>NC_135614.1:89242500-89542500 GCF_053574225.1 Canis aureus | reverse complement strand
AGTGGGCTCTATGCAGGGAGCCTGACGTGGGACTCGATCCCGGGACCCTAGGATCACGCCCTGGGCTGAAGGCAGGGGCTCAACCACTGAGCCACCCAGGCTGCCCTACGTGGAGTGTCTTTAATCTAGAACAGGCTTCAAGCCCGGCACGGGGGATGCACGGCTGGGTAGGCACATTCCCTGCGCTTAAGGCTGCTGGAGCAACGTTATCCGTTCAGGTTCACGTTTTTCTCGAAACTGGAAACGCGCGAGGAGGAGGCCCTGGTGGGTCAGTGGGCACCTGGCAAGCAGAGCCCCGTTCTCAGCCCCCTGCGCAGAAGGTGACGGAGCAGGGCCCCGCTCCGGGGCAGGGCCGTGGGCCACAGACGGGGTGTCTCTGGAAGTCTCCCGGCCGTCCCGGAGTGTCCCCAGAGCTGACCAGGGCCGGGACTGAGTGCGCTGGGTCTGCTGGATTTGCATTTACTGTGTCCTCCGTCCGCAGTCGGACGACCCCGCTTCCTCATCCATCCTTCGCCCCTGCTTCAGGAGGTCGGGGGACCCCGGATGTGCCCTCACCGGGAAAAGAGTTCAGTGCCAACCTGTGACAGGCAAGGTGTCCTTTTAAGAATTGATTCCATAAGCCCGTGTTTGACGATCGCTCTGCTCACTGGTTGGCTTTTGCAGTCGCTTCTGCTTTTAGTGCGTCATGAAGACGTGGCAATGCCGGCCCAGACGTCGTTGGGAGTGACGTTGGGAGGCCTGTTCACATTCAGACAGACGAGGAGGGGAGAGCTGTTGTGGACACTTGGCTCCTGCAGGCCGCACGCCCCGGGCAGGGGCAGGGGCAGGGGCAGGGGCGTCCCCGCTGGTCCTGGTCGCGGGCAGGCTTCCGCAGCCCCCGGGGAACTTCTCTTTATTGCTCCCGCCTCCAGGCAGGCGGCCAGGGCCTCCTGGCACTGTCTCCCGTATTTTGCACGGTTACTGCCTCGTATCCGACGAGCGCCGCGGGCACGCTTTGCACGTGCCGGTGCCTGGAGGCCACGCACGGATGCAGATTCAACTGAATAACGTCCCTGGGCAGGGCCAGCAGCGCATCTTCACACGGATCGTCATGATCCTCAGCAGAACACTACTGTGTGTTTGCCTCTTTGCTCAGTCTCCGCCCCTGTTGGCTACTGACGTGATTTACTGGTTCCTCAGTGACAATTAATACATATTTATTGAATGGTGACATCTGGCATCATGATAGATAGCCCAGGGATAAAATAAATATCGTTCCCAATACATTTGGGGTCTGGATGGGAAGACGATACTTGCAGACATGAAGCACACAGCTGTGCACGGGGTGAGCCGTGATCCGGGTAATGGCAATTCAAGGAAGGAAAGGGTCGTAGGCCTGCAGGCGCCGGCGGGACCTCGCAGGGTGCTGGATGGATGGCGCTGGTCCCGGCGTGTCGGGTGGCGTCCAGGTCTGCACTGTCCCCGCAGTGCACGGGGCTAGCCCCTGGCCACCATGCGGCTGCGTAGCCCTGGAGGTGTCTCCGGGCCGAGTTACGACCTGCGGTCGGTGTGACACACACACTCGGTTCTGAAAACCTCATGTGACGAAACGTAAGAATGTCCTTAACGTCGTGTATTGATTCCATATTGAAATCATGACACCGTGGACGCACTGCGCTGAACGAAGTACGTGAAAATAAATTTTGCCTTTTTTTTTTTTTTTTTGGCTTTTTAAATACGGCTTCTGGAGAGATTACACATAAGGCCCGCCGCTTCGGCTTGCGTTATCTTTCTCTTGGATCCGTGCGTGTGTTAGATAGGACGGGGCACTGGGGGCTGGAGGGGGCGGGAGGGCGGCGTGGGCGGGCCCCCTGCTGCGAAGGTACAGTCGTGAGCTCGTTGAAAGGCAGAGGAAGGAGCCGTTCGAGCACATCGCAGGTGATGCACCAGGCCTGCTGCCCCAGTGGGCATCTGGGTGACGTTCCGGGGGGCTTGGTCCAGCAGGACGGAGGTGCTTGGAGAAGAGCTTGCTTGGGATCAGAGGGCTGGGTCTGAGAGATGTCGTTTTGCATTTGAAATTCCACAGCGTGTGTGATGTTGTCCGAAGGGACAGGTGCCTTCGGGGGACCTCGACGGCTTGGTTTAGGAGCTCCTCCGCAGCGGCTTCGCACTGCTGTGCAGCTGTGGTGTCTGCGCTCCGGGGACGCACGTTTAAAGACGAGCGAGAAGATGGATTACGTCTTGGGAAACGCGCCCCCTTCATTTTAGCTCCTAGGACTTGGCAGGCACCAGGCTGGTGTTTGGGGAGGAATGCTGGCAGCTTCAAGCAAAGTGGGGATCCAGGAGAAGTGAGGGAGGGACTTCGGGCAGCAGCAAAGCGAGTCTCCCCGGAGCTTCCCAGGTGAAATCTGAAAGTGCCTCTGTCCCGGGGGCAGGGAGAGACCCTGGAAAGAGCTGGCCGCTCCAGCTGGCAAGTGGCAGTTTTAATAACCAAGGGAAGCCGCGCAGGAGGCTTGTCTGGGGCAGCAGCCCGATGCACCCGCATCCCTGCCCACCTGCGCTCCCAGTCTTAAAGGTGTACGAAGAGGCCCTGCCTGGGCTCAGTCAGGTGTGCCCTGCAGGTGTTCCAAAGCTGCGTCCTTGGAGCAGCGTCTGGGAATGAGGAAGCCCAGTGGAACCCACGTTCCAGGGACAGGGAAGGCGTTTGGGAGCCTCCAAGGGTCTGGGTCGGCTCAGACATCAGCCTGTGGTCATGTCTTTCAGCGACCTTGCCCCGTAGGGATGTGAAATCAGGCCGTGTGAGCAGGTTCTCTGTCCCGGGCTGCCGAGGGCGGCAGGAGGATGCACGTACGGATGCTCCTGGCGAGTGGGTAGGGGGCGTGGCACGGACACATCGGGCAAGGTCCTCGACGGACGCCTCATGAAAAGACGCGAGGAGTTCCTCTTTCACTAAGTCGGCAGCGGCGTATCCCGGGAGGCAGTCCGATATTTCATGAAGGGCTGTATTAGCTCCTGATTTAGGAAGGGGAATCAGGAGTAACAGCACGGCGAGCCTGAACGCCCTGCGGAGCCGACGAACCTGCGTGAAGGGCAACAGCAGGAAGGTCTTGAGCGATGATGCTCTACTTGGAAGGCAGGACGTCTCCGAGGTCAGCATCTCCGACGGACCGGACTCGAGGCGACGTCTGCGTTCTGGGACGGAGGGACGGACCTCAGACATTCGCCCTCATGCTCCGTCGACTCACGTCGATAACGAGGATAAAAGTGATCAGAGCCCACATTCATCAGACAGGCCTCGCGGCGTACGTGGGCGTGCGGGCGAGGAACCGCAGGCATTTTGCTTTCCTTCTCTGTTCCTGGTCTCCTCCCCTGAAAGACGGTATGGGAACTTACCTTCGTCCTACGGCTGTGTCTGACCACTAAAGGAGTGGGTGCGTGGGAGGCACGTAGCGCAGGGAATGACGTCCAGGACGGGGCGTCTGGTGGCTCAGGCGGTTTAGCATCTGGCTCTCGATTTCGGCTCAGGGCACGATCTCAGGGTTGGGATTTGGAGCCCCGTGTGGGGCTCCGCAGGGTGTGGAGCCTCCTTAGGATCCTCTTTCTCCCTCTGCCCCTCCCCACCCCCCCACCCACTCTCTCTCTCTTTTTTATTTCCTAAAAACACACACACACACACAAAACAGCAAAAAGAGAGAATTTCCAGGACATCATAGGAGTTTGACAAATGCTAGTCATTCCTTAATGGAATGCTTACCGTTATCTCCTTGGCCCCTTTATAAAGAGAGGAAAAAAAAATGTGTTGGAGAAGTGAGGTCAGAAGGTGGCAAGTAAGTCGCCTACAGAATTTAACCCAAACTCAGCCAAAAGCCTGAAGCTTGCGCCAAACCACCCTGCAGGAGTAAGCTACGCCCCGGCGGCCGAGCCCTGCCCTCCGCCTGCCTGTGCAGGCTCGGGAGCTACGGGTGGTTTTTGTGGGTGATCGTTGCCATTGAGCTGATGATAGAAAATTTGAACTGAAATTAAGGAAATGTTGTCCGCGCTCCCCAGGATAGCTCCAAACTCTCACGAGGAGGCCTGCGTTCCGTGACTGCACTCAGTTAGTATCGTGTTTTGGATTTCGTGTATAAAAGACGTGGAAACGTGTTTCTCTCTTGTTTTTATACGTGTCTCTTCTTTTTTATAAGATGTGGGAATGTGGTTTCGCTCTTGTTTTATAAGGGCCCTCCTGGCCGTTTCCAGAGAGTGTTTGCTGGATGCTGCTCCTACCACGCTGTTGCTGCCTCCATTTCCTTCTTCTTTTTTTTTTTTCTTTTTTAAGATTTTATTTATTTATTCACGAGAGACACAGAGAGAGAGAGGCAGAGACACAGAGGGAGAAGCAGGCCCCATGCAGGGAGCCCGACGTGGGACTCGATCCTGGAACTCCAGGATCACACCCTGGGCCAAAGGCAGATGCTCAACCGCTGAGTCCCCCAGGGCCCCGCTGCCTCTACTTCTATTAGGGTGGTCCTTGGGGGAGACAGTTCAAAAAACCAGAGAACTGGTCATTACAAATAGGAGGCAGGGGACAGGGACACCTGGGTGGGCTCCGGTTGACCGTCTGCCTTTGGGTGGCCTGCTTCTCCCTCTCCACTTTTGCGCTCTGTGTTTCTCTCTAATAAAATCTTAAAAAAGAAAGAAAAAAAAGGATGCAGGAGACAGAAGCTGGGTAGCCAGGGAGGGTGCAGGAGGGCGCTTCCGGAAGCAGGCCTGCGGCATGGCACCTGCCTACGCAGGTCCGGGCGGGAGCCTGTGCCCAGCAGGAGCTTCTGTGCAAAGGCCGAGGAGGGAGCGTTTCTGAAGATCCTTCTCCTAGGGAGCGTTGGCCAAATTTGTCGAAATAGAAACATTCTCCCAGATTATACTTTTGTTTCCATCTCTCGGGGGTGCTCTAAATAAAAAATGTCCTCAGAAGATGTAAGTCTAGAAGCTTGGCAGGACTTTTCAAAAGCAACTTGAAGTATTTTTATTTTCCCTTGAAGGAGGCTTGGAAAACTCATTTCCATTGCGAAGCTGTTGGGGGGCGGCCTGGGCTGCGACCAGGGCACAGATGGCTCTGGGACGCCCTTCTCGGGCCCCGGTGGCCGGCGAGGTGCTGTCGGGGGCGCGCAGCCCGCGGTGCTCCGGGTTTTTCCAGATACAAGCAGATCAGGAGGGGGAACCCGGGGCAGGCTGCGGAGACCCGAGCCATGCGGCCTCTTGCACTGAGGCCGGATGCCACCGCAGACCCCGGGGGACAGCCCGGCCGCGGGGACACCCCTCCCCAACTTCGCCCTCACACGCTTCACACCTGGCTTCGGCAGCCGGGCCGCGTGATGCACGCGCAGACCCCCTGTGGCGGCCACAGTCTCCGGGCTCCACCCCGGGAACACCCCGCCCTGGGGCCCGGCACCTGTCACCCGCCCTCACCTGCCCACCCCCCCACGGGGTGCCCGCCGCCCTCCTGCCGGATCCGACCTCCCCTCCCCGAGCAGCTGAATCAGCTCAAGACTTAAACAGTAGCAGACGAGCAAATGGTAAAATTTAAATCTGGGCTTTTGGCCATACAAAACAGGGTGGGAGTTGCTGTTTTCTGCCAATTTTAAGTAAAATGAACATCCACTTCTTTGGATTGGGAGAGTGAGGCAGCACACGTGTTCCCAGGAAGCCCCCCCCCCCCCGTGCTCCGCCTCCTTGCGGGGACCCCGCCCCGAGGGCCCTCCGAGTGACCCCATGCGCCCCGTGGGCTGGTGTGGACGAGGCCGACGGTGTGGGTCTGACCTGGGGATGCCCGGGGGGCACGGCATCCGGAGAGGGGCTGCGCTCCTGACCTTGGTGGGCGTTCTGGCAAGCTCCACCCCAAAGCCTTGCCCCGGAGGGAGACGCGGCTGCCCAGGCCAGGCGGAGCCCTGGTGGTGCAGTGCACAGGCCGCACGACAGGTGCCCGCGGGCGCTCAGGCCCCTGGCAGCTTGGGGCTCGGCAGGGGTACGTGTCAGCGGTGACCGTGGAGCATGAGGGCTTCCCCTAAAGAATGTGGCCTCAGCCCATGGCTAGCTCCCCTGATTGGGAGGCGGCCGGCGGGGCTGGAGGGCGCACACCTGTCGGGCACCTGTCGGGCACCTGCCCCCGCACGTCCTTGTGCCCGTCGCTCTGGGAGTCTCCGCCCTTCCCGTTTCCTCAGTGTTCGCTTCATCCTCCTGTCGTGTCGCCTGCTTCGAGGTTTCCCGCAGTCCTGGAGGATTCCACCTAAAACAACTGAAACCGGCAGAAGGGGTTGTTGTTTCCTTCCACTGGTCGGGTCTTGGGGACGTGGGTCCTGGGGGATGTGGGTCCCTGGGATGTGGGTCCTCGGGGACGTGGGTCCTGGGGAACGTGGGTCCTGGGGACGTGGGTCCTGGGGGATGGGGTCCTCGGGGATGGGGTCCTGGGGAACGTGGGTTTGGGGGACGTGGGTCCTGGGGACGTGGGTCCTCGGGATGGGGTCCTAGGACAGGGTCGCCGCGTTTTAGGCTCATGGAATCTGAGCCCTTGTGATGGCAACTGCTCTTTCCCGGGCCTCCCTGCCCTGTGCCGGTGTCGCCCTGCAGTGGTGCCTCATGATCTGGGTTAATCCCAGTGGCCAGTTGGTCCTCTGGTGAGCCCTGTGGGCCGCTTGCTCCTGTCCTGGTGCAAACACCTTCCCCTGGGCAGTGACAGAGCGGCCCCTGGTCCTGCCCCCGCCCCGGGCCGTCCCCTCTGTGCGTCCCTACCCCTTGTCCCCACCCGTCCTCCGTGGCATCTCTACCCCCACCCCATCCCCGCCCATACGCGTCTCTTACCCCCAGGCCCGCTCCCCACCCCACCACTCGCCTCTGCCTCTCCGTCCACAGACTCGCCGGCGCCCGTGTCTCCATCGGGACCACAGGCAGCTCCCAGGGATGCAGGGTCCCCTCGGGTCTGGGCCGCCCCAGCAGGGCCACCTGCGCAGCTGGGAAGTCCGTCTGGTCGTGGTGATGGTCTTGCTTCTGAATCATTTCTGCCTGCTAGACGTCCGTCCAGGCCCCCTTGATGCCCCCGCTGCTCCGGGGGGCCTGGCTCCCATCCCGAGCCAGGCAGGGTGATGGGTGGTGCGGGCGGCACCCCGCAAAGCGTCTTGCGCCCCAGGATGGCAGCGTGAGGTGCAGACCCGCCGTCTTCGTGTCCCGCCGCCCTGCGGGTGGTGCCCCCTGAAGCACGTCCCCGTCTGGCTCCCTCGTGAATGTTTCAATCCGCGGTAACCCTCGTGCTTGGGTACAGGGTAGTCGTCTCTGCCGGTTGTGGGTGCCCTGCGCCCACCAGCACCTTCAGTGCACGTGAAGGTCTCTCCTTACGCTTCCTAGCGGCCCAGTGAGGGGCGGGTGCTAGTCTCTTGACCCTTCGGTTGGATGAGGCGACAGCATCAGAGAGGTTGGGTGGTTCGATGCAAACCATGGCGGCCAAAATTGTGTGCTTCCACGCGGAACGTTGCGCTCGCTCGTCTCGGAGCGCGCGGGCACCCGGGGTGTGTGCAGACTGGCGGGTCGGCCTCGCCCGGAGCCTTGATAGGAATGCAGGGTGTCAGGCCCCGCCTGGAAGGAGCAGATCCCCGGCTGTGGTGTGGCACGTCCAGGCGAGGGGGCTCTGGCTTGGAGCTCCCGAGGCCGGTTCTCATGTGGCGCCGAGGAGCACTCGCCGTGCACGGTGGTTGGCGCCGTGCTCACCTGCGGAAGGTGGTGCTTCTACGGGGCGGGTGACGGGCACATGTCTGGTGGCAGTGGAGGGGGGTTCAATCACATCACCGCTCTTGGCCAAAAAACCCCAAACAAACGAACACAAAGCAACAACCCCAAAAGCCCCACAAAAACCCAGGACAGTCGCACCGTGAAAACCAGTATGGTTTGCTGGTGTCCCCTGGAGTAGGCACGTGTCAAGCCATGGGGCCGTGAAGGCGTTTCCAAGATACGTCTTCCTCGTGTTCTCGCTCTGAGGGTGTCCTCCTTGAACGCTCATCCGAGGATAACTTGCAATCAGCAGACTCTTCGCCGGTTCTTCTTGAGGTTAACCCACGTGCGCGCACGCACGGCGCACAGCATCCAGTTAGAGCACAGAAACCACGTTGCTTGGAAGGGGAAGGCCCGGCGGCACAGCCCGGGCACGAGTGTCGCACGGCGTGGATGGTGCCGGAGGCAGAAGTCAGGGCTGGCCGCCGCGTGGCCTTCGGGGTGTCCTGAGCCCCAGGGGCGGTCCGTCCCGCGGGCCGATGCATGAAGCTGCCGGGCTTACCCCCGTGGGCAGTCGTGCAGCCCGGGACGTGATCCTGGAGACCCGGGATCGAGTCCCCCACCGGGCCCCCTGCATGAGGCCTGCTTCTCCCTCTGCCTCCCTGTCGGGTGGTGGAAGGGTGGACGCCCGGCAGAGCCCCAGAGACGGAGACGCCTTTCTACCTGATGCCACCCTCTCGGTGCTTCGGTGAAGGTTCTCCGGGGAAGCGCAGCCGGTAATAAGCTACGGGTACGTGATACGTGGACGGTTTTATGTTGCACGTGTTTTTACCAAGATTATAAAAGTGTGTGTGTGCATGTGCGTGCACATTCCATGGTTTCTGTTCCTCTGGGAAACCCTAATGCACCTGGAGATCATACCTTGCCTTAGAACGGGGTGGGTGACAGTAGGGCCCATGGCGAGGAATGGGCTCCCAGCATCACAGAGGCCGGGAAGTGCCAGGGTGTGCAGCTGTCCGGGCCCCCGGAGGCGTCGGGGGACTTCAGTCTGAGCACAAAGCCCTGAGAACCGGGGCAGCCGGCTGCGCGCCCCTAGGTGAGGTGGAAGGCCGACGCCCCAGCTCTGCACGTCGGCCGCTTCGAGGCCCCCAGATGGTCGGACGGCGCCCACGGCCCCGGAGGGTCCCCTCCTTTGCTCGGTCGGCAGCCCTGCTGCTCTGCTGCAGGTGGACTCTCACAGACACGCCTGCAAACAGTAGTTCCCGGCTCCCCGGACATCCTGTGACGGGCCAGGTCCATGCACCAGGCCCGAACCGGGATGGACCCACAGGAACAGGACAGAGAGGATGATGACCGCCGAGGTCACCGTCACCACGCACGTCGGAACACCTGGGACGACGGGTTCTGTGTTGGCTCGGTCGGACCGTGGAGGCCGGTGTCCCGTCCACGCCCCTGCCTGGCTCGGGGGCACTCCTGGCCGGCGGTGAGCGCGGAACGTTGGGGCTGCCCCACGGTGGCACGGGACGGGGAAGGAAGGCAGGCGTGCGGGGCAGGCAAGCCTCGGGGTGTCCCAGCTGCCCGCAGGCAAGGGACATGCAGCGTCTGTGTCAGGGCGAGAGCTGCGCGGACGCCGCTCCTCTCAGCCCCGCGGGGCACCTAAGCCAGGACCGACGTCAAGGCGAGAGGCGGCCCAGGAGCCCCAAGGCCGCCTGAAATACGACGTGTGGTCGCCCGACAGCGACCTTGCTACCTCTTGGGCTTGTGTGGCTCCTAAGCCCCGAGAACGTGTCGGGCACAGAAACGAGGGCGGCGTTGTGGTTGAGGCAGGCCCTCGAGGTGCGGGCTGCGCCCCGCGGTGCACTGCACCTCCGAGTTCCGTGATCACGTGTGGGGTGAGCTGCGGGTCCTCCACTCGACGCCCCTCGGACGATGCTTTGCAGAGCCGGGCGGCGAGGCACAGGCGGGCGCAGAGTGGCCCTGACGACGCCCCTCTGGAGGGACGCACCCCGCCGGACTCTGGAGCAGCTCCTGTGTCCGTGCTCGGAGCGCAAGCGCCCGGCGTGCTCCGCCCCGAGGCTGCAGGGGGGACAGCGGGGAGCTGCCCGGGCGGCTCCGTCAGCGTGGGGACTAGCCCCCGGGCCTGCGGGCCTGCGAGGTCACCGGGGAGGTCACCGGGGACCACGCCACGAGCCGACTCCTCGGACACAGGCAGCGGGACGGCTCTGGGGGGACCCGGCTCTCCTCGGGCTCTCGCCGCCCCTGGGGCCCCGGGAGACTCACGCCCAAGCATCCCGCGACACGGAGGACGGACGTCGCATGACTGTCCTCTCGAGAAGTTGCGGGAACCGGTGACTTGCGCGGGTGAGGGGTCACCAGGCCTGGGCGGGGAGCTGTCGCCTTGCGGGGACGGAGCTTCCTTTTGGGGTGGTGACAAGTACAGGAAGCAGCCGCACGACGCTGGGGACACAATTCGTGCCTCCAGACTGGGCACTTAAAAACGGCTAAAGGGGCAAGTGTTTTTGCCAAAATCTTCTGAATTGAAAAGCTTAAAGAGAAAGGGGAGCAAGCCTCGCAGTGGGGTATTTTGCGGAACGGACATCTCATGGACACGTTGGCCTCGGCTGCAACCTTGAGGAGCCAGAAGGGGTTGGGCTGGTTTTCCCTCCACTTTCCAAGAGGCCAAGTCTTCACTTCCCTTCAGGACGCGGAGCAGGATTCTGGCTCCCGCCCCGAGACCCACGTGCCGGGTCAGCGGGGGCGGCCAAGGGCTCCACGCAGGTGCCAGGCCGCCTCTGACTCGAAATGGCCTGTGCGGCTTCTCAGTGCCCAGCTTGCCGAGCCCGAGGGGTCGACTGTGGGGACAGCCCGTCCCCTGCGTCTGGATTCCAGAAATAAACCCGAGGCTCCCGAGTGGCTGGCCGAGCTCATCAGCCTCCAGGCCAACTGGTGAGGGCCCACGTGAGGCCGTGGCGGGCTTGGGTTTAAACCCTCGTTGAGTGGTGTCCAAGCCCGATTTATTTGACGGAGAATTATTTTCCTCTTACGCCGCGGTCGCCTCTCCATCCTCATAGCTCCAGTCGTGCATCCACCGTGCGTGCGCCTGGGAAGGCGTCCATGGCTGCGGCCCTGAGAGCCTGGGTCGGGCTCGGAGTGTGCCCCCAGGGCTGGGCCGTCCACGCAGGCGGGCCCGTCTCCGCAAACTCCGCGCCCCATGCGTGGTCCTGGGGATTACACGACTTCATGCAGGAGGCGCGTCGAGGACAGCACCTGGCACGTGCGCCCGGCGTGTTTGCTCGTTGGGACGTGCGTGAGAAGCGGGCCGTGTCTGCAGAGGATGAGGCGTGAGGGTGCAAGAGAAGAGATTGAAGTTGCAGGTGCAGCGGGCAGACGCCGAGCGCTGGGCAGAGGAGGCGCGTGTGTCCCCGCAGGAGCCGGGGGCCCCAGCCTGCTGCTTCGGGGTCATGTCGCGGCCCGGGCACGTGGGTCCTGCATGCACGGCGTGACCGGGGCAAGACCGGCGTCCTGGCGTCCACACGGGGAGGGTCAGCGTGGTGGAGGGTCCATCCTGGGTGCACACCTGGCCCCGGGCGCGTGGTCTTCACCCCCTGGAGCTTCCGTGGCGTGCCCCCAGGCGTGGCCTCTACGGGATCCAGAGATCTCTTCCGGGAGACCCCCTTACGCCACTCTGCGGTGCTCCACGCACGTCCTGTGAGCGAAGGACTCAAACGTGACGCTCCAGGTCCCTCACTGGGCAAAACGGACCCGGAATTTGATGGAGTTAAACGTCTGCCAACAAGGGAAAAGAAGAAACCGAGGCAGGTCAGCGATTGGGCAAGGACTTGGGTGATGCTCACACCTCTGGTGTTGCGGGCAGTGGAAGCCCCGGCGGGAGGGTCGCTTGCCCTGCTGGTCGCCGTCGGCCTCGTGGCGCGGGGTTTTCCTGTCGTGCCCGCGTCCCCTTGTCCCTTGGGGCGGAACCCAGCAGGCACAGTCCGGTGGCCGTCGGGGGCCTCCCGGCGCAGGTGTGTGCAGGTGCCTCTCAGCGGTGCTTTCTGCATGAATACGACCCAACAGACGAGCTCGTGCACTTGGAGCAGGGACCCCCAGGGCACCTCCCCGGCCGGCCTGCGTAGACCCGGAGCGCTTGCCCGGCTCCCCCGCCTCTGCAGAGCTGGAGCTCGCCGTTAGAAGACCACAGACCGTCATGCAAGGGGCTTCCCCTGAAAGGACGGCGGGTTCAGGGATACGACCGCTGGGGACCCCCGACCCGTGCCGCCCCCTGACCCAGACCTCGTCCCATCCTGCAGGCTTCAGCGCTCGCCGGGCCTGAGCTGCTCTCCAGGCAGGAGGCGCGCGGGCCTGCTGTTCTAGTGGGATCTGGAGGTCAAAGCACGTCTGCTGCGCGCGTGGAGGGGTAACGTGGGAGGGAGAGCTCCCGTGGGCGCCCGTCCGGTCCTCGCTGGGCCCTCCGGCCATCCCCCCCAGTCCCCGGCGTCGGTCCCACCTCTGCCACCCTCCGCACGTCGTGACATCTACCGCTGTCCGTGGAATGGTGCCCCAGAGCCCCTCCGTCCGGTTGTTTTCACCAGCTGCATAGTCACGGGGGGCGTCCCCGTCGCAGCCAGTGGCGCACTCGAGCTCTTGCAGTGCCAGCGCTGCGTCGGCCTCCTGCTGCTCCCCGTCCGCCCTCCCGCCCGGGTCCCCCGCAGCCCCCGCCAGCCGCCGGCCTCCGCTCCGTGGACAGACCCGGCAGGGAGTGAAACGAGATCCAAATCCTCGCCCTCAAAACGCAACACAGCACAACACGTCCCCGCCCCATGGAACGTGTTTCGGGGGAGACGCGGGTGCTGAGCAGCATCAGGGGTGACGGCGGCCACTGTTGGGGTGAATCATGGCCCCGCGTGACCGGGAGGCCGGAGGGGCTGGGCCGCTGGCCGTCGAGGGACTCCTGATGTTGGGGGGGCGCCTGGGGAGCAGGGGGCCCGGGCTGCGGGGGCGCGAGGGGCTCGTGAGGCCCAGTCCTGGCCTCTCTAGAGGCGTCCAGCGGCTCTTCCCAGGGGGCCTGCTGACGGCAGCATCTTCACGACCCAGGCGTGGGCCAGAGCGGCTGCCCCTGGACGGGATGGGGACGGGCCCAGAGCGCTCCCCGCGGCTGCTCGAGCTGTCTACTGCAAGTAGTCCTCGCTGTCCCGTTCAGAGGGACCCGCAGGGGCCAGGCTCCTGTGTGGGACGTCGCCCGCCCCTCCTCGGTGCTCCCGGCCGCGGGGCTCGCCCAGGGCAGGCGCCCCCCGCCTGGAGGACCCCGAAGCCCCCCGCGAGCCTGCACCTCGACGCTCCCGTCGGCTGGCGTTTCAGCAAGCAGGCCGTCACGCTTCAGGACCCTCCTCGCTCATGGAAAGGGAGTCGGAGGTGCTTAGGGAACTATTTGGGCTCGGGAAGGCTTGATGCCTCGTGAAAGGAAGTTCTGCGCCGAACAACTCTTGAAACGTGTCCAGCCCCAGGGTTGGGCCTTTACTTTCTAAATATTTAAAATAAAAATGGGTGGTTACGTCCAGTCACTGTGGGTCTGAGTGTCCCATCAGGGCTTAAAGCGTCCATTCTCGGCGTCTTAAAATAAATAAATTCGCTTCTCATAAAGCCCCTTTTAATGCTGTCACTGGCAGCTGTTCATCCCGGTTAGTGCATGGAACACATGAAGCGTGAGACGTCTTTTTTGTTTTCCCCGTCTTCACTCTTTCCAGGGTGTCTTGAACCTTTTAGTTACCAACGCCTCCTCTTTATTAAAAGTTGGGATGGGGGATCCCTGGGTGGCTCAGCCGTTTGGCACCGCCTTTGGCCCAGGGCGTGACCCTGGAGACCCGGGATCGAGTCCCACGTCGGGCTCCCTGCAGGGAGCCTGCTTCTCCCTCTGCCCGTGTCTCTCGGTATGAAGGGTCCTTCTTAAATTCTAGGTCTGGCTTTTAAAAGTGATTTTCAGCCTCAATCTAGGGGGTCAGACGGTCGCGATGTCCGCATCTGCGTGCGTGCGCGGGAGTGTGTACCCGTGGTGCGTGCATAGTGAACCTCACTCTAGATTTTCTCAAAGAAGATGCTAAGCGTGAATGGCAGGGTCGGTGCGGCTTAGCGAATGCGTAACTAAGAAGTAGATGCACGTACGTTCTCAATATTAGAATGAGAAGCGAAAAAAATGAAAAAAAAAAAAAAAAAACAACTGAAGGACAGTGTGGTAAAGGGAAACCTGCCTCGCTCACCGGTTCAGTTAACTGCTGAGCCCGCCCTGCCTCTTCCTTCAACTCGCCTCTGTTTTTGTTGTTGTTGTTTGTTTTTCTTGTGAGGAATCTCAACACGTCTTGACCTCTTGACCTCATGACTTCATGACCCCAAGATCAAGAGTCATGTGCCCCGCGACCCAGCGTGTGCGGTCGAGCCCCCGGGTGCCTCTTCCCTCCTCCGCCCATGAGTATATGGCCCAGGATCCAGGATCCAGGTGGCTTCCAGAGGGGTCTGACTCCAAAGCCACGGAAGTCCATCTTGCGAGAGATTTTTTTTTTTTTAAGATTGATTTATTTATTTATTTATTTATTTATTTATTTATTTATGATAGACATAGAGAGAGGGAGGCAGAGACACAGGCAGAGGGAGAAGCAGGCTCCACGCACGGAGCCCGACGCAGGACTCGATCCCAGGACCCTGGGGTCACGCCCTGAGCCCAAGGCAGATGCTCAACCACTGAGACCCCCGGGGATCCCCAGCCCTGGCCTTCATAGAAAAGCGAGGACATAAGAAAAATGCTACGGTGTGTTTGTGTGTGGCTTTTTTTTTTTTTTTTTAAATAAAGATACGACTTTGGAAAAGCAAATAAGACTAAGCTTGCATAGTTGTTTCCAACATGCAGCTATTAAAATAACAGTAATAAAAAATAGTAGATTTTCCTATCGTCGGGAGAAAACAGGCATATGATCTTTTCCATCAAAGTGAATGGCAGTTGGCTGCGTTTTCCCGTCTTTCTGATACGATTTTTCCAGGCCATAAAAATATGATTAGCTCGTGCTTCAAGAAAGTTTGTCAAGTTTCCACGAAGAAAATATTTATTGAAACCTAGGCTGTTTCTAACGTGACGCCGTGTTTTTCCAGTAGAAACGTGAAAACTGGGGAAAGGCGACATTTGAATGGAAGGAAGCCTTCATCTTCGTTCGGGGGCGGCAGCTCGTGGTTTGGTGAAAAGATTGTAAACGAGCAAAGGTAAAGGGTGGAAGTGCGGTCACGTGTCTCCAGGTCACGTCGTGTTAGCGTCCCGCCGAGAAGCGGAACCAGTAGGACGGATCTACCCGGGCGTGTGCGTCTCTGTGGGTAGATGCATACGGGCTTCCACGGCCGCGGAGGCCGACGGGTCCCAGATGCGCGGTCGGCGAGCGGGCCATCCCGGAGGCCGTGCTGTGGTTCTGGTGAATACCAACCGGCAGGCCCGCGACCACGGACGAGCCAACGTTAAGTCCAAAGTCAGGAAAGAACAGAGTCCCAGCTCAGGGACTCCGGCAGGACGAGCTCTCCCTGGCTCACTGGGAGGGTCGCCTTATTGTTCCGTTGTGGCCTTCAACTGATTGGATACGGCCCACCCACGTTAGGGAGGACACCTGCTTTGTTCGGTTCACGTGTTAATCCATCCCAAGCCCGCTCCCTCTCACATCCAGAAGGACGTTTGAGCAAGCGCCTGGGCACGCTGTGATCCAGTCGCATTGACACACGAAAGGAAGCAGGACACATGTCAGGAAAGATGTTATTTTTAAAGGATAAGAAGAAGATAAACATGGAAGACAGGAGAATACGGCGTTTACAGCAATCTCTCCTGGAAAACTCACGTCTCTTCTGTTTCTTGCATTGAAAACAGATTGGAGATGATGTAAAATGCTTCAGGATGTAGACGTTTTTATGTTTTTCGGGAGAGTGTGGGGTCCAAGTTGACTATTATATTGCAAAAGAATTTGGATGGGTAGGAGACTTAAAGGGAGCAGATTTCCAAGAACCTGTGCTCGTGCTCTGGTACCTTTTTTTTTTTTTGAGCATAAGTAGTAAAAAATGAACAACTAGCATTTCAATTGTAAGTGCAGTTGGCCAAGGGGGCACTGGCTCCTCTTGTTTTATTTAGGCAAGCCAACTCGGGAATACCAAACAACAGCTGAGTAATTCTCCCCAAGGACGTCTGTAAACCATTTAATTCAATTTGCCGAACTTGAGTCGCCACCCCGTGTGCCGTGCGGGGAGCTGGGTGTGGTTACGAGGGACGTGACTCGGAGCAAGCGCTTGGGGAGAGAAATGGGAGCATGAATTCTGGGACCGGGACACTCGTTCCCACCCCATAAAGTCCACATGTCGTACACGAAGCAGGCTTGTGAGAAACCTACTTTATTGCCAAGGAATAGGTATTTTCATGCCTTTGGAAGAGCAGATGGCTTCCTTTCCTGCAGACCCTGGGAGAGGGTCAGGCGGGCCAGGCTCCCCGGGATGCACTCGCGGCCTCTCGTGACCTCCCCGTGGCGGCTGGCCTTTGTCCTGGAGACCCGCAGATCGCTTTTGAAATACATGTGGCATTTATACGCGTACAGGGCTGTCAGGGAAGGTCTGCTGCAGAAGCATGTCCTCCCCAGGGAGGCACTGAGTCACACGAGGACGGTCACTTTGTCCCCAGTGACGTGCACCGATCTGCTTCATGCACATGGCCACATGCACAGCAGCACCGTGAGGGCACCAGCACCTCTTAATTTTAACTCTGCCAGCAGCTCGTTAGCATTGCTTTTCAGCCCCCCTCCCTTTTTTTATAACCTGGTTTCATTTCGTTTTGTTTCTTTTTTTTAAAGACCGTGTTTTAATTTTTTTTTTAAGAATTTATTTATTTATTCATGAGAGACACAGAGAGAGAGAGAGGCAGAGACCCAGGCAGAGGGAGAAGCAGGCTCCACGCAGGGAGCCCCACGTGGGACTCGATGCTGGGACCCCGGCATCACACCCTGGGCCAAAGGCGGGTGCTAAACTGCTGAGCCCCCCCGAGGGGTCCCCTAAAGACCGTGTTTTAGAGCAATTTCAGGTCCAGAGTAAAGCGGAGTGAAAGGCACAGAGACTTTCTGTATCAGCTGGCCCTGTGCATCATTCGCCCTCCCGTGCCCCGCAGCGCCCGCTGGACTGGGGCACTTACTGTAATCCGGAGCCCGCGTGTACCCGTCACTTTCACACGGAGCCCATGGCTTACGTTGGGGTTCACGCGGGTGTTGTCCGTTTAATGAGTTCGGGCAAGACTATGAGGACCTGCGTCCGCAATCGTGGTGCCTCAGAGACGGACGGGGCTCCCCTAAAAATCTCCCGCGGCTGCCTACGCGTCCCCCCCGTCCCCAGCGTCCGTGACCGATGACTGCCCTGCTCGTAGATGTCTACGTAGCTTATATACATTTCAGCAGTAGAATAAAAGGATTCTTTTTCATATGAACTATGGAGTAGAATAAGAAATACCTCAAAATTCAATATTCTGCTGTATAATTTGGAAGAAAAAAGCCCCCCCCGCCCCCCCCCCCATTTCTGTGTTGCTAAAATGCAGGAACTAAGTCGAAGCCCTTGCAGGCGTAGACCTGGGTCGGAAGTCAAGTCAGTACTACCTTAGGTCCTTCCAGCTTGTGTGTCGGCGGGCAGAGGCCGGGGGACATTGGGTGGTTTGCTCAACTACAAATGAAATAAGCCTAAAAGTGTCTCCCAGTCTGTTGGGGGGAAAAAGGCTGCGAGGTTCATTTTTCTTCCCAACGAAACTACATTGGTTGAATTAACGGGCCCGCGTGCCTGCCGCGCAGGTGAGCTCCCGTGGGCTGCCGGGTGTTCACAGGGCGCCGGGGTCCCCTTCCCCGAGCCCGTGTGCCGCGTGTCGTGCGAACTGAGCCGTTGCGCTCAGGTCAGCGAGCGGCCCGGGGTGGGGGGCACGGGCTGGCGTCCACCGAGCGGCCCCCCGAGCACGTGCCAGCTTTCAAAGCTCGCCCTTGCAGCGTCGGGTTGCGGGCTGTGCGTCTGCGGCGGCTCCTGCACCCCGGAGCGGAGACCGGGGAGCCCTGGTCCTCCTCGGGCGGGGACCCTGTGGGCTCGTTCCTCGGAGCGCCGGGTCACGGCTGTGCTTTCACTTTTATGAAACGAAACTTTAAAGTGTCACCGTTTCAGCAGCTAAAGCGTCTGTTTTCCACGAGTGGATTCAAATCCCAAAATGGAATGAAAGTGTGAAAGAAACCTAAGCAAGAGTGTGCCTGCCAGTCGAGTCAGCTGTGCCTCCCAGCGCCCCCCCTTCCAAATCGTGTCTTTTCACGGGCGAAGTCGAGGCTGCGAGTGTGGCCGTGCGCCCCTTCACACCCCCTGCTCACGGAAGGGCTTTGGGCGGCTGCCGGGAACCCCGACCCGAGCCCTCCCGCGCTGCTGGGATGGGCAGGCCGGATGCCCGGGGACTGGGGGGCTGGCAGTGGGGACCGCAGCCGGGAGCCAGCGGCTTTTCTCCCCCGCAGAGACCCCGGCCGTCCCCGGCAGCGATCCTGCTTTGACCAGGGTGTGGACGCCCTGCGGAGCAGGTGTTTTCCGTCACCGTTCGGTGCACGCGAAGTGATGACAGGACACTTGAGTGAGCGACACGGAGGTGGAGTCCGTGCACGTGGGGTCGCCCTGGAGAGCCGTGCTCTGTGTGGCTGGGGGGATCCCCGCCACCTGCCACGCGGTTTCACGTGTGCTGACAGAGGTGCCCCCCCCCCCCCCCCCCCGGCCAGGCTGGTACGGGGCAGGCCTACACCCTGCGGGCGTCCGGGCGGGCTGGTGTAGACGGTGGGGAACCGGCTTACCCCCCACCCCCGCCCTGTCCCAGCACTCGGAGCCAGCCCAGAATTGTCAGGCTTCCGGGTCCCCGTTTTTCAAGGATTCTTAGAATAATCTGTATTTTTATTAAATGATATATCCGACTTTTTTCTTTCTTGCTTGCTTACATTTATTTATTTATTTATTTATTTATTTATTTATTTATTTATTTATTTTTTAGAGAACACTAAGCAGGCCAAATAACACGCGTTCGTGACTCATTAGCCTGTGACCTTGGGGGTCAGGGCTTCCGGGTCCATCCAAATGTTTTTAACATTCCCTGTTAGCATGATTTCTGCCTGGCGATTTCAGCTTTCTGAGGCTTACTTTATACTTTTTATTTATTTATTTATTTATTTATTTATTTATTTGTTTATTTTTTACTTTATACTTTTTAAAGTCAAAGCGAGGATGCTTGCTTTAGAGAATGACGAGCCTCAGACCAGTGAAGGAGAAGGGAAACACTTTGTAATTGCAAAGCCCTTTACTTTTTTATTTTATTATTATTATTTTTTAAAAGATCTTATTTATTTATCCATGAGGCACACAGAGAGAGGCCGAGACCCAGGCAGAGGGAGACGCAGCTCCCGGGGGGGAGCCGAGCAGGACTCGATCCCGGGTCGCCCAGTCCTTGGAGGCTTCAGAGGCCGCGCGGGGGCCGGGCGCAGGGCTTCAGCAGAGCCGCCGCCGTGCCCGCTGCTCCCCGGCCGGCCCGTCAGGCAAGCTGCTCCCACGGGGCCCGCGGCCGCGGCTCTGCTCCCCACCGGCCCCTCTGGCTCTGAGGGAGGAGGCTGCGCCGAGAGGTGCCACGCGAGCACAGCCGTGTCCCTTGGGCGCTGGCGGTCCCGGGTGCTGCGTGTGTCCCCTCGGGCCGGCCCACCCCCTCCCGCCTCTTACTGCACCACTTCGCTGCCTCCAGGGGAGACTGAGGGTTTCCAGTGCCTCGTTGACCCATAAGCAGGGGGGTCAGGAGGTGATGCACGTGTCACCCGGGTGGCGCAAGAGCCGCGCGGGCCCAGCAGTCACCCCCATGGTGGCCGGCCCCCATGCCTGTGCCCCACGGCCGGGCAGCCCTGCGGTGGCCTTGCGTGTGGCCGTGTCTGTCTCCCGCACGAGGCTGCGGGGTCTTGGAACAGGGCCCCTCCGCCTGTGGCCTCTTCTCCGTCCCACGGCCCAGTGAGCAGCTCCACCGCCCCCCGTGGGCCCGCCGTCCCGGCTGCCCGGGCGCCTGTCCCCGCACTATGACCCGGAGAGGCGGCCCCAGGGCTGACAGCGTGCGCGGCACCGGGGGCTTTGGGCAGGGCCTGTCCCCCACGGCTGTGGCCAGCCCCGAGGACAAGAGGATCCTCTTCCCCTTTGATTAAAAAGTCACGGTGACACGGTGACACGCAGGGAAGCCCGTGCTTTCCCTACTTCGGGGAAACCCTTCAGAGCTGCGGACTGGGATTTACTCTCCCAGAAACCCACTGGCGGCCTCTTATTGTACGACCTGCCCTTACTGTCGCCTCGAGACCAGCTGTTGGGCGGTTCTCGAGCGTGTGACGCCGCCACGCCATGTACCATTTTATGAAGGCGTAAACCGTGTCATCCCCAGAGTGGGTTATTGTATATTATGACGTATTTGGGCTTAAAGAGTGAACTTCAGTGTCTTCCCTGTAGAAGTACGAAGGGATACACTGTGGCTCGACAGCAGGAGCGCACTGAGAGGGACTCGCCAGGTGCCAGGAAATGCTTCAGGTTCCGCCTGATATTTCCAGCGTCAGGGATGGGCAGGTGTTTGGGGGTGGAAGGAATACAAATTTTAGCAGCTTTTGGATAGTACTGTGTTATTTTGTGAGGCAAGGCACTGTGCCGTGCCAGACGCGAGGTGCCGGTGCCTCTGGACCACTGAAATTACACGGCGACCACAGGCCGACTCTGCAGGGCGCCCGGGCGGCCCGTGGGCCGAGCTCTGCCTTGGGCCCAGGTCACGACCCCTAGGTCCTGGGATCGAGGCCCAGGTGGGGTTCCCTGGTCAGCCGGCACCTGCTTCTCCCTCTCCCCGCCCCCTTTGTGCTCTGTCTCTCTCTGTCTCTCAAATAAATAAATAAAATCTTGAAAAATAAAAATAAAAATAGACCCTGCAGGGCTGAAGCCATCCAGGCACCTCATCACTGCCGATGCGCTGGACGTCACTACATGGAGAGTTCTGTTTGCCCGGCGGTGAAGCTTCCCTTCGTGCTGGTCCTTCCGTATTTAATGCTCGAGGGAGGGAACGAGAGAGTCGGTCTCCTTACTGTGGGGCGACTTGCGGGCCTGCACTAATCATTGCACTTGGGCTTTTGGCTGGAATGTGCTGGTAGCCGCCGACCTTACAACCACTTGCTTTAAATAAAAGGGTAGGGGGTTTGGTGTTGGCCTTGGAGCCGTGGAACATAAAAGACAGAAAACAATGTAAAAATGAAATAAATCGATCTGGATCCGTGCGGGTACTGACCTAGTGGTTCCTATGTCTTAGTCGTCCGGATTTGGAAGCTTTGTGGGCCCCTTTGAGGCCACTCCTCCTTTTTAAAATCTAGCATCTCTAAACCACGAGGACCCTTGAGTGTGTTCTCCTTCTCCTTCACGTTCCTTGCTATGTATTTTTTCGTTCCGTCCAGACCCATGTTGGGATGATTGAGGGGTTAGGTTGGTGGGGGAACAAATACCGTCGGCGAGTGGAGGTCAACCAGCTGTACGATTGCATCCCAATCAAGAGTTTAAAGGGAAATGTTTGCTGTAAGAACCTGCTGTAGGGCAGGGAGGTCACCGAAGGACGCCTGGGGAAAAACGCTTTTACTGGGATCTAAGGGGCGGCTGAGAGGTTAGGAGTCTGAACAGGGAGCCCAAGCCCTTGGCAGGTGGGACCAAGCATGGGAGACATGCAGGACTCCAGGAAGGCTTTGTGGCCAGATCGAGATGATCGGCAGACCTTCTGAGGAACTTTTATAGATCCCAAGATTAATAGGAAGCCACAGAATTTTAAGTCAAGCGGCGATGTGGCGAGTTATAGGATTTGAGCTGGTGACTCAGTGTTGGTAGGAAGACAAGAGTGAATTTGGGTCAGTAAGTCGGAGCGTTTATGGAAAGAGTCAAACAATGGAAGGTGGCAGTTCGGGCCAAGGGATTCCCGACGGGGGAGAGACCGGGAGGGGACTGGGAGACACACACAAGGTACAGCCCACGGGGCCTGGCGGTGGATGGGTATCGGGGTGGAGGAGACCGTGTCCCGAGAGACATGCACGTCTCTGGCCTGTGTCAGTGGACGGGACGCGGAACCATTTCCAGAGAGAAAAGGCGTAAAGGGCAATAGGCTTTGTAAGGGATACTGTGTGTTCGGTTTCCGACACGATGGGTTTGAGGTTAGTTCATCATGGCCAAGGGGGACGTCAAACAGGCAGGCAGCATCAAGTGAGGGGTGAGTGTGGGGTGAGGTCCAGGCAGAGGATTCCCATACCGTGCGCCTCCCGATGAGGAGTGAATGAACAGCCATGAGACCGCGTAGGGAAAGGGAGTTAGAATAACGAGGCCACCGGGTGTAGCCCCGACGCCTGAGGGCATCTAGGATGCGTTGGATGAGGCCAGTGGGGAGCCCACCAAGGAGACTCCCCAGGGAAATGAAGGGAAGCCACTGCTTTAGTTGGGGTTTCGTGCCTTAGACGTGATCCTTGACGTCGTGCCTTTGTCTCTACCCTTGGACCCTCCATTACAAGAGTTTTACGAAGATGAAGTTTGACTCTTTTCTCAGAAATGTTTAAAGAGTCTCTGTTCTCTCCAAAGTTTAACACGCGCCAGGGCCTGGTTGTTACCCCCTTTCTTTTCTTCCAGAGCCTTCTCAGACCTGGTGAATGGAGGGGGCTGTAAACCACTTGTTTTTATTTTTAGCTGTTAGATGCCCTTGACTTTGCATCATGGTGACCCTTCTCTTGTACCTTCTTCAAGTAGAAATGCTGTCCCCACTCCCCCCTGCTACGTCCACGTCTCCACCAACCCTCACAGTCTAGCTCAAAGGCTAATTTTTAGGAACTACCCAAGAGTCTAGACGCTGACGTAACGGGCCTGGGTGTGAGCGGAGCCGTTGGGACTTTGAGGAAGCGCTTCCGGGTGACCTGAACAGGTAGCCGGGTTTGAGAACGACTAGTGTGCGTGTCTGAGACGTCAGTGGGTCCCTCAGCTCCCTCAAATGGCGGGGCCTAGTTCCCTCTTAGCTTTGCATCTCAAGGGCTGAATCATGGTGGGTGTCCAGTGCCTAGGCATTGAATGAATTGACAGTTTAGCCTTTAAAAAAAAAACTGAGGCATCTTGTAAATCATTCTTCCAGTATTTCTTGCATCTTTTAGCCTCTTGATCATTTTACGTGTTTTTCCTGTCCTTTCCTTCCTGGTGGTTTCTAAAGATCCCGCATCACGTAGACATGTGTCAAGGAGACGTTGCTGATGTAGAGAGCTCTGTTAAATTCCAGTGTTCAGATGGGAAATGTCCCTCCCAGAGGAGGAAATGCTTGGGACGCATTTTGGGAAGGCGTGAGGCTTGAAGCTTTTGCCCCTTTGTGTCGGCCTAGACAGCACCTGTTGGGCAGTGAAGGTGTGGGTTCCCTTGAGCACCTTGGACAGAGAGAACCTCGTGGCATCCATGGCCGCGCAGTAGCTGAAAGCTGGTTGGCTTACGTGGGATCTGCCTTGTCACCACGGGTTAGCAGAGCAGTTCTCGATGTGGACAGGTTTGCTCCCCAGGTGACACAACTTGGAGGGATGCTACTGGCATCCAGTTGGTAGAAGCCAAGGAGGCCGTTCAACATCCTGCAATGCACAGTGCAGCCTCTCAAAACAAAGAATTATCTGGCTCAAATCAAAATGTTATAGCACCAGGATTGAGGAGCCCTGGATTAGCAAATGTGGCTCTAAAAAAAAAAAATGTTGAAATTTCTCTCAACCTGAGTTATGGAGTAGTCTGGGCTTGGCTCTAACCTATTCTGATGTGGAGATGTGTTTTCATATAAGTCTGCCTCCCTTTGCGCCCTTATTTATGTGCTTTTATTATTTGTCTGTGTGTTCTTTGCCTTTTCCTTGAAATATGAAACAAATCTAGGGTGGATTCCTAGGGGATTGAGAATCACATGAAGGAGAGTTACCTTCTTGATGTTTTCTTGGTTCTTTTCACTTATAAGAGCTTTCTGTGTTCAGTGGCCAGAAAAGATGAATCCTTTTGTGTTAGAGGAACAAATGGTTGGCCTAATTATTTTAGATTAGATGTTTCTTTCAGGAGTAGAATTCAGTGATTCATCACTTAACGTGTAACACCCAGTGCTCATCCGGCCTCATATTTTAAGTGTAGGACAATAAGTGAGTGTTGCTTTACTTTAAAATATAGTTTTTGTGTCTTTGTCCTTGGTATTTGGACGGCGTTAGCAGCACATTTCATTTCCTATGAAGAATGGCTGGTAATCGTATCTGTCATTTTTCCTACGTCTTATACTTCAGTTATTTCCAAGCTGGCATGCAGTAATAGAAGTTGAACAAAATGCAGTAAGAGGTCGGTTTCATCTCCTGGGAAATATGGTGTAATCTCTAGCTACTTATTCTTTTTCTTTGCAGTTTTAGCACATGCAATACGCCTGTCCCAGTGCACACTTGTCGAGGGAGCGAAGAACTGCAGTTTTCTGCCGAAGTACAACCAGAGACCTATAAACCCAGAGCTCAGTTCTTGGCGGCTCGCGTCCTTGGTCCCTGACCATGCATTCTTCATTCCCTCCATTGGGTCCACACTCTGATGTTTTGCGTTTGATTTATATCAGAAAGGGAGACAGAACATAAAGACTCCTGACTCTGGGAAATGAACTAGGGGTGCTGGAAGGGGAGGTGGGTGGGGGTGGGGGTGACTGGGTGACGGGCACTGAGGGGGGCACTTGATGGATGAGCACTGGGTGTTATTCTGTATGTTGGCAAATTGAACACCAATAAAAAATAAATTTACAAAAAAATGATTTGTATTTTTAAATGGAAGCTGCGCTTAGTGATTCATTAAATAACGTGAAAAATAACGTTTGTCAGAGACATTCTTAGTATCCTATCTTTTTCAGGCCTCAACTGGGTTTATAGCTCACCACTTTCACAGCAACGGGAAAGATGATCACTTCTGAATCTTAACAGAGTTTCCTAGCAGGATGATAACACTTCAGTAGCTAGACTTCATAAATGAGCAAGAAGCTCTATCTTTGGAATTAAGAATAATATTTATACTGTCAGTGCTGGTGTGTGGCAACATTCACCAGGCAAGGAGACAGTTGATGTAGAGCTTTTGCTTAGCGTAACGGCTGGCGTGGATCACTGACATTTAAGACACCTTTTAAAAGGATGATTTTTTTTTTTTTTTGTCCCTAATAACTCATTGGAACTGTAAAGTTTAGACGCGGTGGTTGGCTGCGTGCGATCTGGGCCATCAGTTTGAAAACTCATGCCCCAGCGTGTGCACAGCCCGTGACAGCATTGTCGCAGTCTCTCCGATGCCCTGCTTACTACCTGTCCCTCTGTTTTTCCTCTTCCTTCGCAGACGCTCTAAGGGCCTTCCTCGCAGGCGTGTCAATGTGGCAGACATGAGGACATCCAAAAAAAAAAAAAAATTGGCAAAAGCCAACTTGAATAAACGATATCAGGATTTTTTAATTTATTTTAATTTTTTTGCCGTAAAGGATTTGTTAAACATAGACTCCAAAGTTAGAAGATTTTATGTAAAATATTTGGCGAAGCAGCCTTGTTGACAGTGCCTCCCCAGAGACTTGCCGCCTCCTAATCTGCCCACCGCGACCCCCTGCGACAGGCGGGACTCATCCGTTCGTGCTATGGGCCAGCGCCGGGCTCATCTCCTCCCCGACCCTCTGGCTTGACGTGGGGTCTACGACATCGTCTCTCAGGGCGTTTCTCGTCCACATGACAATATTTGGGTTCTTCTTCTCGGTGAATTAAAGTGGCTTCTAGCTGTCCTTGTTTTTGCTCCGAGTCCAATATGCAGACATTATTATTGATATATGACACAGTGTGTGTGTCTCTGTAGTCACAGGGTTAAGAATGTGGTGGGGTTTTTTTTTTTTTTTTTGAGGTCTAAATATACCCTTTTTCCAAATTTGTGTTTTAAATTTGTTAAGGGAAAAAAAGAAGGTTCAGGTCTGGCTAAATATTTTATGATACACTCATAGGTGTTTGTCAGGCAGCGTAAGGATCCCTGCCTTAGTGCTTCAGTCTGTGGTCATGCTTAGTCCAAACCCTATACGTTATAAAAATAATTACAGTCTTTCGGGGTTGAGGTCCCTGTTTCCCGGCTATAATTATACCCTAGTAATCTTGTTTGTTTGGAAGAGATTGTTGCATATTACAGGTTTACATGGAGCTGTTTTTCTGCAGCACCTGTGGTTTTTGTCCTTTGGATTCCGATTTCTTGTTTATGGGATGTGTGGTCATGGATGTAATTCGGGAACACAGGCTGTGCAGGTGTTTCCCTTGGCTGATAGGAACGCTGTAGCTCTTCCGGAGAAATACAAATGCTAACTGGCCATCACCCATAACATAAAACGCTTCTTTATTGTACTGGGAAAGTGCCTAGAGCTGTTCTTGTGAGAATAGAGAAATTTCTGGAACTTTCTGCCAAAAAAGGAGAGAGAGGAATCCTTATGTAAAACAGAGGAGAGGAGAACGGCATATGGGTTGTGTTTTGAAATAACTAATGAATTTCTTAAGACAAGACACAACAATGCATTGAGAAAAATCCCCTTTGGGCAGTCGTTAGGATGTGGTTCCCAGTAGGCAGAGACTTGAGCTCAAAGAAAAACAGTTGTGTGACACCAAATATCACAAGGCCATCAGTGAGTTTAACCGGTCGGCCTTTTGGGCGGTTTTGGGTAAGCCCAGTGGTTTGGAACTTCTGAGTCTTCTTAGGCAAAGGCTAAACAAACTAACCCATGTCTACGTCTACGGCCCCAGACGTAGTTCTGCAGAGTCTGAGTGCAGTACGAGCATCGCCGAATATTTTTACCGCGGGTCCCCTCGGGAGCCTTTCACGCCCCACCCCCATGACACTGCAGGACATCCAGGACACTTCCGGGGTTCAGACAGCAAGGGGCACAGTCAGTACATGCGTGAAAGAAACACGGGTACCTCCCAATCCAGCGCGGCGTGAACGAGGCTGTCCCACTTCCACGACACGGCGCGTTCGGCTTCTCCTGTTCTACCCCGGGCCCCTCGAAGAAGCCTCACAAACCCGCTCGGTGCTTCAGTTGACCACAGGTGGACTGGATCGGCATGGGCTGCTCTCGTCACGCGTGACCTGCACCGGACTGAGGAACCGCGGTCCTGTGAGCCCTCGGAGGCATTCGCAGTGCCCCCGAGTCCCCGCGCCTGTCCCCGTGAGGTCGCACGCGGATATCCAGCTGTTGTCGCCACGGAGGACGTTGCTCTCTGGTCAGACCTCAGGGCGTGGCTGGATGCCGAGACGGAAACTCGCACCGAAGTGCCGCGTTCTTCGGTATTCGTGTCCTGCTCTTGATGTCTTTGCGGTTTTGGGGTTTCTACCTGCGTGTGGGAGGTGGGCAGAATGAGAGGGGAAAGCAGTGATATCCCTAATCTTTTGTGAAAACAGATAGGAAGAGGTTTTAGACCTTGTCACCTACGTGCAACCACAGTGAAGTTTCGACTTGCTCCCCCAGGCCTCTCTGGCCGTAAGCGTGTGGGGAATCCTCCTCTTCAGGGCAACCTGCCATATTAGTGTTGGGATCTGTGAGTAACTGGCATCTTAGAGGGACGCCGGGCCCCAGGATGCTGGTGCTCCCTCAGGCCATAATTTGTCCATTAGTATGTGGCTTTAGAGTCTAACCTGTAACTCGTTCTCCAGAAAAACACCGTGTCTGAAGGGAAATCATGAAAGTCCTAAAACACAGATGCTTCCCTAAGCTCAACAGAATTGCTTTACAAAAGTGCAAGAAATCCTATTACAGGAAGAAGCGGTTCTCGTCTCTTCATTGTTAGGTCTCGGCGTGCTCTGGCTGCTGTTGCTGCGTAACAAATCACCCGAAAACGGGGCGGCCTACAGCAACAGCCATCGTTTTACGCTCCCTCTCAGCTTGGGCGTGTCAGGAGTTTGGGAAGGCCGAGGTGGAGGGGTTCTGGGGCCACGCAGCGGCTGGAGCGGGGCCACCGGGGCCGGGGCAGTCCCGGAGGCGCTGGCCCCTCTTCCTCCCCGTCTCGGCCTCGCCGCCCTCCCGAGTCCCAAGGGCGTCCTGTGACCTCTCCGCGGCCTCGCTCGGGCTTCCTTACAGAATGGAGGCCCCGGGGACGTCCGCGTGCTTCCTCGGCAGAGAAAGTTTCCGACAGTGGTTTATCCACTCCCGAAATATAGGAAACGAGGCAGAAGCGGCATCGCCTTCTACGACCTCGTCTTAGAGGTCCTGTCGTGTCACCTTCTGTCCTGGCCGAAGAGGAGGGAGTCGGGGCGCGGCGGGGCTGGAGGGCAGTGGGTGGGAGAAGGTTTGGGGATGGGCGGCGTCCCCGGGAGGTCCCGCCTTCCGCACTTGGCTTCGCACTTGCTTAAAACGGAGGAAAGAGTTCCTGGAGAAGCTACGGAGAAGCCCTTCTT
Source organism: Canis aureus (assembly GCF_053574225.1). Taxonomy (NCBI): domain Eukaryota; kingdom Metazoa; phylum Chordata; class Mammalia; order Carnivora; family Canidae; genus Canis; species Canis aureus. Next base: position 89,514,279 of record NC_135614.1, on the reverse strand, counting down.
TGCCAGGCTTGGAACGAGCCTGGAGACCCTGAACCCCGCTCCTGTGTGACAGGCACGGCCCGGCTGTGCCTCCCCGGGGTGGAGGGAATACTGGAGGCAGCACGACGGCAAGCTCTGGGTCGGGAGTGTTGGGGGAGCTCGAGCACGGAGGGGAAGCAGTGACCCGACGGACCTCACCACCTGCCCTCCCGTGGTTGTCGGGAGGCCCTCGGGAGCCTCGTGGCGCCCACGGTTTATCTCCGCTGTCCAGGTGAGCAGTCATGGGGCTGGGGACGGTCTCGGCCGCACCTACAGATGCCCGGTGGCTCAGCAGTGGGGCATCTGCCTTGGGCCCAGGGCACGACCCCGGGGTCCCGGGATCGAGTCCCGCGTCGGGCTCCCCGCATGGAGCCTGCTTCTCCCTCTGCCTCTTTCTGCATCTCTCAGGAATAAATAAATGAATCTTTAAAATAAAAAGCGTATGGGAGTCTGGTTCAAGCTACTGAAGGGTCTCCTCCGATGCACGGTGACCATGACGTCAGGCATATCCCGTATCGTGTTAATCATCAGCCTCAGCGGCTCTGGTGCTGACACGGCCGCCAGCGGCTCTGCATCCAGCAGTTCTTCCGAGTGAGCCTATTCCACCCGGACGTTTTACGGAGAGCGAGAGGAAGCACGAGGACCCAGCTGGTGGGGCGGCAGGTGTCGGGGCCTGTGACCCAGCAATGCCAGGCGGACCCCTCAGCGCTGTGCCCTGGGCTCGGGCTCGGCTCCCCAACTGCACCTCATCCAGGGCCTCGTCCATTGCCTCATCCACCGCCTCATCCAGGGCCTCATTCATGGCCTCATCCTTGGCCTTATCCAGGGACTCATCCACGGCCTCGTCCTCGGCTTCGTCCATCGCCTCATCCATGGCCTCATCCAGGGCCTCATTCATGGCCTCATCCAGGGCCTCGTCCACGGCCTCATCCATCGCCTCATCCAGGGCCTCATCCTTGGCCTCATCCAGGGACTCATCCACGGCCTCGTCCTTGGCTTCGTCCATCGCCTCATCCACAGCCTCGTCCAGGGCCTCATCCTCGCTTTGTCCAGGGCGTCATCCACAGCCTCATCCATGGCCTCATCCTCAGCCTCATCCAGGGCCTCATCGAGGGCCTCGTCCATGGCCTCATTCACGGCCTCATCCACGGCCTCATCCACGGCCTCGTCCTCGGCCTCGTCCAGGGCCTCATCCATGGCCTCATCCTCGGCCTCATCCAGGGCCTCATCAAGGGCCTCGTCCATGGCCTCATTCACGGCCTCATCCACAGCCTCATCCACGGCCTCATCCTCGGCCTCGTCCAGGGCCTCATCCACGGCCTCATCCATGGCCTCATCGAGGGCCTCATCCATGGCCTCATCCACGGCCTCATCCACAGCCTCATCCACGGCCTCATCCTCGGCCTCGTCCAGGGCCTCATCCAGGGCGGCCCGCTCCCTGCTGTGTCCGGGGGTGCGTGCGGTCCCAGAACAGGCCTCCGGGGTTTGGCCGCAATGACGGCCCTGGGGGTGGGACCGCAGCAACGTTGTCGGCTTGACGCCACCTGGTCTCCTTGCTGTGGAAGCTTCTAGGCCCACTCAGCAGGCTGCGCTCTGCATCCGGGGGGCCTCTCAGACTTCGGTCTCAGAGAGCAGAGCCTCCTGGGCTGGTGGCTCACGTGCACCTGTGGGTGAGGCGTGTCTGAATTCACGGCCGGGGAGGGCGAGGGTGGGCAAGCAGGCCTGTTCCCGTCGGGGACCCAGCTCCCACAGTCCGACGTGCCGCCCCAACCGGCTCGCTCCTCACGCTGAAACACCCCAGGCCCGAGAAAGCTCGCTGCAGGGACAGAAGCGCACGTTGTCTTGCTGTGCTGGGGGCAGGCGCCTGGCTCGGCCACGTGAGGACGCCCCGAAGGCCTACAGGTGAGCACAGCTGCTCCCTGAACCTTGTGAGTAGAAGAAGAAGGCGACAGCTCCCGTAGGCGCCGAGGCAGGTGCGCGGCATCCCGACGCCCGCGTGTCACTGCACCTCTGTCACCGACGCTCTTCCACGACAGCAAACGCATCCCATGTTAATGTGTCACCTGCCCCTGCACGGAAGTGGCAGTTTTTTTAAACTGGTTCTGTGGCGTTCTCTCCTTTTCTGTCCCAAAACTGATCAGATGAACGAACACCTGAGGTTCTAAGCCTTTTGAACTTGTGGGGCTTCTTTGGCTGAATTCAGAGACGCTCTTGTTGGGCCAAGACGTCTAGGCCCATTTCAGGTGTGCACACCTGGTGTCCTGAGCCGCGCTCACCGCCCGGAGCGCGTCCCCGTCCCGGGGCTGCCGGCCTGTGCCCCGCCGCGTGCGCTTGCGGAGGCTTCCCACACGCTCGCCGCTCACCAGCATGTCCATGCAGAACCTCCCCGTTTTTATTTTTATGTTTATTGTTACCATTGACATAGAGCAGTTGACCTGTTTGTAGGCCACTCTCTGTCCCCTTTGGAAAGTGCCCTAACCCTGTCCTTTATTCAGCTTCTCGTGGGGTTTCCTTCTCTAGTACCATGTGATCGTTGTCCCTCCTGGACGTTAGTGTTTTCTGCATGTTTCTTATCTTTCATCTCTCCGTAGGCTAGATGTTGGGTGATTTTCTTTCTTTTCCTTTCTTGCTTTTTTTTGCTACATAGAAGTTTCACTGATTTATTACATCACATTTATGCATCATTTCTGATATGATTTCATATTTTCTAATAGGACTAAACAGATTTCTCTAATCCAGAGTAGAAAAACTTTCATGCTTCTGTTCTAGCACCTTCCAGTTTTCAGTTTGTGCGTTTTAACGATTTATTTATCTGAAATGTATTTTGGGGGAAGCAGTGAGGTTGGCTCTATCATCTATCTATCTATCTATCTATCTATCTATCTATCTATCTATCTATCTATCTATCTATCTATATCATCTATCTATCCATCCACTATCTGGCTATCCATCTATCTATCCATTATCTATCTATCATCTATCTATCTATCTATCTATCTATCTATCTATCTATCTATCTATCTATCATCTATCTATTTTTGTTTCTAAGTTGCTCACCAGTTGTCCCAAAATATTTATGGAAGTATCCATCTTTGTTCCTGTTGACTTGAAATGCTGCTCTTACAGTAGATTTTATTTCTGGGCAACTTGAGTTGATTTTTAAACACTTGGGTATTTCTCAATGGTTTCGGGACAAAGATCTCTGCTGTGAATGGGCCTCGTGAGTCTTGCATGGTCTTCCTTCCGCCGCAGCTCGTCACTGCCCCGCTGCCCCACCGCGTGCACCTTTTTTTTAGCCCTTTGAACTCGTGCTCTTTCTTGCCTGGGCCCTTTCCAGGCTGTTTCCTCTGCCAGATTCCTGTTGGCCTTAAGTGTATCTCTTCATTATCAAATGATGCCTTCTTTGATTTCCAAGGTCAGGTTGGGTTTTCTTTTTCTCTACTACACTTTCAAAGAACTACATTAGTTCCTTTTGAGTCTTTAGTTATAAACCGTGCATTTATAAGTGTGATATTTGAGGAGCACCTCCCTCCTTTAGCAGGCTGGAAGCCTCTCCCTGCCAGCGATTGGTTCTGGCTGACATTGCTTATAACTGTATCCCCATCAGCAGCCCCGTGGTTGCATAATTGCACACAATAGAGATCTCCTGGTTGCTACATGAGCAAGTGAATGAATGGATAGACGTTCTCTTTACTACTTTTATTTGGGTGCCGGATATTATTACCTGGGTATTTATATATGACATAACAAGAGGGGCTGGTTTACCCGCGTGTGCCTCTGGGATATCCGAAGAAGAGGTTTGAGGCCATGTTTGCCTGGGTCCTGACTCTCCTCTGATTTTCAAGCCTGAGTCAGATGCAGGTAATTCCTGCTCTTCTTCTGTCTTTCAAGGGAGACTAGTAATGAGGTCTCATGGGGCCCATGAGGCTCAGGATTGGCTACACATGGGGATCACCAGCAGACCCTCATCGAGCCCTGCCTGACGCTTACCCAGTTCTTGAGAGTCTTGCTCCTGGTTCATGAATCCTGTGACAGATTTGTTAGTTGCTGATGCTGAACCTTATCCTGAAATGGTGAACGTCCTGGTCCTTTGCTTCTCCTGTTTGGAACGGACAGGGAGGAAGAATGATCATCTTCTTCCTCCCGCCAGGCCGCCTTTACCCTAGAACCAAACTGTCATGTACTGAAGCCATTAGATTGGAAAATCCAGAGTAAACAAGCAGACCCCCGGGAGCACGATTAACGCCTTTGAGAAAAATATTTCTTTTAAAAGAAGAGCCGGTCTCCTTTGCCTGCCCTCATGTGCGATTATACCAGTTGGTTTTGTGGAGTCATGAGTACCTGTTGGAATTCCTTTCAGCTCCTCTGAAAAATCCCACGATTTATAATTGGTTGATCAGATTGTAATTCCTTCTCCCTGTCCGTAGTTGAGGAGAAGAGGGGTTGCCATATATGAAATGTGATAGCCTCTGACATACACCGGAAGGGAGAGCCCCATTGGTCGTGTGCGTCGGAAACAATGGAAGACGGGTCCCGAGGCCCGCTGTGAACCTACTTGTCCCCCATGGTTACTCGCGGTCTTTGCTTGCACAGGGAGGGAGATGAGACCAATGAAATGAGTGATATGAATGGTAAGATTTAGAAATGTTGAAAAGTAAGAGTGGCCCAGGCCACTGTTATTTCTTGCGATCTTCCCAGGGGTCGAGGAGCCACCTGCTTACATGGAAAGTTTGCCCCCCTAAAAACACTGGGTAGATACTTTTCAGAGCAAAGAGAAGGAAATGCTTATTTACAATTAAAAGTTGAATTTCAAAAAATGTCATTGTTAGCAAACTTACTCTACCATGGATGTAGTCGTATACGTTCGATTGTTCATCTGGTTTTGTCTTCGGGGTGTCATTAGTGGAGAGGACCAAGGCTTGTATGCCTAAAACATGTTGAGAGAAAGAGGGGATTTTAGACTTTTTTCGTCACGTGGAAGGCTCAGGTACCATCCGCTATAACCCCGTCAAGCTACCTGAGCTGTGCCTGATAAATCCCGAGGAGCTGTTAAAACTGATTTGGGTTTGTGCTGGAGCTGCATCCTATCAGGTATTTCTTGTCAGTCTCCCTGGTATGCATTACCCACGAGCAGGTATCTTATTAAATCTAAATCAAATTCTTGTTCAAGGCTCGTCTCACAAAGGTGGTCTTTTTAACTGTGAAATGCCAGTGAATGGCCATTCCTGGAGGAAGCTTCCCTTTGGCTTATTTGAAAGCGGACGACGCAAAAATGATTAACTTAGGAATCAAGAAACTCTGTGAGACTGTGAGGCCTGGAGCCAGTCTCCTTCACTAGATCCCAGTAAGCCCTGAGAAATATGTGCTGTCATTGCAGAGTTCATTTTTCCAAGCTAGACTCTGATATTTGGCTGGGAACTTTCTTTTCTTTCCCTGTTTGCTCTACATAGAATCTGGGGTTGGGGCGGGGAGGGGGTATTAAGATTGATGGAGGAATAAGAGCCCGCGTTTTGGGAGCCAGCCTTAGCACTTCTGGGTGATGACAAATCCTGCTTTAGCCACCCCCTCTTTTATATTTATTCTCTCTCTCTCATTCTCCATCTCTCTCTCCTTCCTCTCTTCCTTCTCAAGGCACATAAGTGATAGGCTGGAATGGAAGCACGGGCTGTTCGGAAGGTGTTCGCTGTTTGAACGTCTGGATGGAAACCGGACGACAAGGTGCTTGCTCTTGGACCCTTGATGGGGAAGCTACAACAGGGAGACCTTCCCTTACTAGCCATTGTCAGCACCAGGCCTCTAGTGTGTGTTCCAAAGGACAATTTACAACATAATCGAAAGGGAGAACAGTGAAGAGTTGTCCGCCGTGCGAGCCTAGCACCATTATGCGTCTGGATTGTGCTTTCTAAGGACTGGGGTCTTAGAGCTGCCGTCCGAAGCGACATCAAGACGTCAGCCTGAACGGCCGGATGAGTTCGCGGCTGGAAGCTCTCTTGATAGAAACACGTTGTTAACTTCGTTGGCTCCCGCCTTTCGTGAGGAGAGCCATCCGAAGAACTTCAGTGCAATAGGTACTTCGTACGTGCTCCTCTGGGCCACTTCTCTTGTCCGTATCCGCACCTGAGGAGAGACTGGCAAGGCAGACGGTTGGGGAGATTTGGGAGGTGTCTTCAGTGCTCTCTGTTGCTGCCTTCTCTGTCCCTGCCGAGGCCAAGCAAACCGCATTCCCCCCTAGACTGAGTTCAGTAGCCCCCAGGTGACTTTCATTCTTTTTTATTTTTTCAAGATTTTATTTACTTATTTATTTTAGAGATGGGGTTGTGGGAGGGGAGAGAGAGAGAGAGAGAGAGAAGGGAACAGAGGGAGATGGGTAAGCAGACCCTGTGCTGAATGCAGAGCCCGATGTGCGGCCCGATCCTACACCCCTGAGATCATGACCTGGGCCAAAATCAAGAATTGGATGCTCAATGACTGAGCCACCTCGGTGTCCCCGTGCTGGTCTGTTCACTCCCCTGCAGCTGGAATCATGGTTCAGAAAAAACACTCGTCATTCTCCCACTGGAGAACCATCCAGTGACTTCCTAATCCATATAGACAGATTCACTAAAGCCAGATTCTTTATTATTGCCTCTGAGTATGGCATGCTTTGCCCCTTTCCTACATTTCTCTAGTTTCTGGGGAATATACCTGGCTAATTCCAAGGTCAGGGGCTTTGCGTATCTGAAATCCTTGGCCTGGAATGTGCGTGTCTCCTCTGTGCATGGCTGATTCCTTCCCATCCTTTGGATTTCAGCCCAAAGTTCCCGACCAGCAAAGCCTTCCAGGACCCCTCCTGCGAAGCGGCCCCCACCCCCCTGTATTCAGTAGTACTCCATGCATTTCCCCCAGGTCCCTGTCTGCTTTGAAATTCCGTGTATATTTATTTTCATTTCCTAATTATGGCCTCCACCTTCCTGAAGGTGGGAATCTGGTTGCTTTATTTGCTTCTGTGAATCTTAATTTTGACATGGTGTCTGGTCGCAGAGGACGCAGGACTACGGTTAAAGCGTCCTATAAGTCAGGCACAAGTGTGTCCCTCTTTTACAGATGAAGAAACTGAGATACGGTGAAGTGAAATACTTTTTTCCGGGTCCCAGATCTACTAAGAGATGAAAACACTGTTTGTTGTATATTAATCGAATGAGTGAATGAACCTTTATTGGTCTAACATAAGCCTTCTAGAAATAACCGTTTTAGAGACTGAAAAAGGGGACCGGAGGATGGGTCAGCTAAAAGGAAAGGTCACGAAATAGATGTTTTTCCAGCAAAGGTGAATGTTCTTCCCTTGCCTTCACTCTCCCATCCCCAGCTGTTTAGCATATGTTTTTGTTTTTCAAACTTTTTTTTTTTTTTTTTTGTTCCTAAAAACACTCTAAATTCTGGGATCCTTGACAAAGCCTGACTGTTATGCCAGGTTGAAACTCAGCCACCCATATTTGCTCATTTTGCATCAGATTTACTGTCCAGCAGAGGCAAAACTGAGGTCACTGAGTGAAAACTAGACTCTTGCTTTACAGCATTATGTCTGGGGTAATGTTGAATTCAGAGATTTATTACTCAGTGTTGGTAGGTTGCGGGGAGACGGTTGTGTGATTTATTTACCGTCAGGGCTAAATGATCGAGTTTTTAAAGTGAATGCTATTATTCCCTAAATAAGTTATCACTTTAAAAATATTTTAGGCTGACTTTACTACCCATTTTAAAGTATCGGTGTGTAAATTCATGGCTTTGGTAATCACACGGAACAACTGTGGCACAAGGCAAAAGTAATGTTATCATCTCTGCCCGGAAGCAGTTTATGTGCAACTGGGGTGTGTGTGTGTGTGTGTGTGTGTGTCTATTACGACTTTTTTCCCAGTTGTAATATGTCTCTGTGCCTCTGTCCATCTTCCATTTACGTGCAAGTCATGGAACAATTACTAAAATACGAGTTTTTGAAGGCCAATGCCATCAGAACTTTGCTTTGTTCCAACTTTAAAGAGTTTGGTCCAACCTCTTTTTTAAAAAACTCATTTTCCAGGATCCCTGGGTGGCGCAGCGGTTTGGCGCCTGCCTTTGGCCCAGGACGCGATCCTGGAGACCCGGGATCGAATCCCACGTCGGGCTCCCGGTGCATGGAGCCTGCATCTCCCTCTGCCTGTATCTCTGCCTCTCTCTCTCTCTCTCTCTGTGACTATCATAAATTTAAAAAAAAATTAAAAATAACAAAACTCATTTTCCCGTCTCTCTTGATATTGATAATCTGTTGTATTTTCATTCTTCATCTGGACATCAGTGCACCAGTGCTGATCACAAAAGCCCTTTCCAATAGAAATTTCAGAAGATTTCTTGTTATAACTTACAGAGATACTTACAGAATGTATTCAGTGAGACAGAAGGGGGACTGTACGAGAGGACAGGTAGCTAGAACGCCCATGTTCTTGACCCGAGCACCTTGGGTGTTAGTAAGCAGGCCGTGTGCGCCTCCCTACCTGTGCGGACACGGTAGCACAGTGCGGGGAGCATCATGCGGAGGTCTGTGCCTAAAGAGGCTCGATGAACCGTCTTATCTGTTTTCCTGTTCTTTAAATCAGAAGTCATGGCTCCGGAAGCCGTCCCTCAAGAAGTCTTCTGGTGCTGGTGGTGTCAGGCCAACATGTGTGTGGCCCGAATAGCTCTTTTGGTTTCTTGAACATTCCCCTTGGGTTTCCCAAGCCAGCCTCGGGCTCAGCCAGCGGGTCCTCAGTGGCGTCATCAGAGGCGATGACGCACATGAGAGCCTCAGGCAGTGGCTGTGGACACGCGTCCACCTGTTTCGGTGGTTCCTCCATCTGCTCTACAGCTAATGGACGTTGCTGTGAAGAATTGGCTAAATCTTGATTCTCCGCACTTAAAACAACAACCAACACTAATAGTTGATTCACCATCCCAAATCCATGCCACGCGTTTTTCTCAAAAAGAATGACCTTTTTACAATGTGTCTTAAGATATTGTTGACTTCGCGGGTCAACAGTGGTATAAAGAGGCGCTTGGAAGCAGCAGGTGGAGGGGAAGAGAGCCTTTCACTCCGACTTGGCCTGACCTGTAAGGTTAAGAGAGAAAATAAGAGCATTGGAGCACTTCAGTGGCACGGGGGTTGTGCGGAGAGGACGGTGGGCACGTGTGCCTGGCGTGCGAGGGCTCGAGTCTGTGTTCAGGCCTCCTCTGGGTGCGGGCGTGATTCCGAGTGTGTGGAGGAGTCTTTGACCACGTTGACCACAGCTGGGCCTGGCTCTTCCCTTAGCGTCCGGATTTCCCGGGACTCAGTATCGCGACAGACCCGAACGATTGCAGCCCCACCTCTTCCACCTCTTCTCCAGCTGCTCCTTTACCACAAGCCGGGCCACACTTAGTCCTCTGGTCGCCTGAGAAGATCCTCCTGGGTGCCGTCTGTGACTTGGCCGCCTACTTCACTCCGACGTCCAATCACAAATTCCTGGTGTTTCTGCTGGGCTCCCATCTCTCAAACCTATTCTTTTGTGTCCGCTCACCACTGCTACTTCCAGAAACCTCTTTCTAACCAGTCTCACTGCCTCCAGCTGGACCCCCTCCTGTCCGTTTCCGGTGTGGTGGCTCGACCTGCCTTTCTGCAGCCTGGGGTGCCCGTCTTCGTGTTCCAGCCCCTGCTGTCAGGATATCGCCCAGGTTCCCTGCCAGGATCTGCGAGACTTCAAGTTTCCTGGCCATCTCCCTTCTGCGTTCCTTCCTTCTTCGGTCTTCTCCAGCCCTGCCAAATTATCTATGGTTCCTGAACACTTAGTGTTCCCTTTTGCTTCTGGACCCTCCACTCCGCCTAGGGTGTGCACTCACCATTATCGAAATTTCCAGATCGCCTTATTCCTCTCATTCCTCCCAGCCGAGCCTGAGCCAGGTGGACCTACAGTAAGCTCTGGAGCACGTTGCCTTTCTTTTGGCATCTGCAGAGAGGAGTATGCTTCTCGGGCTAGTCCTGCCCCGGGCTGTGAATGTCTTGAGAGCAGAGAGGGTATTGCTGTTAGGCTCCTGGCTCTTAATGCCTGGTCATTAAAGCAGAGACCAAATCAATGTCTGTCGTGTAAATTATTGAGCCAGGTAGCTGTGTTTGGGGAAATCTCTTCTATTGACCTTATGGTTGTATTGTTATTTTATTCCGTGCTTCTTTCCCTTCTCCATTTATAGCAGAGAGACTTCTGTGGAAAGGAAGCACATTTTTAATGGCGTGAATGAGTCTTGACCACGTTGCCCTTTATTTCCCTCAGTGTTTCAAAGACTTGAGTCTAGTTTTCCTGGGACTTGGCATCTCTGCAGGCCTGAATCATCGCAAACACCACTTTTCCCGTAGGTCATAGCAGGTTGTGATTGTTCTAAGTCAAGACTGGAAAATTTTACAGGTCATAGGGCAAGACGTTAAAGTGCAAGTTTCACCTTATAAAATGGAAATAGAGTTGATCCTTGAACAACACAGGTTTGGACTGCATGGGTCCTCTTCTGTGCAGAGTTTTTACAAAACAGGACTGGATGCGTATTTTCTCTTCCTTATGATTTTCTTAATGACATTTTCTCTTCTCTAGCTTACCTTAGTAGGAGAATATAGCATATAAAACATGTAACTTATAAAATATGTGTTAATTGACTATGTTATCAGTAAAGCTTCCAGCCAACGGTAGACTATTAGTAGTGACGGTTGGGAGGGCGTCAAACGTGACACCTGGACTTTGGGTCGTATGGGTTTGGCATTCCTAACCCATACATTTTTCAAGGTTCAAGTGTAATTTCCTTGTTGAGGCTAGGACCAAGGGGAAGGCTCCGAGTAGCAGAAGGCTTAGGAGTAGACCAAGCTTGTGTCAGCTCCCAGTTCTCCCTCTCACTTAGCAGAGCCAGGAGCTTAATGACATCAATCCTCTCGGCCCCAAATCTCATGATGTGAGTCTTGAAATATGTGGCCCCATATGTAGTCACCTCCCTGCCGTGGTGCATAGGATCCCTGAAGGCCACTGCAAGGAAGGCATCTCAGGGACTCATAAATCTTTGGGTTCAATCAGTGCTCATTGACTGCCCATTCTGCACTCTGAGGAAATTTGGAGCTCAGAAAACTTAAATCCTTTAGTTAGAGAATTCTGAAACTTAGCCTGGAACCTGGGTTTGTCCTCTGGTCCAGTTTGATATTCTCCACCTTGACATTAGATGGTTACCCACTTAATTTATGCTGACACAGAATGAGCAAGAAGAGTTCTAGAATCAGATGGGCCTGGTTCTCTCTGGGCTGGCCTTGAACTGTGACCCTGGACAAGCTCAGCTTGTGTGCATGAGGCCTGATTCTCTTACCTTGAAAATGGAGATCATAAGGTTTGGTTCATAAGGTTCTCGTGATGATCCAATTGGATTATGCATGAAATGCATGAAATCCATAGTATTGAGCCATGGAAGTTCAGTCTCTCCACTTAGAAGAGCCCCTGAAAGCTTGGTGGTAATGCTGTGCCCTAGGACCCTACACGGGTTTTGTAGGAACCACAATCCCCCCCTTCCCTTCCCCGTGGTTTCTGTTACCTGTGGTCAGCGGCGGTCAGGAAGCTGATGATCCTCCTTCCGACAAGTCGTGTGGAGGTCAGCAGTAGCCTGACTTCACGTTCCAGCGCCTCCGTCATGCGGCTCATTTCATCTCATCCCGTAGGCACCTTATCATCTCACAGCCTCACAAGAAGGGTGAGTACACGCCATGAGATATTTTGAGAGCGAGAGAAAGACCACATTCACATAAATTTTATTACAGTTTGTGATTCTAGTTCTTCACTTTTATTGTTATTGTTAATCTCTTACTGTGCCCAGCACATAAATCACACTTTATCTAGGGATGCATGTATAGGAAAAAACACAGTGTGTAAAGGGGTTGGTACTCTGTGTAGTTTCAGGCACCCACTGGGGGACTCGGATCATACTCCCAACGAATAAAGGGGCCCCACTGTCACGGATTCGGAGACCTCGATAATCACAAGGAGGAGAACAGTTGTCTACACATCTAGTTCAAACCCTTAATGTTTTTTTTTTTTTCTTTTCTACATGGATTGAAAACTGAAATTCTATTCCTAACATTTAGCTCAGCTCAGGCCACGTAGAGTGAAAGGAAATTTTATTAGTAAGATTATTTCCATTATTTGGAGAAGTTGACAACTGATGCTATATGCTTACCTCACACTTTTGCCTTGAGCTAAAATGTTGTTTGTGTTTTAAAATCAAGAAATAAAAAAAAAAAAGAGCACTAATGAATGACAGATTCCAGGGTAAAATATGCATAATTCAAACACAGGGGAAGGACCATCCACATTATGCTGCTGCAGGAGTATGATTTGCTCGGATACTAGGAAGTATTTAAGGATGGGCAATAAAACTTATTTTCCTTGTAGAACAATAGTCCCTGCATTCATTTGAAGTTTTAGAGCCTTTAAAATGAAAAACGATGGACTGAAGGCCAGTTAGCGGTGCTGGGAACAGCTGGTGAACATTTGCTTACCATGTTATTCTCTTGTGTGGCCTTCTCCTTTCTCCCTGCTTTCAGATTCTCTGTCACTTGCCTCTTCTTTGGAAATAAGCAGACCTTAGTCCTTCTCTGCTCAGTGTGGAATTCTCATTAAGTTGTCTGGTGTGAAGGCTTAGATGAGAATTTAATAAGCTGACTTTCCCAAGAGTTTGGTAAGAAGTTAAACAGCATAAGGGATGGGATGGATGTAAAAATGTGCAGGTTTCGTTGTTGTTGTTTATTTGTTTAATTAGTATAACAAATATTTTTCATCCTTTTTTATGGGAGGTTGGTGGATCGTCTCACTTTATGCTGAATTTTATTTCTCTGTGTTCATGGGTAACTCACTCTGAGAAGCGTACAGTAGAAGGGATTAAGCTATCCTGGGCGCCATCCAGTGACATTTAGTTGCTCCATCACCGCCCTTAGAGTACAGTCCCAGAGACGTGCTTATAGTCAGGTTGCATCATGTGAAATCGTGGATCCTGGCCTTTTTATTTACCTATAAAAAAGCCAATTTCTTATAATTTAAAAGAATATTAAAAATCCAGTCTACTCACTTCTTTTCTTACGGTCACTTATTTTGTCCAGTGCTCACGTCATGTTCTAGACACACTAGACCCTTAGTACTTATTTGCTGATGAGACAACGGGCCTGGAGTCGATCTTAGTGGTGCTAAGGAGGTAGGTTTTAAGGCATTGGTGTCCACCTCTACACCATGTGGTGGAGGTAAAATATGGTGAGGTGGAGGTGGCTGACAGGAGATTAAATGCCTTGGTTGTCCAGGCTTTTCACTGTTTAGGACGAGAGGACATGTGGTGGGTCAAGGAGGTCAAGAATTTGGTAAGGCATCTGAAAAGCAAACAGTTGAGAAGGTTAGACGTGTATCTGTTCTGATCTTGGGCGGTCTAGGCCAGTAAACATAACCATGCTTTGAACCGGGTCTCAGTTCCTTCCTTGGTGAGGGAAGTAGATTTTGCGTGAAGGGTGGGCGTTCTCGTTAGCCACTCACCACAGTCTAGGTTCCTAATGCAGGGGATTTAGGGATAAGAACAGGAGCATGGATTGCTATTCCCAGCTCACACTGGGGCTGGAGGTGAATGGTGCAGGGTGCTTGTGGGCCCTGCCTTGGAGAATAAAGCTGGAGATAGGCTTAAGGAACCAGGAGAACTGATTCTAGAGCACGCGCACGTCTGTAGTGTCTGTAGTAGAGACTCACAGGTGGCCTGGGACCTATTCCAGAATCCAGGGGTCTGGGTCTGTAGACTGGCCTCTCCCTAATAGCCTGTGCCTGTGGCGCGCTGTGTCCTGATGCAAGTGCCAGAAGCAACTCTCTTCTTCACAGACTATGGACCCTCCTTGGTGGCGATGGAAATGCGGCGTCTGTGTCGGCGTCCTTTGACAGCTTGAGTTAGTGTCCTCCTCCTGCCTGCCTCTGTTGCACTGCGGTCACCTGCGCTTACGGGATGTATCCGCGGGTGAAGGGGTCCGGCGAGGCCTCCTCTTCCTTTCCCGGTCAGTGGGCCCTGGCCTGGGTGGGAGAGCCGTCCCCTGGGCCGTGGGCAGCGGGGCAGCCACAGCAGGGACAGGATACACGAAAGCGATCCGTGGATTCCTGGACCGGCTCTAAAGGCTGGCTGCGGCCGTCCCAGTTGTAATAATGACCATCGGTGGTCCCGACACTCCAGGGCCGCGTCCCTGAGGCCGCCTGGGTCAGGGCGGGGCTGCCCAGGGGGAGCGGCTGGTCCAAGCTCCGGGCAGCGCTGCGTGTGACGAGTGTGTCAGAGAAACAGGCCGACGGGCGGCAGGAGAGCCGGCGGCGGAGGGCTCGGCGTGGCTCTCGGCCGATGGGCGATCGGGATAGTGTCTCAAGTGCTGCTCTGGCCTCTTACTCTTGGGGCGCCTACCGGCGTGTCCGTCCACACCCGGAACAGCACCAGGGGGTGATCTGCTGAGAGCGGGCCATGTGCCAGGCATCCGCTGGGCTCCACGGGTGTGGACACGCAGGAAGCCCGCTGCACCAGGCCACCTTCGTGGACAGTGACACGGGGACCGTGCAGGACCTTTCTAATGTCAGAGCAGCGACCGGTGACGATTCCAGCCCCAGGCTTCTCCCCGGGAGGCTGGCGAGGGGCTGATGCCCGGACTCCCCTGCAGGCCTGGGCCCGTGCTCCCCGTGCACCCCGGGAACCCGTGGCCATCTGGGGGCAGCAGTCGGGTGGCGGGCGTGCTCGGCGGGGCCTTGGAACCCTCGGCCTGGGCTGCTCGCATCACGGCAGCGGGGCCAGCCTGGTGCACTGTCGCCTGCCCGGGAGCCCAGGGTCCACGTCTCCCCTCAGGTCCTGGTGTGCAGCCCCCTTAGGCTGACGCCGGCCTGAGGTTTGCTCGGGATGCAACAGAGGAGAAGGCATTCTGGAGGAAATGTGGTGCTTGCAGGGGGACAAGCCGTAGGAGAATTTCATGCGGTGTAACAGGGCTGTGCGTGTGCGTGTGCGTGTGCGTGTGCGGACTTCGCTTCACTTTGTTTCTTTTTTTTTCAAAAAAGATTTTATTCATTTATTTGGCAGAAAGAGCACAAGCCGAGTAGGTGGAAGGGGGAGAAGCAGGTTCCCCGTGGAGCAGGGAGGCAAAATCGGCTGGATCCTTGCCCCTGGGGACCACGACCCGAGCTGAGGGCAGATGCTGCGCTGGCTGAGCACCCAGGCGCCCCGTCTGTTCTGTTTCTAAGCAGACGACACGGGCGCCTGCACGGCGCAGTCAATTAAGCATCTGACTCTTGATTTCCACCCAGGCTGTGATCTCAGGGCTGTGAGATGCAGCACACGTCGGGCTCCACCCCCGGTGTGGAGCCTGCTTCAGATCTCTCCCTCCCTCTCCACCTGCCCCCATCCCGCCTCTAAAAAATTTTTTTAAAAATATTTTATTTATTTATTAATGAGAGACCCAAAGAAAGAGGCAGAGACACAGGCAGAGGGAGAATCAGGCTCCATGAGGGGAGCCCGATGCAGGCCTGGATCCTGGGACCCTGAGACCCGGGGGACCACTGAGCCACGCCACCCGGGCTGCCCTAAAAAAAACTTTAAAAGAGCAAACAAACAAATAAATAAATAATTATTTGGAATTAGTTACTAATTCTTCACTTCTGTATTTTTATTTATTTTATTTTATTTATTTTTTTTTCTGTGTTCTTAAATACGTGTTTTCTGCCTTAAAATAAAGATGAACGTCAACTTTCAGATACTCAGCATGTTTCTATGTCGCGATTCCTACCGCACCCTCTGTATGCCAGCTTACTCCGTGACACACAGGCAGACTGGATACCGTCCGTTACCTCCCGGCCCTTCTCCACGGCCTTCGTGGACTTGAGGGACACCAGGGGACCGGGCTGTAGGGCCGTGCCACCGCCAGGGCCACCCGGGTGGCTGTCGCATCCAGGGGCAGGGGAGGGCGGCCGGGTTGTCTGCCCTCCGCCGCTGCGCAGGGGGAAGGAGAGAGGCCGGGCTGGATGCCCACCCGGTTCCGAGAAGTCAGGGGGAGCCTGGGCTGCCGTGGATGCCCAGGCTTCGGCCCGGGGGTGCGCTCGGCTGTGGCATCTCCAGGGCCCGCTTTCCCCTCCCCTGGAGAGGAGGACGCTTCCACTTAAGGCCCAGCCCTCCCCCAACCCACCCCAGCCCCTCAGCCACTGAGCAGGACCCGGAGGGCAGTGCCTGCGGGGACCCCAGGGAGCCAGGGACGCCGCCTTGTCCCCCCAGATGCGCCTCGCAGGGCCGGCCCGTGTCCTAAAGGGCCCCTGCCCACGTGGTGCCCCGCGGCTTTACGGAGGGCCGCACAGCGCCGCTCGGCTGCGGGGACCTCAGGTCCCGGCGACGTCCTCTCCCCCGACCGCGTGGTCGGCTCCTGCCGGGCCTGAGGTCACCCTTAAGGGCGAAGTGGAGAACACGAGGGCGGCCCGACTCCGTGTCGGCTCAAGGACAAGTGCGATGGCCGCGTGAGAGGCCTTCAGCCTGTCGAGGCTTTCGATGTGCGTCTTGCCAGACCCTTTAAAGTACTGGTGTCACGGGGTTCCCGGGCCGTGACTGCGTGTTCCCGTCAAAACACTTGGCTTCGCCTCTATCAGCGAGCTGAACGTTTCAAATTCTACAATATCAAGTGTGGTTTCTCTCCAATCATCTGTTGCCGTCTTTTCCCAATTTGCACGGTCGTCTTACTGTTTTTTGAGTGATTCCCTAAGTTCCTTGCACAATAAAGACATTTGCCCCTTGGGATTTTTTTCCCCCTGAAGGATTGTTTGGCTTCAATTATATATGTTACTGTTGTTTTGTTTTTGACATAGCGTAGTTCCAAATGTTATGTGGTTGAAGCTCTTGGTGATTTTCTTTGCGCTTTCTCCTGCCAGCTTTAGATTAGTAGACGTCTGCCTTCCAGAAATTTCATGAATTTTTACTTATTTTTTTAAAATTGTATATTTTGACTCATAACTTTATTTTTGAGGATTACGATGAAGATATTTAAAAAAAAAATAGATACGTAGCTGTCCCAGTTGTTAATTCTTCCTTTCTGCAGCGATTTTTTGTAGCATGTTTCTGTCTTCACCTTTGTATATGAATTTATCTCTGGGCTTCCATGTTCCATGGACATTTGTGTCCTATCTGTAACACCCTGACCTACAGGTGTGCCTTTATGCGATCGTAATGGGCTCGGGCTGGTCCCCCCCTCCGCATCCTCCTTCTGTACCTCCAACTAATTCATTATCTGATCTGTTCTCATTAGTTTATTTTTCTCCTAAACCCTGTTTGATTTCCACTGGGCAATAAGCTACTGTAAGTAGTTTTTCTATGAACTTAAAGTGATATAAGTGGCAGTTCCTTTCACTGATCAATATCCAGACTCACCTTCCATCTCATATTGATCTATGTGATTTAAAAAAAAAAAAAATTTCTGTATTTGAAGATTGTATTTTAAAAACTTGCTAGTTTTATAATTTGGATAAATCCAAAAGGCAAAGGCTATATGCGCCTAAGTATTACCTAGTTCATTCAATGGCTGTTTATCAGCTCCAACCACCTGGTAGTGTGGACAGCACTGATCTCAATAGACAGACAGATGCTTCCTCTGCGGATCCCTGGGGGTGAGCTCTGAGCAGACGGCAGTCCGTGGCCGGTCACCATACAGTCTCACGGGCCATAGAAGAGGGTCCGGGCTTAAGCCAGAACCAATAGGACACTGTTAGGGAGTTTGAAACTGAGCCGGTGACACCATCAGGTGGTGCAAGTCTGTTGGGGACATCTGGAAAAGATGGGGACGATGAAATGGTGAGGACAGGAGGGAAAACAGAGCCAAAATATTTAATTCCATCTCGTTTATAAAAGATACATAAATCTTGAAGCAGGCAAGATTCTTTTGCCTGTCTCAAACCATGCATCTGAAAACATTTCCCTAGATAGTATCACGTTGAGAAAAAAATACCATCACAAATGCCTGAAATTCTTACTTTTTATTTAAATGAGTTAAAGCCCTGTAAATTGCGTTCCAGCAAAGTCTCTATAAACATACTCAGGGCATAAACATACTCCAGAATTCCTATCTGGGTTCTGCAAAACGGATTCAGGAAATGCAGTGTGCTTTCTAGGACGAGTGCGAGTCTTACAAGAAGGTGAGGAAAGGCCTGGAATAGTGGGAGACACTAACACGTAGCTTGAACCTTTAAATCCCTGCACCTTATTCTTCCTTCAGACTAGATGGGGTGGTCAGAATGCCCCGTCACCCTTTTGGGTGAAGCAATGGCCCTGTGCTAGAAGATTTTGGGGAAGAATCCTAGGAGATTTTACAGCCGGCAACCAGGTATCAGTACGTCAAGAAAGGGAATGGGCAAGGGAGCAACAGCTGTTGGTGGGGTGTATCCATTTTGGCCAAAAGGCAAAGCCATTATATTTTTAAAAGAAAAGGGGGGATTAGTTCCTAAGTTGCTGTATTCAAGAACGATTTCAGTTTCAGGCAAGATTTATTTTGCTTAATGTATCTCATTTTATAGAAGCCAGACCTTTCCCTTCACTGGCCCTGCAAGCCTCAAGTGAGGTCATGACCGCAATTTATATGATAAAAGGGCTGTAAATGCAAAATTTAGGGAGAGTGATTTTTTTGTTGTTGTTAATGCATAAAGCTTTGAAAAATACAACATAGATTATAGGTGGAAGGCGAATTACGGTTTTTAAAAGAAGAAAGACCTACCAAAACATCTTTTCGTGGCCGAGAGCAAATTAACCTATTTCCCTGGTCTGGGAACCTTATCAGATTCACCATGGGGCTATACATACGGCTTCTTGTTTTACTTGGTTGTGCTTGTTCAAAATATTACAATTCATCATTGTTGAAATTACTACTTTGTACTTATTTAGCCTTTCATAGAGACGGTCTCTAGAAAGAAAGTGCTGCTTTCACAAGAAAAAAAAGTATCTTACCTTTAGGATGAAGTTTTTTCCTTGCTTTGCAAGTTGTGTCTTTTAAGCATAAGATTTTTTTTGGCAAATCAAACTTAAATAAACACAAATGTAAAAATGAAAAAAAAAAAAGATTTCTGAAGCTCCAATATGCAGGACTAGGTGCAGCAGACGGACCTCTTCCCTCCTCCCTCCTTGATTCACCTAACAGGATTCCAGTAGTAGCGCAGGTGGCAGGACTGGGTTAAGCTGGTAATATCTTAGTGATGCCCTTCTCTGATGTCCTCCCATCGTCTTGTGTCTCAGTGTGCATCCTTACGTCTGGGTGACTCCCGTTCTAATACAGCCCGGCTGCTAACGAGCACTAGGGCTCTATCCTGAGAGAAGGCCTTGGTCCCTCCTGTTAAACAGACTTGGCCATTGAGCTGCTCATGCCCCTCCGACCCATCTGCCAAGTTGGTCACCAACCAGGAGGAAGGGCTCATGTTCGCAGAGTTGGAACAGCTAGTGCTGCCTGGGGGCTCACCTTGGTAGACTTGGAACAGCTAGAGGCACTGGGGGGCTCACCTTGGTAGACTTGGAACAGCTAGAAGTGCCTGTGGGGCTCACCTGGTAGACTTGGAATAGCTGGAGCTGCCTGGGGGCTCACCTTGGTAGACTGGGAACAACTAGAGGTGCCTGGGGGGCTCACCTGGTAGACTTGGAACCTCTAGAGCTGCCTGTGGAGCTCACCTTGGTAGAGTTGGAACAGCTAGAGGTGCTGGGGGGCTCACCTTGGTAGACTTGGAACAGCTAGAGCTGCCTGTGGGCTCACCTGGTAGACTTGGAACAGCTGGAGCTGCCTGTGGGCTCACCTGGTAGACTTGGAACAGCTAGAGGTGCCTGCAGGGCTCGTCTTGGTAGACTTGGAACAGCTAGAGGTGCTGGGGGGCTCACCTGGTAGACTTGGAACAGCTAGAGGTGCCTGGGGGCTCACCTTGGTAGACTTGGAACAGCTGGAGCTGCCTGGGGGTTCACCTTGGTAGACTTGGAGCAGCTAGAGCTGCCTGGGGGCTCACCTTGGTAGACTTGGAACAGCTAGAGGTGCCTGGGGTCTCACCTTGGTAGATTTGGAACAGCTAGAGGTGCCTGGGGGCTCACCTTGATAGACTTGGAACAGCTAGAGGTGCCTGGGGGCTCACCTTGGTAGACTTGGAACAGCTGGAGCTGCCTGGGGGTTCACCTTGGTAGACTTGGAGCAGCTAGAGCTGCCTGGGGGCTCACCTTGGTAGACTTGGAACAGCTAGAGGTGCCTGGGGGCTCACCTTGGTAGACTTGGAACAGCTAGAGGTGCCTGGGGGCTCACCTTGGTAGACTTGGAACAGCTGGAGCTGCCTGGGGGCTCATCTGGTAGACTTGGAACAGCTGGAGCTGCCTGGGGGCTCACCTGGTAGACTTGGAACAGCTAGAGGTGCCTGGGGGCTCACCTGGTAGGCTTGGAACAGCTAGAGGTGCCTGGGGGCTCACCTGGTAGACTTGGAACAGCTAGAGTTGCGTGCTGGAGCTAGCACGTGTGGCTCCCACCACCTGCGGGGGCGCTATGCTAATGTTTTGGGGGAAATTGGTTCAGGGCTGGGGTGATCGCTGCCCTCAGGGCACTGCGTTAGGCTCCCCTGCCTGGGAGGCAGCACTTAGCAGGTCCTGGCTGTGAGATACGTGGTTGTTGTCCTTCACAGCTTCTCCTCGCCTTTGAGACAATTGTCATTTCCCAACATGGGCTCAAGAAAACGCCCAACTCAGGGGAAGTGGAACAAGTGCAGGAGGACAAAAGCGAGACTCTAGGGAGCCTGGCACGTGGTATAGCCGGGACTGTCATCTGCAGACCAAGATCACCGCACTGGCCGGGCCCGAGCAGGGGTCAGGCAGCGGACGAAAGGACAAGCTGTGAAATAATCCAGCTGCGGTTCGGTGACTTCAGTGTCTGCGTGTGTATCTATATGTTTGAATGTGTGTGTAGGTATATGTGTGTATAGTTCCTGATGTCAGGAAATATATATATGATCACGTTCAATTTACATACAATTGCGATTCAATAGAGGAAGGAGGAGGTTGGCTAACAACTGTCTCTGTCATGCAACTTTTAACTAATTTTTAGGTCTTTCTGAATCTTGGGTTGTGGGTGTAAGCCGTTTAGTTTTGCCGTGGAGAGGGTAACTTGGACATGACCTCGTCCAATTTCTCTCTCCCCCAATCAGAGGTGTCGGGGTGGTTGCTGAGACTCTGGAGTCCTCACGGCTGGTCTAGGGAGTCTGAGCTGAGAATTCCAGTTTCTCCATTTTAGTGCTTTCTCAACAGTACTGGGTGCCTTGCCGTGGCTGGGAAGCTTGTTTAATCCTCTTTACCGGGTAAGGATGCTTGGGTCTCTTCTAGTTTCCCTGTACAGAATTTTGATGACAGACTTGCCCAAGGTGGAATGGGGAACAGCATAATATCCCAAGATTGTTTTCTATTAAATAAGACTAATTTCCGAAGTACTTAGCCTTTCCCCTGTTTCACGGTTGGTTGATTGATGGCTTATGTGTGGAAGGAGGAGAATCGATGCCTTATAAGAATTTGTTATTCAGAATTTCCACTGATTTACATGGATCATCAGTGATAATCAAGGTAAACACATATAAATGTCTTTGTTTAAAAATCCTCAAATCCGTGAGTGGCCACAGGGTACAAAGGTCTGTGCTTGAGTTTTGATGGGTGGAGCCACAGAGCCATGAGGGCGAGGAATGTTGCTGCCTGTCCCTTTACTGGCCTCTGTCAGGGGTGGAGTTGGTGTTTTCCCTGCCTGAGGTCCCAGGGCGAAGTGGCCTCACGCAAGATGGGCTGAGCGTGGCCTAGTGTCCGAGGTGGGGCCTGGCACGGGGCGTGTTGACGGCAGAGGGGGTGGATGAGGGAATCAGGAGAGGCAGGTACGGATCCGTCGGCGCCCAGAGGCTCTTGACGCCAGGAAGGGAAGCCCCGGCCCCGAGGCTGTTCCCAGACGGCGCGGAGACCGCGGGAGCGTCAGAGAGCGAGCGTGCTCCTTTCCCGTGCACCCCAGTACGCCAGGCGCAGCCTCCTGGTGGCCTCCGGGCCGCAGCCGTCCTGCAGGACTCTGCAGGCAAGCCGCTGGCGCAGATTACGGTGATGTGGCCATTGATCTAAAAATGCCTGTTGAGCAACTTAGGGCTCCCGGGAGGTGCTCGCGCTGGTGCACGACCCCGGTCCGTGCTGCGATCTGTGGGGCCCCCCCCGCCCGGCTGTGAGGCGCCGTCTGCCAGCGGCGGGTGTCCGTGACATCTGTGTGAGCTCTTGTGCGGCCGCCCGAAGGCCCGTGGGGGCCGGGGGCTGGGGGCTGGGGCTGGGAGGCCGGGGCTGGGAGGATGGAGGCTGGGGGGCCAGGGGGCTGGGAGGATGGAGGCTGGGGGGCCAGGGGGCTGGGGACTGGGGACTAAGGGCTCGGGGGCTGGGGACTGGGGGCTGTAGACTGGGGGCCCGGGGGCTGGGGGCCAGGGGGCCAGGGGCTGGGAGGCTGGAAGCTGGGGGGCTGGGGACTGGGGGCCAGGGGGCCAGGGGCTGGGGGCCGTCAGGGAACCACTTCAGCCTAGACCCGCCCGCGACGCTGTGCTAGGTGCTGGCTTTGTCCCCAGCCGAGCGACTCGCGGGACGTGGCATTGCCCGATGCTGCGGGTCTGCCTCGCTGACCGGCTCCACCGCGGGGAGGTTGCCGTGCAGGAGCCTGGCGTCGGGCTCGTGTGGTGGCCGCAGGGTGCGGGTCCCTACTCCCCGTTCACTTGTGCAGGAGAGGGTGCTGGAGTACCTGTGGGGCCGGAGCGCGTCCCCCCTGCCCGCCTCTACCTTGTATCCTTCCCGGGGCGTCAGAACGTGGCCTTATTCGGACACAGGGTCATTGCGGACGTCACCGGCCAACCCACGGGCCCGCTGGAGTGTGCGCTCCGTGGCTGGTGTCTGAGAAGGGACACGGGCACGTGGGGTGAAGACAGACGTGACGACAGAGGCACAGGTGGGAGTCCTGTGGCTGCAGATGAGTGGGTGCCATGGGGTGCTGGCCACCGCCGGGAGCCGGGAGCTGGGCGCCAGGCACGGGACAGATTCTCGTCTCAGAGAATGGATCGAGCCCCTTGACTCCAGGCCCCTAACTTCTAAGACTGCGAGACAGCACGTTCCTCTGACTTGCAGCCCCTCGTTAGGGGTCTGTTAACGCAGGTGTGCGGAGAAGCTGGCACCGAGGGCCACGTGCCGTGCGCCGAACCCGCAGGGACGTCCTGAGCTCTGTTCTGCCCGTGCGGCGCCGGCTGCTGCGTGAGGCCTGTGGTTTGAAGCTCACCGCTCACGTGGGGGGTGAGAGCGGGATGGCAGGTGCTCCTCATTAGGAAGCCTTTCGGGGCCAGGCTACTCCCCTGGAAATGAACTTCTGGGGGCGCTACCCAGCAGTGAAACCGTGTGAATCCGACAGTGTTTGGGGCGGCCACGCCGCGGTGCGGTCGAGAAGCGTAGCCGTTGGCCCGTGGGCAGGAGCCGGCTGCTGTTTGTAGGCCCAGCAGCATCGTGGGGCGAGCAGGCCCGCGGCCCGAGTTCCACGGAGGACGCCTAAGAGCTGGCGCGTGTGCCCTGCACCCGCACGCCGTTCTGGGCGATGCCTCGCAAGGTGGTGTTCCCTGGCCGCGTGGGAGTGTAGACAAGCGGTGCCCATCGTGTGGTGGCCGCGTGGTGAGCGTGGTCCCAGGGGGACTCCCAGCCCTGCAGTCGGCGACGTGCCCGAGGCCCCACTGTCCGCGCAGGGCGCCCGGCCACCCCCACCACGTGCAACGTGGCCCCTGGGCTCCCCTGCCAGGCGGTTGGGGCCGGAGTCCTGCCCCCCTCTGTCTTCTCATCACAGCCTGTGGAGGACCAGGGTCGTGGTCGCGGTTTTGTCTCCGTGGGCCTCTTCTTTCCCCAGGGAGAGGAGCCCCAAGTGTGGCCAGGGCCTGTGGCCGGCGCCCGTGGTCCCCGGTCCCTTCGCCGCCCCGGGTCCCCTTGGGCTCCTCAGTGCACCTGCTTCGGGCCAAGCTGTCCTCCCGTCGCATCTCGGGGCTGCTCCCGAGCGGCGCCTCCTCCCTGGGCTGGTGTCACAGGTGCGTCCCGCCAGCACCTGCCCCGGCCTGGCTGAGAGGTAGCACCCGGGACCCCGGCCGCCGCAGGGTGCCGACGTCCCCACCTCCTGGCCTGCACGGGCGCCACACCCTTGGAGTCAGATTCCGGCTGCAGGCGGCACAGCCCAGAGGGCCCCGGGTCCCCTACGTCAAGCGGCGCAGCCAGTGCGCCGTCCTTGCAGCAGCAGCCGCAGGGGCCCGGGGACGAGGGCACAGGCTAGAGCCTGCCCTGGAGACACAGCACGACGGCCACGCAGGGAGGCATTACGAGCCCCGGAGGGACGGAGGACGGCGTGGGCTGGGGCCCGAAGGACCCGGGCAGTGACGTAACCCGGACGCCAGGGGACCATGCTGTGTCCTGGCACGTGCCCTCGTTCACACGATGGAGAGCGGATGACGGGCCACCAGCGGCCGGGGGCCGAGGGCCGGGGACATCCCCCAGCGGACACAGGATTCCTATGTCACATGATGCAAGATTCCACCAAGAGGAGTGACAGGTGCACAGGACTGTGGCTGTGGACAGTTCCACCACCTGTAGGGTGAGAAAGTCCAGTCTCACGGCGGGTCTTACGTGACACGTACGTACCCTTACGGTCGTGGGTTTGGGCGGCTCCTCGGCTTGTCTTAGGGGCGGTGGCCGCTCAGCCGAAGGGACCAGCCGCCTGCGGGCGGAGCAGGTGCTCACTTAACGCGCTTGTTCCAGACGTGAGCTTCCTGCCCCGCGGCCCTGACATCCTGTGGGTGCTCCTCGTCACCCCACACGCCCCTGGGCCCTGATGGGGCCACATCACTGAGATGACGGATCTTGCTGTCCTGCATGTTCGGGCCCTGGAACTGTGGTCAAGGAGGGTGGCAGTTAGCTCAAGAGAACAACCAGGAAACCAGCGGTCCATTCAGCCCCCAGGTGTGACCCACCGACGCGGAGACCACCCCCCTCTGCTCCGGTGTGGACGCTGGTCCTGAGCCAGGCGGTCACGGGGTGCCGGCAGCGGCTCGGAAACAAGTCCCCGAGGGCAGCAGGAAGCGTCCCGGGCTGAGCCCCGACGTGGGCCCACGTGCCGTCTGCGGCTGAAACCCACAGGAATGCACTCAATGCACATAATCTGGAAGTCGTAGAAGGAATCGACTTCGCAAGTGATTTCTTGGGCTCTAAAGAATGTTCGAGACCATAGGCCCGTTGGCTCCTTTTATTTGGTCACGTATCGGTCGATGCTTCTGCTTCTACCTTCCTCACGCTATCAGTACATCACGGTGGGACGTCTGTCTGGTTTGAGGTACCTGCCTTTACGGAATCAGCCTGGGCGCTGGCAAGAGGAGAGGAAAAACTTAGTTTTGCAGGTTTACACGTGGGAAATTTAAAATGAGGAGCCAGGGCAGCCCGGGGGGCTCAGCGGTTTAGCGCTACCTTCAGCCCAGGGCATGACCCCGGGGTCCTGGGATCGAGTCCGGTATGGAGCCTGCTTCTCCCTCTGCCTGTGTCTCTGCCTCTCTCTCTGTGTCTCTCATGGATAAATAAATAAAATTAAAAAAAATGAGGAGACAAGGGGCACCTGGGTGGCTCAGGTGGTTCAGCCCCCACGTCTCGGTGACCCCAGGTCACGATCTTGGGGTCAGGAGATGGAGCCCCTGTGTGGGCTCCATGGTTAGCAGGGGGCCTGCTTGGGATTCCCTCTGCCTTCCCCCTTTACTTCTCCACCTGCACCTGCTCTCTCTCTCTCTCAAAAAATAAAATCTTAAAAAAATGAAATAAAATAGTCAGTCCGTCCAGTGGGCTCCCCAAGGAGTGGACGTCGTCTTTGCCTCCAGCCCTGGGCAGCCGGGCACATTCCCCCGGGGAGGGTGTGGTGCGGCCCGGAGCAGCCCTTCCTCCCGGCAGGTCCCGGGGCTGAGCGATCAGCCCGCGGGCTGGCTTCTCCAGAGCGTGACTGCGAGCCACGCATGCCTGCCGGTCCCCGCGTTGGTCTTCACTGGCTTTGCCGCGTGTTCGTTCGGGACCCTAGTTGTTGGCTCCACCATCCGGATTTGAGCCTTTAACTGCGTCGGGAGGACCCGAGATCGCAGCATCGTGTTTTCCCACGCGTGGCAGGTGCAGTTCTGACGTGTGCGTCCCCCCTCGTGGGGGTGTCGGCCGTCGCTGTGCCCGGGGTGCTGTAGGCGAGCAGTTAGCCAGAGGGCAGACTGGTCAGCCTGGCTCGTCCTAGACGGGTCTCTGCTGGCTACTTGGGGGATGTATGATGCGACTTACGTGCATATGTAACATCTACTCTCATGTCCGCATAATAGTGTAATAATGATCAGTGGCTCAGATTTCATGTTTCCTGGTACAAATTAGACTGCGATGGACGGGTCAGTACTAAACAGCCGCAGGGTGGGCTCTTGGCGGCACTGGGTGGGGTTGATTACCCGTGGAGCCCATTTATTCCCCCTGGCAGCGTCCCTCAGGCTCTGAAGGGTGGGAACAGGCCCCCACTTACAGTAGAGGCAGCAGGTGCTGTTTCTTTGTTTCTATCCCTACTTCATGGATAAAGACAAGGAACCTTGGAGAATCTGGGGAATTTACACACGTGGTCTGACGCTACGACGAGCAGTTGGACGTGTCCACCTGGCCAAGGGGTAGACGACAGGCATTTAACCAAACACTGCCTGAGGGTGGCAAGCGTGGGACCATCTTTCTAAGCCAGTAGCTTGGGCAGCCCCGGTGGCTCAGCGGCTTAGCACCACCTGCAGCCCGGGGCGTGATCCTGGAGACCCGGGATCAAGTCTCACGTCGGGCTCCCTGCATGGAGCCTGCTTCTCCCTCTGCCTGTGTCTCTGCCTCTCTTTCGCTCTCTCTGAATAAATAAATAAATAAATTAAAAAAAAAAAAGCCAGTAGCTTGGCTTGCGGGAACATGGTCACATCTCCGATTCTTGCTTTTGACTCTCAGGAGCCACACAATTACCTGGCTCGTCCCTTCTTGAGTCCCTCTTGGGACATTTCTTCTGGTGAGCTTTCCACCCCGAAATAGATAACCTTTTTGCTGAACTCACCGGGAGATGGTCACGCTTCCAGAAGCAAGGCAGGAACAGAGTCTTCAAAATATGAACCCCCGTTATTCTAAGACTTGCAGAGTATTTCCTAAGTGCCGTATCTGGATTATTTCCTCGGGCCTTCAAAACGGCCTTACGAGGCGGGATTTATCATCCCCACCCTGTCTTAGCTGAAGAAACTAAAGGTTTATTCATCTGCCCAACACGGGTGAGTGGCAAATCCAGATACGAGGCCTGGTGTCCTGACTCTGGACCTCGCGCTCCAGTCCACACGAGAGCCGCCAACAGGCCGTGAAACCGTTTCCAGTGCAGGGTCACGTACCGTCGACGCTCACCATCTGTGGGTTCCGTATTTGCAGCTTTGTCTACTGGCTAACGTGTATCCGTAACCCCCACATCAGCACTCACCGGGTTTTCATGGTCATTCACGGGCGTGGGCAGAGTGGGGGAAACCCTGAGTCTCCCGGCGCGCCCCTCCCAGCCGGGGGTCAAGGAGCTGGCGTGTCCTTGTCTCAGCATCCCTACTGCAGATCCGTGTCCTCGCGGTCTATTTACCACCACGTCTGTTGATTTGAGGGAGTCTCACTGATGGTTCCGCCATGTCAGGTGGCCTTCCAGCATGGTGCTCGAGAGCTGTCCTTGACTCATCGTGCTCAAGAGTGTCCTTGCCCAAGACTGGTCCTAAGTGTGAGGAGGTGGTGAGGCACCTCATGTGTGTTACCAGACACTTTCCACTGCGGTTTGAGGAGCGCTGTTGGCCTCAAGCTCAATGCTGATCCGTCAACTGTGTCTGTTAATAAGGTGTCTTTAAACAGAGACCCACACGAGGGCAGGTTATGTGCTGATGGGTGGACACACGTGTTGTGACCAGCAGAGACCTGGCCCCGTCTTTTCCCCCAGAAGCAGCGATCCAGGATTGCGGGGACTCTGTAGACCGCGGCTGACAAGAGTGGGCTGTACTTGTCTGTGATCTCGCTTTCCTTAATTAGTTGGTTTGTTAGATACTCAGTGTTTTGCTCTCAAAGGGCGAATGTTCTCAAAGGGACAAAAGTCGGTTCTCGGTTGGGGAGGCGAGCGCTCCTGTTCATGCAAAAAAGCAGAGATAACCCACGGAGCGCAGAGCAGACATACAGTGTATTGGCAGTATTACAGTTTCTTTCGGGGGGATGATTAGGGAAAAAAAAAGTCTAATGAGTTTCCTTGGGGGGAGGGCAGGAAGGAAAAACGTGATTCCCAAACAGCTGCCGGGCACTGTGACTACATGGCAGGACACTTAGGGTCTTTAGCAGCCTACGTGGCACAGCGTACGTGGCTGTACCATGAATATTAATGACACTATCTGTTTTTATTTTTAATCCTTTTCCCTTTCTTCATAAACCAGCATTGCTTCAGTTGGGGTCCATGGTCCCCTGAGGGCTCTGCATTCTGTTTTCTGACCTGAGAATTTCCTCCGAAATTTATTTTACTTTGTGCTTCCACTTTGATGACAATCATAAATACGACAATCACTGTCTACTGGCTCCCCGTATCGGTGAGTCCTGCCACACGATTTCGTCGTCCGAGTTTACACCTGTCGTTTAAGGCGAGAATCCTGCTTCGGCGCTTATGGGCCAATAAGGAATAAAACGAGAGCAGACTTAGAGGTGGGGAGTGAGACCGTCAGGGCGAGGGAAGGCCCCGTGTCCTGGGAGGAAGGGCTCCCAGGCTCGCGGGGAGGAGCCGTGGGCCTCACTCGGAGGCCTCGCTGGGCCCGGGCGGCGACGCCCAAACCAAGAGAGCCTTGGCCTCCGCAGCCAGTGCTGTGTTTACATCTTGAAACACAGCTTAGCAGCCTAATTTCTGCAAAATAACATCGTCGGCCACTGAAATCCATGCCGTTGATTTGGATTTTATGGACTTTCTTGTTTCTGTGGTTGATTTGTTTGCCTCGTTACTTTGTTTTGGTGTCATTGTTGAACCCGAGTCAAAGCCTTTGGAGTCTATTTCTCGCTTTCCGTTCGTGCATCACCGAGTAACAGTAGACGAAAGACGACTGACGCCGCCGGCAGCGGTGGCCAGGAGCGCTGCGGGCCGTGTGAGAGCGAGTGTCGGCATCACTCAGACCCGGGGGGCACCGGAACGGACTCGCGGGATCACAGCATCTGAGCTGCGGGGGGTCGCTCAGCGCGGCATCTCCCCCCACATGTGGACATAGCCTCCTGGGAGAGGGGTGAGAGGCCGAGCTCCAAGCTGCTCCCGTCACTCCCGGGATTCAGACAGATCCCCGGGGCTCTTGAGGCGGAGCCCGCCTGCGCTTTCTGCCCTGCGTTTACAGGTGCGTGCACTGCGCCAAGCTGGGCTGTGGTGCCCCTGGGACCGCGTCCCTCAGCTCCACGGAAGAGCTGCCGTCTAACCCGTTGAAGCAGGAGGAGCTCCTCTGTCGTACAGGTGGATGGTCATCACATCGGGTCTCGGTTGCCACGTGACACACGACCACAAGCCTATAGTAGCTTAGCGCCAGGTGCCCTTATTATCCCACAGTGTCCGGGGTGGGAGCTCTGGGCCCGGGTCAGCTGGGAGTTTGGCTGTGGGTCCCACAGAGCTGTAATCGAGACGCCGGCCGGCGCGGTGCCCTCGCCGAGGCGTAGGTCTTCCACGCTCACGTGGGTGTTGACCAAATTCATTCCTTGCCGCCGCACAACTCACAGCTGCTTGCTTCTTCAGGCCAGGGGGTGACGGGGGGTCTCTTTCCTCTGGACTCTTGGAGAGAGGAGAGAGCTTACCTATTTAGGCCAGGCCCACCCAGGATAATCTCCCTTTTGATGAAAGTCAACCGATTAGGGAATTAACTGCGTCTGCAAACCCCCTCACTATTGCCATATTCTGTTGCTTAGGGGCAACGTCCCTGGAGGGAGCAGACCACCAGCTTCGTCTGTTCAAGGGGCTGCAAAAAAATACCGCAGACTAGTGGCTTACAACAACAGAAATTTGATTCTTGCAGTTCTGGAGTCTGAAAAGTCCAAGACCAAGGGGTCTGCTGAGAGCCGGCTTCCTGGCTCACAGGTGGCTGTCCCGCCCATGTCTTCACACGTGGACGGGCCGAGGGGGCTCTCTGGGGCCTCTTCTGCTGCTGCACCTCCTGCCCTAATCTCCTCCCGGAGGTTCCCCCTCCTAATGCCATCCCACTGGGGATGCACTTTTGAGACGCCTTCAGGGCAGGGAGGGGACACATTGAACCCGCAGCAGGTGCCATGGGCGTGGACTTCAAACTTGCCTCGCTGGGCGGCGAGTCCGGCTCATATTTGCAGACTTCCGTGTGACATGTTGACAGTGCTGAGCAACGTTCGAGCAAGTGTTCCCATTAACAGTTGGAAG
This sequence comes from Canis aureus, assembly GCF_053574225.1. NCBI lineage: Eukaryota > Metazoa > Chordata > Mammalia > Carnivora > Canidae > Canis > Canis aureus. The sequence goes on along the minus strand of NC_135614.1, from coordinate 89,483,729 downwards.
AGTAGAAACTCTGCCGTCAGCTGAAGTAAGACGGTTGGCACCAGGGGTTTGCAGCCTGGGCACGACTGACGTTCCTGCTGGTAACTCTTTCCCGTGGGCGCCGTCCTGTGTGCTGCACGGTGCCGGCCAGCGCCCGCCTCTGCCCACCCGGGTGCCGGAGGACACCCTCCCCGCTGCGATAACTAATGGAGCCAGACATTGCCCGATGCCCCCTTGAGGGGGAAACATCCTTGCCTGATGACTACTGTATTAGGTGCATAAGTGGGGGTTTTGTTTGTTGGTTTGTTCGTTTTTTAAAAGAAGAACCTATTAAAGCAGGGAATTTGGTTTTCAAGGTGATACATACAACTGCCTGGAGTCAGCGGGTTCTTACTATTCGGATGATGCCTCATCCTTAGGTGTGCTTTTGTCCGGCACCGCGACACGTATAGGTTAGAGTTGCAGATAAAGAATTAATACTCTAGATGCGTTTCCCACGCGTCCTTTCTTACCCACACGGATGCCAGAGCGAGATCACGCTACCGTACGTTTTATGGTCTTGTCCGAGTTCGTAGTCGAGCTGTACTATTACGGGCTTCGGTTCCACTCTTACGTGGGCCGGACGTCCAACACATAAGGCGAGAAACCTAACCGACTCCATCCTGGGGACTGTGGCTCCCTTCGTGGAAGCAGGTGGTGCGGCGCGGGGCGGGACGGAGGGGCAGGCGGGTCCGGTTCTGAAGTCACAAAACTCAAAAGCTGCTCCTTCCTGTCTTCTCCAGGCAAAGGCAGCTCAAGCATCTCATCCGACGTGAGTTCAAGTACAGATCACACGCCGACCCAAGCCCAGAAGAATGTGGCTACCAGTGAAGGTAGGCATCTGGTCTTCATTATCTCTCTCCCTGTGTCCACGGCGCAGGCTATTTTTGGAAGACAAATAAAATGTGTGAGTCTCAGTTCTGTTCTACTGAGTGGGAGCAGATGAGATTCTTAAAGATGAGGAGGCAAAGGGTTTCCCAAGTTTCTTTTTTGGTGGTTGTGCTGTTGTTATCTGATAAAGGGTTTTGGTAGGTTGCAAGGGCTGTTATTTGGTGGAAATGCAATAGGCTGACTTTTGGGGGGTTTTCAGGAGGTTACCGTCCTGTGCCTCAGTGTGCAAAACACTATGATCGTAAAATTCCTGTGCTTCACTAGAGGTTCCTGCAGGAGCTTTCGAAGCAGGCACACTCGGGATTCAGGGTTTTGACGACGGGCAGGTCACGGTCATGTGATTTGTAGAACTTGAAGTAGCCAATTTGGGGGGGTAGGAAGCGAAGTCTGTTTGATTATTTAAAGAATACGTGGAAAACCCTGCTTCTCAGGACAAAGGTCGGCTCTGCTGAGATTCCTGATATAGAGTTTCACTCCGTGTCGTAATACAGGTTGGAATTACTTGCTGTGCCTACCGTCCAGAAGCCTCCGTGTTATTACTCGTCGGCGTGCGGACGTCACCGTTCCTTGCGGTAGTTGTTTGCTGGAACGTTGACCCAGTTGTGGAATCAGTCGTTTTTATTTTCACGGGAAACGCAATTAAGGGAGTTCTTTCCTGAAAAAAGAGCTCCTTTTAAGTGAATTGCTGAATGCGGGTCCAGCGTAAGACCTCGACCCGGGTCCCGTGGGGGCCCCAGTGGGAGGTGTGCGCGGATTCTCGTGACACCGTGCAGAGCCCGTGGCTCAGAGCGTGCAGCGTGCAGGGTGCGTGTGGAGGGACGTGTCCAAGCTCTGTGTGCTCCGTGGTGGCAACGCAGGGACGCGTACCCGGGACGCGACGTTGGCCATCTCGGTGCGTGGTGGCCCTTGATCTGCGTGGCCGCGTGCCCATGAGTGAGGAGGGCCCTGCCGTGTGTGTCTCCTCTCTGGACATTCTTGGGGGGTGTCAAGCAGACTTTCACAACTGGGTTAGATTCCCCGGGGCTTCCTGCCCTGGCGTGGTTTTGCCAGCATTGTAAGGCGAACAGATTGGGTCTTCCCCTCCGTGCTGCGAAGGCCCCGATCGGAATCCAACCTTAATTTTCTGCCTGTTAATTCCAACTTGAGCACCAGGTCATTCTTGAAATTCAGTTCTGGTGATGTGCAAGTCGGGTAAATGGATTCTAGACGTCTGCTTTTGAGGCCTCCTTCCTAGGAGGGCAAGTCCCTTCGCTGTAACTTAGTTACGAAGCTCTCATCAGAGATCTGTGGTTTTGGGGGGCGAACGCTTCTTTCCACCATGATTCTGGTCACTCTGGTCATAGTCACAGTTCAGCTAATTCGAGTGGCTGTGGAAATAGAACGCTAAAAGCGCGTTAAATAATCCCTCTGCATTTCCCTCTCCAGACTGAAGTCCTCATATGATTGTCTTTTCCTTCTCAAAACCAGAAAATACAAAACCGTGTGGGCCGAGTTGCAGGGTTGGGAGGGGACTGTGGGCTTCATGCACCGCAGGGATTTAAAATTTTCATTTTGTTCTGCTTTTCCTTAGGAAGATTCTTTCGATGAAAGGCTCAGCCAGTGTTTTATACATTTTTGTCACAATGCATTTTCTAGCATTCTAGAAAAATGGGAAAATACGATGTTCATGTGAAACAGAAATTTAATAACCGGGCTAAATAACAGGGGATTTTTTTTTTCCGACTCTTAAATGGAAGAACCGCATCTCTGTGAGCGAGGCAATCTATATTTTTGCGTGTCTGCAAAAGTCAGCGTCTTTGACTGTTTGTATGTATGAATCCGGTTTGCTACTGTTTTTTAAATCAATGGAACTAAAAAATATTTCTTAAATGAGTTAGGTGTGGGTTTTACTTCCATGAGATTGTGTCTGTGGGGTGTTGGCTGCGGAGCGGTCTCGGTAGCCGCCCGGCTTTCGGGGGGCGAGCAGCCAGCGCTCGGCTTGTCGCCGCACAGGTGCCGGGTCTGGTGGGCCCGTGAGGGGACGGGAAGGCCCTTGTGCCCTGGAGCCAGCTGAGGACCCGTGAGCGCTCGTGTCCCTGTGCGTCCGGAACTGTGGGACCTCGGGGGTTAAGCGATGGTCCCAGATGAGTGACGGGCTCTCCAGAAGCGGGTGGACCACCGTGGCTTCCTCGGGCTCCTTGACCCTCCTCGGAGGGCTCCTCACCCCTGAACCCGCAGCACCCCCTTGGAGAAACGCAGGCTGAGCCACGCGGGTTTCCAAAGACCAGCGACAGGGAGAGGAGGGTGCTGGGGCCAGCGGGCTGGGCACGTCGGGGTGGCCGCGACCTCCTCCCTGCTGCGGGTGGGGCCCCCGGGGAAGCAGCTGCGTGCCCGGCCGTGGGGTGTCCTGCTGCGGGGGCCCCAGGCCCACAGTGGGGTCGTGCAAGCCTTCCTGGGATCCCTGGGCCGCGGGTGTTGAGTGGCAGTGCCCGGCACGGCCCGCAGACGTGCAGTGACCTGCTCCTGGAGGGGCCGCGCCACCTCTGGGGAAGCCCTGGCTGTTGGGCCTCTGGAGGCAGGGGCCCCAGGGCCTGAGGGCGTCGCCAGCGTCCCTGCACCAGGACAGCTCACAGCCTGGTGCGGGGTCCATGCTCCCCGGGGACCTCCGGAGCACCCCTGCACCACGACAGCTCACAGCCCGGTGCAGGGTCCATGCTCCCCGGGGACCTCCGGAGCACCCCTGCACCATGACAACTCACAGCCCGGTGCGGGGTCCATGCTCCCCGGGGACCTCCGGAGCACCCCTGCACCATGACAACTCACAGCCCGGTGTGCTGTCCGTCGGGGGATCCATGCTCTAGGGACCTCCGGAGGGCCCAAGGGGGTGCACCCGCTGGTTTCTCAGAACCTTTTCTTTTTAAGCTTTTCCTGGAGAGTCTGCAGCCTCTGCTTGGACATCAAGTTCTCAGCAACCACGCCTGATTGATGGCCAAGGCCTCAGTGACACTTACGGCATCTAATGAGCGTAAGGACTTAGGCCCCTGCTGTCGTCCTGGTGGCCCCACTCATCGACTTTGGGTCCTAAGGCTGTCCCCTAGGCCTGGTGGGCACAGCTGGCGATACGGTTTGGTTTCAATCCAACGGACGATGGGATTTTCGTACCTAAGTGGCAGCGTCCCATTCCAACCCCATTCCAGAGTCCCGTGCCAAAGCTTCATGCATCTTCCTTTTGTGAGCCCTGAAGCCACACCTCTTTTAAGGCGTTGGCAGCTCTGGTTGCAGAGCAGAGGTAGGCTTTTAAGGCATTCCCCTTGATAAATGGTAGACGCTCTCTTTAAAGCCCATTATACGTCTTGTGACAGTTTAAGTTCCTGATTTCCTGACACTGTAGGGGGTTTGGGTTCAAGTGCAGAAAGCTGGAAACATTCCATTTTTTCCCAACGAAATCTGCATTCCGGCGTCGTAAGCCACAGCTTAATTCTTTCCAGTTGTGTCGCTCTTCTTTCTGTTATGCTTTTTTTTTTTTCAGTCTTTCTCATCCACGGGGTGTTGAAGGAACGGCCTTTGACCTTCCGCTATGAAAGTCACGTCCAGCCCGTGGTTAGAACGTTGCACACGGCAGCCAGCCCGAAACAGAGTCCGTTGGGTTGGGTTGGGTCATGAGGCCGCTTCCTAGAAATCGTAAGCTCAGCCTGGCCTTCGTCTTTCTGAGAACAGGGTTATGAGGATGTGGCTTGACTGGTGGCATCTCAACAACTCCGGCTTCTCTTGGGCCTGGGGAAGGTGACGCAGTTGGTTCAGAGGCCAAATGTAACTGGCTGCTGAGGAGTCCGCTCCATCCAGCTGCTCTTTAAACATATTCAGGTTCAGATTCTGAACCCACTGACAGCACAATTTATAGGTGTGATGGCTTATAAATGCCGTTATCAAGCGGGCCAAATATGGAATCATAGGATTTTTAGAGCTACAAAGGCCTTGGCAACTTTTCTGACCTAATACGCTCGTTTTACAAAGAAGTCCCTGCGGGCACAGAGAAATAAAGAGATTTGCTCAATATTACACACCTAATAAATTGCCGAGCCGGAGTTTGACACCGTGTTGTTTCAGCGAGCGATGGTCAATTCGGGGGGGAAAATGCATAACCTTTGAAAAAAGTCGTTGCCTTCTAAGTGGGAGCCACTTAATGCTGTCGTGTCCCTCTGGTTGCTCGCTGCCTGTTTTGAGCCGGTTGCAGAGCGGAGGTAGGCTGTTCGGGAGAGTTTAAGGTGAGAAACACTGGGTTCAAACAGAAAAAAGTACTTTCAACGGGAGGAGAGGATCTACTTCGACTGGTAAAAGGTTCTCAACCCACTTACACAGGTCAGCTTCTCACCTGGAGATGGCAACACTGCTTTTAAGTTAGCCCGTGATTATAAAAATAGCCTTTTCATAAATGGGTTTAATACCGTTTTGGGAAATCTCCCATTTAATTAACTCCCTGAAGGAAATCGACTTTAAAATGTTTCATTTGAGCCACGAGTGAAATGAGTTGACACGTAAAGGATTCCTTCCACCGTACCTAAAATCACCACTTTATTTATACAGTCGTGGGTTAACATGTTTTCAGGGCCCAAATTAGACCAATTCCAAAGGGAGGTATCTTGAAAATGCCCAGGAATCGGGCTTTGTTTTGTTCTCTTTGTCTTCCGTATATTATTTTCATTCTGCCTCTCGAACAAAATTCAGTGAGTCACTCGGGAAGGGAAAGATGATGCTTTTAATTCAAGGTAGATGTCATTTCCCTAAACAAAAGCCTTTCGACCATCCAGCGAATTCCACACACATTTTTGGGATACCTATTATTTCACGCTGCTCCTCGCGCTCTCGTGAGGATTATTCATTCAGCTGTTCCGTTGTCACATTGGTCTTGCGAAGACGTGTAGGTGTTTCACTTGGCAGATGACAATAGGGAGACTGGGAAAGCATCAACGTGGCCCAGAGTCCTGGAAGATCAGCAAAAGGCAAAGATGGTTATGAGCTCTGAATTCCGAGTAAGATTTTTTTTTTCCTGATGCTTGTTTTGTAATTGTCGTTAGAACTACTAAGAATTTCACGCTAATCATGCTTATAAATATTTATATCAAAATATATTTCAGGAGCCCTTACGAGAAGTACCTTTTGAAAAGCCAATCCATAATTGTGTTTAGATTGTCAGTATTACACATGGAAGTGTGGTCTATGTATAATCTAGACATTTACTTTTTATTTTTTTATTTTTTTTATTTTTCCCTTTCTCTTTTTTATATATATTTATTTTTTATTGGTGTTCAATTTGCCAACATATAGAATAACACCCAGTGCTCATCCCGTCAAGTGCCCCCCTCAGTGCCCGTCACCCAGTCACCCCCACCCCCCGCCCACCTCCCCTTCCACCACCCCTAGTTCGTTTCCCAGAATTCTTAGTTATTGAAAGCAAAAGTCGATATTCCAAGCTGCCTTTTTTACTGAACCGTTGAAGGGTTAGTTTGCTGGTTTTCACAACTGTGTCCTTAATACGCTGCGTCAGACAGACTCAGGGTTTTAAATTGATATTTAAATTAATCATGATATGGGTTCTCTAGTGCGCGTACTCTAGAAGTAGTGATGGTTACATCACTCCTGTTACTTTAAGACTGAGCCAAGCGGTGATTCTTTAACTGGAAACGCACACAGGTGGGAGAGACCGATCGTAGAGCGTGTGCCCGGGGAGACCGGAATTATGCCTCCAAGCCGTCCTTCACCATCAAATGCACCTCAGTCCACGACAGAAGAGAATAAAAACATACAACGTAGGAAGAGGAATAAAAAGTAAAGAAGTGGAGCTAGTAAATGGCACAGAAAAAAGCCTCTTTAAAAACAGCGACAAAGTGACATCTATTCAAACTGGAAGGGTGGTGGAGGGAGGTCACGGGCGGGAGAGATGCCAAAATCAGAAATGGAAATGTGCTGTCGGGAGCTTTGACCCAGTCTGTGAAGAAGGTGATGACCGATTATTATAAAGATTCGTTTGCCTTCGGAAATTAAGTTTCAAACATAACTATTGCCGAAAACTTTGGGATCATTTAGGAGAACCGTACAAGGCTTTAACTGTTGAGGCTTAATGTGTTTTGGTAATTAAATTAACAAGTCACCGCTTCACGACCAAGTTTCTAACTACTGCCTAATTCTAAGTTAGGTGACTTTTGAAAAACCGCACCAATTATATTGGGTGATTTGAGCATATTATAGATTCAATGTGCCCAATTTAATAAAGAAGTCAAATTTACATCTGAGGATTAGTTTAAGCAGTGGAAAACTCATCAGCTTGGTCTCCACAAAATTGTCTCATAAGCCTAAAAATGTGTAATGAAACCCTAAATACCATCTCAGACTCAAGAACTAAGTTTAATTTCTTAAGGGAATTATCTTCCAAAATGAATCATCCAGAATGGCAGAAATGTCTTTTAATAGTCTCAGAAGGAAATTAGGTTTCTGTGTGTGAGTGTGTGAGTGCGTGTTCCAAGGTATCTTAAAGTAATACTTGACTGAGGCACCCAGAGCCCGTCAGTGCCTTTAAGGAGAGGAGTTAGGAGAGAAAACACTCGGCCTTTAGCGTTCTCGTCCCGAGTGTAAAATCATTCGATGCTTTTCTCTCACCTCCATTCTGTCATTTGCCATAGACGCTCAATACGTAATCGATATATTTCATTCTGGTTCATCTAAACACAACTAAGTGTACTTGCGGTGAGGGCTGGGATCATTTCTAAGGTATCAGTGACCCAATAAGTTAATTCAACGGAAATGTAGTAACGGGCGTGATCTGGGTGCAGATACATTTGCTTAGGCCGCGTGGGGAGACCACAGGGCGTAGCCAGTCACAGGTTGGCAGCACAGAGAATGGCTCCTTTCCCACATGTGCTTTCTTCTCCTTGAAGAACTTTCAGAACTATTTTGGGTGTCCCTTAATGGATTTAGGTGGGGCATCCGTCATTCTGTCGCCTTAAGCAGGCATCTTTCACCGTGTTGCCGTGAGCTCTTCGGCTCCCACAGAATCTGGTTTCGTGGCGGGATCCTCTGCCGCCAGGACCGTAGCAGCGGCGGGGGCTGGGGGCGAGCACTGCGCGTCAGGCCGGTAGCGATGCGGGGGGCACGAGACTGTCCTGACACCTGGTCTCGACAGGTGCCCTGGTTGGGGGAACTAGGGAGAGAGTCCTGGGAAGGGCGTCACGGCAGCCGGGCCTTGGCTGCCCCCCCCCCCCCCCCCGTGTGGGCAGAGGCGGGAAGGTGGGCGGCTGTGTGGAGGCCGGAAGGCTCCATCGGGGTCCCCGTGGGGAGAGAGGGGGGCTTCTGAAGAAGCCGCTCCCCGACAGCATCGATACATTCACACAGAGCTTTGCGCCTCTGGTCTCCCACTACAATAGTCGGTTACCGGGGGCTGCACATTCTTTGTACTGCGTCCGGGACGGATAGGCCCGCACTCTGTGACCCTCTATACCCACCGCCTTTCTTTGGGTTACTGGGAGGGTTTTACGCTAAAAGGCTGGCTCCGGAGCTCATCGAAGGCAGACGGGCATAGGGAAGGGGTTTGGGACCAACATCTTAGGAAGAATAACCTGATATTGGAAATATTTGCCCTTTACGGTCATGGACACAGTCTGACCTTAAAATCAGGTCAACACGTCTGTTTACTTCCTCTTTGAGTAGGAAATAACTTCCTGAGGATAAACTCACTTCCTCAGGAAGTCCCAGGCTTCCCAAGGTGGTTGGGCTGATTAGTAAATAATGAGAGAAAAGCCCTTGAGCTCTCAGTGTGTTCCTTTAGATTCCATATATTTAAAAACGTAGAGAATCCCCATTACGGAGGGAATAATATACAAGTAATTGAGATATTACTTGTGATCATTAAGAGGTGATTGAGGAATTGTTATCAGGAAGCAGAGAGCAGTACAGTTTGTCATAGTAAGTGTAACTGGGAAGCTTTAGTGGTTTATGACTCTGCTCCCGTCCACGATGGGGCACCTCCTGCCACCGCCTGCCACCTGCTACGCTGGAGGACGTCTGTTCTTCAAACAGCTGCGTGTGTGTGGGCTTCACAAAACCAGATTGCTCTGCACTGGGGAGAGATTCTGAGCTGTACAGGAAGGAGACGCAGCAGGTATCTGGGAGATTGAAGAAGGAGATTAGATGGGAAGAAGAGATGGTGGAACTGGGGGGATGTTCTTTTTTTCTTTTCTTTTTTTTTTTTTTAAGTAGACCCCATGTCCAGCATGAGCCCAACATGAGGCTTGAACTCTCAACCCTGAGATCAAGGATTGGATGCTCACCTGTCTGAGCGACTCGGGTATCCCTGGGAGATGTTCTCACATCATGGGTGGTAGTGGCTTCCCAGAGGACACTTTCCTGTGTCCCTAAAAATCCTTAGTTGATCTTTACTAAACTCACAAAGGGCTTGGAGGGAGGGGATTTCCTATAGAAATCAGGGAAGGGCTGAATTTTGAGACTGTCCACTTATGCAGAGACAGCAAAGCCAACTGATGAAAAGTCCATCAGTTAACACTTCCTCACTATTGCAGTTTGCACAAATGGAAGCATTCTATTATGCTTATATTGTGTTGTGTGCGATGATATTCTAGATAACATATTCACTTTCACAATTTATATTAACTTTTTTTATAAATGTATTTTTTATTGGTGTTCAATTTGCCAACATATAGAATAACACCCAGTGCTCATCCCGTCAAGTGCCCCCCTCAGTGCCCGTCACCCAGTCACCCCCACCCCCCGCCCTCCTCCCCTTCCACCACCCCTAGTTCATTTCCCAGAGTTAGGAGTCTCTCATGCTCTGTCTCCCTCTCTGATATTTCCCTCTCATTTATATATACACTGGAATATTCCTCAGCCAGTAGAAACGACAAATACCCATCATTTGCTTTGACGTGGATGGAACTGGAGGGTATGATGCTGAGTGAAATAAGTCAATCGGAGAAGGACAAGCATTATATGTTCTCATTCATTTGGGGAATATAAATAATAGTGAAAGGGAATAAAGGGGAAAGGAGGAAAAATAACTTTTGTTTTTTAAGTCTGATTACCAACTCACATTGTTCCCATTATCGATAATTATTATTCTCTTCTTGATGCTTGATTTTTCACAACTTCTTTTAGGGAAAACCTTAAAGCATCTCATTTGTCCTTCCAGCACTGTCCTTCAGACTATTAAAACACCCCCGATTTCTGGCCTCAGAAGAATGTTGCAGGTCCATTTGCTTTTGTTGTTCCTGCCCAAGATATGGAATCAGTCATGCCCAATGGGATTTTTTGTTAGTGGGGTAACGTTTCAAGATGTAAATATGGGAATAAAGCAAAGGATTCCTGCTGCTATGGACTCACTTTTGATAAAGTTGGACCTGGAGGACGTATATTTTTAAGGTACCAGTACACATTGATTTTATCGATTTATAATATTGTGTGTTATACATCCTTGTACTATGCTTATACTCAAATGATATGAGATTTCACTTGCCACTAAGACTTTCTTCTATTCAGCAACCAAAGATGTAACTGAAGTTGGGCCCTCTCCATCAGATCTTCAAAAGTGCCCGGACATGCCGGATGGGAGCAGTGACGAGCAATAGGCTACAGCTCCGTCAAGGTAGCCGCTGCGTGAGTTACGTGCTTGCTTTCCACCGATAACTCCATAGGGTCACTCCTGCAGTTGCTTGACTCCTTCAAGGAAGGAACTGTGTTGTATCCCCCTTTGTATGCCAAGTGACTACCACAGTGATTGCCATTCAATAAACATTTGAAAAATGTTCATTAAGTGAATGAATGGATTCTTATTCAGATTCTAAAAAAGGAAGAGCCCCCTAGATTGATTTTCCCACTTATGGTCACGAAGACTGTGACATCGAAAGCTGGGCAAATCCAAGGCAATATACGAGAGATACAGTTAATTTTTAGAAAAAAGAATAACGCCATGCCTTAGGAAAACGAAGCAAATCATAGGACTGTTAGCCATTGATTTGCTTTTAGTTGTCTTTTGTGTTACGGGAACAAACAACTTCTCTAAGCAGCATAGACACGTCAGAAGGAGGAAGATATTTGGAACAGAAGATATCTCTGGTTTCTACGTTTTCATTTGTTTCAACATTTTTAAGCCAAAAGAAAGTTTGTTGTCTATTGAATGTTAGCTCTCTAAATAACCAGTTTCTATCAGAAAATTTTTTAACACCTAAGATCACTAAATGAGATAAACTTAGAAATACAGAGCTGTAGAGCTGTTTGGCCTCGGTACATCAATTTTAAGGGCAGAGGAAAACTATTCTCTACCCCTAGCCAATTTAATTTTATTAAACCTCTTTTTAATCTTTTTAAACCTCAATACATTGAATCATTTCAATTCTTCACTTACTGATATCTCAAAGTATCAAATTAGAGCCTGTGGTTCTTTAACTGATGAAACTAGAGAAGTAAGTTTCATTTTATTGGCATAAAGTACGGCTAGATTGGCCAGTTAATAAATGTGTTCAGGGTTTTTTTTTTTTTTTTTTTTTTTTGAGGGGGGTGGTGGTTCACTGACTTGTTATGAAGAAATGTTACGGAATGCTTTCCTAAAGAAGAAAATAATGTTGTTTTTTCCCCTTTTAAAAACGCATTATCCTAGAACCAACCTTGACCTCAGATTGTCTTTTGCAAACTATATTCTATTTTGTAGAAAGTGGGAAACTGTAAAGTTCATGTTTTGTTTAGCTGGGTTGGAACCGATCAGTACAGAGATTAGGGAATGATCTCATTCAATCTCAGAGATCTACAAAGAGCTAAATTCTGGTAATGGGTGCATTTGGAAAATGAAGTAGGAGGTTGAACCCTGCATTTAATATGAATGAGAAGGGGAATCAAAAAACTGTGCGACAAAAAAATGCTCCTACTCTTTTTTTTTTTTTTTTTACTCCCCATTTATGGGTGATACAAGTTACTTACCCTTAATTTTCTTCTCTGCAAACCAGGAATAATAATATTCTCTACTTCATGTGTTGGTTATGAGGAGTAAATTCAAAAACTATATGCGGTGTGACTCCCTGTGTGTATTATCTGGTCTCGTTTCAGCAGCTTACTCACAGCCACTCGCTGTGAGTTCTGTATCTGACCTTGTCCAGGGACAGGAAGACGTTATATGGAAAAAATCACCCTTAAATGAATTCACCATAATTGCAGTGGAAATCCCAGTAAGATTTTAATTTTGAAACTTGACCAAACTCTACTTTCTTTACCTGGAAGGATAAATCCAGCGTCTCTAAGTACCTACCATATGTGGACACTGAATTCAGTTCAACGACACGTCTGACGTTATGTATGTTGAGTTACTTATGTGTGTTGAACTCATTTGTTGAGTGAATACATGTACGTATGAGGACATCCAGAAAAATGTTGGAATCGAGTAATGAGAGTAACATTTCCTAGCGTCATGAAAATGTATCATACATTTATTAATACTTAAGCGTGGCGTGGTGGGGCTTGGTGGAATGGAACAGGGTTCAGGGTGGAGCTAGTCGTACGTGGGAATTTAGGGTATGATAAAGGTGGCGTCCTGCGTGGGCAGGGAGAGAAGCCGTGTCAACACATCCTAACAGGAAAATCAGCCTCTGATTTTAGAGAAAAGGAACAGGGACAACCTAATGCGTTCCCGATGCCAAAGTAAATTCTGGACGGATGAAAGATTTCAATGTTCAGATTAAACGTAGATGAATTGTTTTACCATCTCAAGGTAGAAGAGCCTCTTAAAGTGTGGAAACAGAAGTCGTCTAAAGCTAGAGAAGGCCACCTGCGCGTGTGGGCAAGTGCGGCCAGAGGAGGGAGGAACATCTTTCCGTTGTCAAATATGTTTGGCTTTTCAGTGAGCAAGATTCAGCACCCCTCGCTTTTTATTGCTGGACTTCTCGAGGCTGTTGATGTGTTAGTGTATGTTGTTAATTTTCAAGTAGTAGATTTTATTTCACAACCTTTTTTTTTTTTTTTTTTTAATCCTTAACAACCTGGAAATGTGATACGTGTGAATCAAGAGCCTTACAATATGGGTACACGCTTCGGCCTAGGGATTTCACACTAGGAAATCTCCGTAAAAATCTGCATTTTAATTGGAGATTAATTTGAATTTCTGAATTTTTATAATGTAAAAACCTTGGTAAAATATTTCATGGAGACATTTATGTGTCAAAGGCCTGCTTAGGTATTAAAAACATATTCAGTGTTTCCTGATACGGGAAAATAGCTAAGAGAAATGCATAGTGTGAGGCATTTCCTAGGAAATCCACAAATAGCATTATACTTGAAGAGGAGAAAGACCGAGAGGACATGTTTCAGGGTGTCACGAATGATTATCACTGAGTGAATTATAGATTATTTTTATTTTGTGTGTTTTCCAATATTGTGTAACTTCCCGTGGCACAGAGGTAATTAACAAGCTTGTTCTTTAAAACAAAACAAAACAAAACAAAAAACAAAACAAAAAACAAAAACAAGCTGGTTCTTTTATAAGAGCCGAAAACGTCTCTTTTGCTAGTTGCTTTTGGAATTTGGTTGAATGTGATATGACAAAAGTTTCAATTATTTGATTTTTTTCATGATTAAGATTTACGGATAAAAATGGACCTTGCTGTTTCTTATCCCCGTTACCTCAATATGTATTCAGCACCCAGCAGGGCAATGATTGCTTGCTTTCATGGTTTGCTTTATAATCAATTTTAAAAGACTTTTCCTAAACTTCAGAACTTGAAACTTAAAACTTCTTTCCATTAGTTGAATGTATTTCCGAGACAATTTTTCTCTTTTCTATCATTTATGGAGTGAGGTATATCCAATATCTTGCATATATTCTGATTCATTCTGTATTCATTTACTCAGTGATGTTTTCACTCCCCAAAGTATACAGAATGCCAGGTGCTGTGGCTGGGGAATGAGAACTCCTTGGTGAGCCAAATAGACACAGATCTGACCTTCTGGAATTTTTTGTCTTACGAGGACACAAATATTATAGAAAAATAAATCATAAAAATAAATCATTAAAAATAAATTATATTCTAAGAATGCCTAGAAGTAAAAATTTAAGCCAAAGCCTGAATGATGGCCAGGAATTAGCAAGGTAAAGATGTAGGTGAACACTGGGAAGGTGTGATGGCAGGTGAGTGGAGTCCTGGTCATCTACAATTGTATAACAAATAACCCTAAAACAATGCATAAGTTTCCTGTTGCTGCTGTAACAAAGTACCACTAATTTAGCAGATTCATGTAACAGAAATCTATTACCTCATAGTTCTGAAGGTCAGAGGCTCCAAATGAGTCTCCAGTGACTATAATCGAGGTGTTGGTGTGGCTGTTTCTCTGGAAGCTCCGGGGGAGAATCCATTCCTTGCTTTTTTCGGTCTTGGCTCACGGTCCCTCCATCATCCGAGCCAGCACCGTAACATTTCCGAATCTCTCTCTCCCTCTGACTCTGATCCTCTGTTTTCCTCCTGGAAGGATTACTTTGCATCTACCCAGATATTCCAGAATAATCCCACCATCTCAAGATCTGTAACTTATTCACATCTACAAAGTCCCTGTTATTATGTAGTAACTCCAAGTTTCTCGGGAGTAGGACATGGATGTCTTTGGGGAAGCGTTATTTTGCCTTTGACATTTATTTACTTGAAACACCAACCATTTTATTATATGTCACATTTTTTTTTCCAATGCAAAACTTGGGTGGGGTTTGGCTGTAATTCTTCTGTTCCGTGTAGCGTGGGCTGAGGTCACTGGTGGTATTTTGTTGGTGGATAGGCTGGTCTATAAGGGCAACAGTGTGTGTTTGCACCTTGCCTAGGATGGCTTGGCTATCAGTTGGAGAGTCTACAGGTGTCCTCTCTAGCAGGACGGTTTCAGAGCATCCGGACTCCTTACATGGTTGCTTAGGGTTCCAGAAAGAGTATTTCAAGAGACAGGAAGTGGAAGGGGAGGTGGGTGGGGAGATGGGGTAACTGGGTGATGGCATTAAGGAGGGCACTTGATGGAGTGAGTACTGGGTGTTACGTGTAATTGATGAATCCCTAAATTCTACCTCTGAAACTGATAATATATTTCTTACATTTAATTTAAATTAAAAACATTTTTTTAATAAAGAGAGAGAGACAGGAATTGGAAGCTGCCAGTTTCTTAAGGCCTGGATTCAGAAGTTAACACCTCTTCGCTTCTGCCCTATTGTATCGGTCACATCATCGTGGAGCCACCGAGATCTGAGGGTGGGGACCTTGACTCCACCATGTCATGTGCGCACGTTGATATATTTGCAGCTACTTTTAATCAATACGGTGGATGGGTAGTGGCACAAGATCCCACGAAGAGGGATGAAGCGTGAGAAAGTCTTAGGGCTTCTCTGAACAAGGGCTTGTGTGTATGTGTAACCTAATGACAGAGGAGAGGTGACTGGATGAGTAGGACCTTGTAGACCACATCAGGTTTGGGTTCATTCTAAGTAAGGAGGAGCCCCCGAGGACTTTGAGCAGGGACAGATCCTGGCTGTGGGCGGTGGGGGAAGCCCATGAGAGGTCAGTCGTGGCCGCCTCGGAAATAACAGTACGTGGGACTAGTGTGGTTCAGACTCCTGTTCAGCCACAGCTCTCTCGTAGCGTATGGCCGAGGAGTGGGGTAGTGTGGTCAGTGACGTCCGTGAACTCTTTGTCGCTTTGAGGTCAATACAGAAATTGAGAATTAGAGAAATTGAGAAATTAGAATCCTTTGTGACCACCTGACGTGCCGTGGGACCCAGAGGGATGAGCATGGGCTTGAATTTGGTATGTCTGCTTTTTGTTTTTGCTTTTGACTTTTATTTTTTCTTTTCATTTTTGTCTCGTTTCAGTATTGATTTTGAATTTGAAACCTGAAAAAAATGCTGGTATTTTCCAACTATCTCACCCTTCCTGGATTGCTAGAACACATTTTATACCTTTCCTTTGTGTCTCTCTTGGGCGTCCTGGACCCTCCTCCTGGGACAGAAACACCTCCAACTACCTGTGCTGGATTTCTTAAGACTCATTTCGGTTTGCTCCTGTGACACGTGACTGCCGAGGGCTGGCACGGAGCTGTTCTGCGACGGTCTGCGGACGTCCCTGACACCACTGCTCTTTCATAGCATCTTGCCAGTATTTGTTTGTCATACTTGCATCTGAATTAAGTTTTCCCCAGTTGCATTAGCCATGTAAGACTCCTTGCTCACGGGGACAGGGGCCAATTTGTGGTTGGCAAATGCTAGAAAACATAGATTAAAGCAAGGAATCCTTTAAAAATTAATATGTGGGCTGTAAATGGTTTCATTAACTCAAAACATATTTATTTGTTTTCTAGTCCTTTGAAGTTTGGTCAAAACCTTCTGTTTGAGTATGTGGCTACTGATTGGAGTTCTGCAGTGTGTTTTCTTGCATGGGTCACGGAACAGCAGATCTTTTATAATTTTTGGTGTTGTTGCCTTTCAATTTGGTAGGATGAAATACACTTTTATTTTCTCAAAAGTAACAGATCTAGTAGAAAGAGGAGGACTACAATATGGAAATGTTAGGTCACGTACTTAATCAGAAAGCCACAGATTTTAAATTAGAAATAGTGCATTTTCATTATGGAAAAAGGAGCAAGATGCAGAAATGGCCCAGTTTTGCAAGTACCGAACGCATGGATGACACAGCCTTACATCTTGGCAGAGAGAACAGGTACGTGTGATGGTCTCTCGGCTCCTCAACTGTTCTGATTCTCATTCTGCTAATTAAGAGCAGTTGATACATTTAGATACTCTTTACTGATAGTTTTATATTTCAGAAACTAGAAAAAGTAATGATGAGAAAGCAAATAAAGTCTTAAAAAATCAATTTTAGTATATGTGCTGCCGAAGCGAGCACAAATAAAAAAATCAAAAATGAAATTTTGATTGTATAATCGACACCATCTCCCATGAGCAGAAATCAGAGCCAGTGTGAATGGATCTCTTTTGAGCTCAGAATTTAAAGCCTGTGTGAAGTGGATCAAGACAGGTGCAGAACCAAGGGGCAAGTCGTACCGAGTCTTCGGGATTACTGTGGTAGGAGGAGCATGGCCAGTGAGCTGGGATGGACAAGAATGAAAAGGCAGCAAAAGTGCACAAAGTCATGTTGTTGAGAGTCATGCAGGAAGGTGGAGTCGGGGGACGCTGGTGGCTCTTACACGTCTGCCTTGGGCTCAGGTCACCACGTCAGGGTTGTGGAATCGAGTCCCGTGTCAGGCTCCCTGCTCGGGGAGGGTCTGCCTCTCCCTCTGCCCCCCTCCCCACTTGTGCACGCTCGCTCTCTCCCTCCTTCTCAAAGAAGTAAATAAAATCTTCAAAAAAAAAAAAAAAAAAAAAAAGGAGGGATGGGAAGCCTGCCCAGGAAAGCATAAGGCAGTGCCAGACAGGGTATCGCTTAAGGGGAGATGGAGGGAGGGCAGGACACAGGGGCTGGATGGTTGTCGGAGCAGCAAGGGGCACAGCCCGTCACCCCGAGGGTGACCCCGCTGGGCCGGCCTCTGCGGCCTCTGCAGCCTTCCCTGCGTCGGCCCTGCTGAGGCGGCTGCGGGGTCAGAACCGTCTTGGGAGCGACAGGCAGAGAGCAGGAGTCCCGTGCTCGGCATGACAGGCCACTAAGGGTCTTGAACTAAAGCACCCTTTCCTGGCCGCCTCTGAGTGGGGCCGGGCCGTGTCATCGAAGGTCGCGGCCCCCCAAGCGGCGGGTATCAAAGTCTCCAAAACGAATGCAGGTCAGTGCTGCCGCCGCCGTCGCAGCTCCGCGGCCTGAAGGACGGGCACCTTGAACGTCGTCGGCCGTCCGTGTAGACCGGGCCTCTGCTCCCACAGCCGGTCCAGCCGGCTTCGTTGGCTCGGCCACACCCGTGGACCAGCAGCTCGGGGCTGAGGCCGGGGCCGGGGCCAGGCCACGCGGGAGGCCGAGGGGTCCAGCCGGCAGCAGGCGGGCGCAGCGCAGCGCCCAGCCCGGACACGCAGCCTGCGGTGGAGACCGACCCGCGGGGTGCTGCGGCTCTGCTTGATGCCTGCTTATGGCCCGGGGAGGCCGAGGAGGTCGGGGCCGCACAGGCTTCACGGAGGAGCCCGAGTGGGCCGCGGGCCTGGCGTGACAGGGAGCGGGAGCCAGCAGGTGTGGGGGGAGCCTCGCCTCGGGAGGGCACCCGGGACCGGGGCGCTCCGGGAGCTCGCTAGAGGTGGGGGCTTCCAGGCTCCCCCAGACCTGCATTTCCACAGGTTATCTGGGTGCCGCGCAGGTAGGCTGACATTTAGGACCTTTACTGTAGGGTGCGTCTAGGTCGGCGCCCTGTGCACCCAGTGGCGCGGGGGGTGGGCATCGTGGTCCCTGTCGGGCTGACTTTAAACCACACCCCACGGGCAACCGTGACCTGTTGCAAAATCCTAGCAGCTTAGCAAGTAGTTGGTTCACCTGGGCCTTGAAGGTTATCGGTCTGCAGATCAAGCTGCACCGAGGTTCCCGAAATCGCATTTCTACGGTATTTACGGAAAGGGGAATTCCAGCATTTGTGATGCTAGAAAATAGACCCAGAATGAAGCCACTCCTCTGGCGCTCTCCTTCACGTGCCCCGAGCCTTGCAGTGGCGTCGAGCTGCGTAGACCCCGGGGTGGCCTCCCCACCCCATCAGCGTCCGAAAATGAGCTGTCAGCGCGACCGTCTCAGGAAGGAGTGCTATTTGGTGTTTCGATCACGTCTGGAGGGACTTTCCGATGAGTGATGATCGGGAGAGCTTGTATGACCGGTGGTGTTCGTCTCTGGCACCGTGATTCATTCTTGAGTTTCCAACTTGTGGACCCCGTCCTGCTGCTTTGTGTTCGGAACTGTCTCTGGGACTGAGCTGGGGCTCGAGACTCAGACAGGCCTGGCCTCAAAACGGGGCTTCGTAATTTATTGGACCTCAGCAAAGCTCGGCCTCTCATTCGAAAACCATGAAGATCACAATGCTTATGCCTCAAGTTACTGCGAGCATCAGAGTGTAATCTGTGTCAAGACGGCTACGTCACGGGCTCCACGTGGGATGTGCTTAAGGCACCGCTGCCGTCGCTCATCCTGAGGTACGGACCCGTGTCTGCTGCCGTCGGCCAGGACGGCCCACGCTCGCACCCAGGGTCCGGGAGCGGAGGGCAGACAGCGGCTGCAGCGCCGGCGGGCTCCCCTGTGCCTGCTGCCCCTGCCCGGCTCCGTCGTGCCTGCCGCGCCCCCTCCAGCCCCGGGCCTGCTGTCCCATTGGCTGCTCCTTGCCTCCGTGTCTCCCCTCCTGGCAGCAGAGGGGCCCACCCTCCTTCAGGATGGCCTCATTCTAGTTTTACCTGCGTGGGCACTGCCTCCAAACAGGGCCACGCGCTGGGGTAACGGGGCCTGGGACTTCACAGCATCTCTGTGGTGGCCTCACGGTGACGCATCACGAGGCTTGGGGGCCAGTCTGCTTCCTCCGTCCTGGGTCTTCCCCATGACGCCAGGCTGCGCAGCCTTTGTCATTCACGGGGAGCTGCAGCGTCCGGCCCGCGGGAGCAGGAGCAGTCGAGGCGGGATGCTACGGCGGCACAGCTGGCCCTGGCTGAGGCCCTGCGGCCCGAGCTCGCCGACGCACGCCAGCAGTCAGGCCGCGGGGGGCCTCCCGCCCCAGGGCCGCCACCCGCTGGCCTTTTGCTTCTGGAAATCCATAACCTGTTTCTCTAGGTTCCCAGCAAATGCACTACATGTTCATGTTTTAGGGGCTTCTTGAAGCGAGCCGGTGTCCCCAAACCTTTCCCTGGGACTGAGATTCTGCCGCGAGGTGCCTCCGAGGCAGAGGGTGCGTGTGGGGCAGGGCCCTGCACACCTGGCTCCTCCTTCCAGACTTGAATCTCCTCTTCTCCTTCGCTGAGTGAGCCTGGGAGGCCGAGAGAGGCAGGCGGTTGTGGTTGCATGGGAATTCCTTTACAGGGAAGCAGAGGGAGTAGAGGTAAGGGGTAAGGGTCCCACTCAGGCCCTCACTGCCATTTTGATTACGGGATTCGCTTTACATACAGAGAGCCCAGACGTTTGGTTCAGCGATACTATGTCCTTGGGAGGGCGCTTCTGGATGAGGTGAACGCGTGAATTAGTGGACCAGGAAACAAATGGCCCTTCCCAGTGCGGGTGGCCTTGTCCAATCCGTAAGAGGCCGGCAGAGAAGAAAAGGCTGGGTGGGAAAGGGTTGTCCGTCTGCCGGCCTGTCTTTGAGCTGGGGTGTCAGCCCCTCTTGCCTTTGGGTAACGGCTCAGACTTGCGCTAGAACTTACGGCATCAGCTCTCCCGGTCCGCAGGCCTCCTGGCTCAGACTGGGACCACACCACCACCCTGGTGGGGCTCCAGCTTGCTGACTGCAGGTCTTGGGACTTTTCAGCCTCTGTAATCATGTGAGCTCATTTTTTAAAATAATAAATCTGTTCTTACATATTATCTCCTGTTCGGTTTCCCCGGCGAACCCCGACTATGTATTAGGCGATGTGACATCCAGCCTATTTGGGGATCCAGGGAGATTTTGAAAGAGCAGTGCTTTCTGACACATGATTTCAGTAATCTTAGCAGTTAAAATAATTGGTATTTTCTTTAGCTGAGAGATCCCAGAGCTGTTCTCCCCACCCCGAGCCTGGTGATCTCTTCCTGTTTCTCCCAGCTGCTTTTATCTCCCAGTGTATGGAAAAATTCACACACATTTGACTTTTTATGTGTTTCTGCATTGCTTTCTGGTTGTTACGAAAAGAAAAATGACACTTGCTCAAACCCATGTTGAAGGCGGCCGGGGCATATAATCCCTCGGGGTGCCACACGCAATGGGCTTTGGTGCCCACAAGCCCCCGAGAGTCAGAGATTTCCGGGCTCGTGCACCTGTTCCACTCAAACTCTAGTGAAAGGGTCTTTCCTTGCACTTGTTTTCTGGTCCGGAGGAGCTTGGAGTGGCTGGAAGGATCAGGAACTTGGGGCTGTGAAGCCCGCTCTTCCTTACCTAAACCCAAACCCTCAAGCGGTAGGAGAGCTACCAAGGCCTTTCAGTAGGTTCTAAATTCGAGGAAATTTGGTTTGTTCTCAACCCAGCTGATGTCACGGAGCAAACCAGGCTAACCTTCGTAGCCCTGGAGCGAGACAGACCCTGACAGGCTTCCGTGTGGAAAGTGGGGAAGGTGTGGAAGGGGAGACGCGGGATCCGAATCAGTCCTCCACTGATGTTCACAGTGTCCCGTTCTCCTACATCCTTCTGTCTCACAATGACCAATTGCCAGCCTGTTCAATTGATTTTGATTTTATTTAAGAAAAAGAACCGTGGCATCTCCCTTTCGAAAATTCAGTGCAAAACTCTGAGTACTTTTTTTGCCTTTCTTCTTCTGACCGGAGAACCATTTTTGCTCATCTCAATTATAATTTGTTTAACAGATTTCATTTGCTTTTCCCCACTTAATACATGAACCCTTTTATGTGTTTAACTGTTATTTGTTTAAGAGGGTCTGCAATGAATAATGCAATGAACAGCCAAATGTTTCACGTAATAATTTTTTATGAACCATACAAAGACAGCTTGAGTTGTATAAATCTAAACGAACTCACTAGCAGCCAGGGTCCCAGTCCTCAGGCTTCCTCATGGAGCTGCTTCTCTTTCTGTACGTTTGAATTATTAATCTATCCCACCTCATCTTTCCTCCTGTTGCAAAATTTTCGAGAAAGGAACCAGCTAAACCTTGCTAGAGATTTGCATGAATTTTAATTTTTAAGAACCAACAAATTCAGCCAAGAATCACCTCGTCTTCTGTATCCTACTTGCATTTCGTAAGTTAGAACCTTATGTTAAAAAGAAAAAAAAGCCCAAAGAGCAAAAACATACAACGCATGCTGGCTTCCCCACCTGAAATGGAGATGTACAGGAAGGTCTGGGGTGGAGAAGCTGATTTTGGGTGGAACAATATGCCGAAACCCTCACTGTCTTTCCTTTTACTTTCTTTACCTCTAGTATTGCTGCCAAGGTTGGAAAGGCAGGTGGATGAAGGTTTAATTTCTTTGAAATATTAAGTAAGGAACTTTGAACCTGCTTGACTTCCCCAGATCAGGCAAGAATTGGAGGGTGAGCTCAGAGAGTTTGAAGGAAGCATTTGTTTGTCTACAATACAGGGTTGATGTCGATGAAGACTGGTTTGGTCAAGGAAGAGGAACTAGTTCTTGCATGAGCAGCTGGTGTCATGCGCTTTGAGTGTCTGTTGATGGGGAACAGGGATCATCTGTGAGTGAATGTAGAGGTGACGACTTGAGTTTGATCTGAGGCCGTGTCAAGTTCTAGCAAATAGAAGAATTTCGTCCAAATTAGTCATTGGATGCGTGTCTGACTCAATGTATTCATCCATTATAAAACCAAAAGAAATGACTTTTGAATTAAACATTGTTTTGACAACTTATACTTTAATTCATTCAAAGGAATGGTGAGTGTGTCAGGCCATAATAACTTGCCTCGAATTTCCCTTTTCAAATCCATCCTCACCGATATTTTGCTATTTATGCTGATGATTTGGAGTAAGAGTTAAAGAAGAGTCTTATTATTGCCCTTATATGGGAAATGATATAACATCTATGTTAAATGGCGATGACTCCTTCTTTCCTTCCATATCGAGAGAGAGAAAGAGAGAGAGAGAGAGAGTTTATTTAACACTTTTGCCTACTTGAGTAATGCTTCGTTTCTAAGCAAACACACCATTCGTCTTGCATGACTTCAGTTTGAAATTTACTTTAGGAGACTGGATTTCAGCACATCACAGACGAGCAAGAAGCTGAAGCCCTACTGAGACATGCTGCTTTAGCAGAATGAATGCGTCTTCGAGATGCTCCTTATTCGATGGGTTTTACATCTAGAGAATCTAGTATCCTTATGAGGAAATAAGTCCGTTTCCCCACTCACCTGAAATTGGAGACAAACTGACACACAGGTGTGCTCTGGTCACAGTGCTGTCACCGCTGGATGGGCCCGAGCAATGGCAGAGCTAAAGGTACCGGAAGCGAACAAGTTCGGGACAAATCTGCACACTCCGGAGGTTTTATACTTGCCTTGTTCCTGTCCCAGCTGGGGAGCTGACCCGCTCTGATCATCAGCGGTTTTCATGGACAAAGTGATAGACCAGATTTTGGAAAGTAATTTTCCATTTTTGTGGTGGTGGCGGTGGTGCTTTTTCATGAAGCCCAACTGTGTATTCATTAGTTACACCCTTATATCGGTTGACGTCTTCATCTGGTGGCTGAGTTCCATATGAAAGCTGTCTCAGGTTTTCTTATATATTTTTAACCTCTTTTTTTTCTTTCTTTCTTTTTTTTTTTTTTTTGAGATACGATTGACACATAACATTATGATGGTTTTAGGGATACAACACATGACTTGAAATGTTATATATTGTGAAATGTTCAGCAGAATAAGTCTAGTTAACATCAGTCACCTTATAGTTACAAAAAATTATTTTTCTTGTGATTGAGAGCTTTTAAGAGTTACTCTTCTAGCAACCCGCAACCATGCGGTACTGCATTATTAGCTGTGGTCACCATGCTGTACCTTATATCCCGCGACTCATTTTACAACTGGAGGTTCATATCTCTTGACCCTCTTCACCCATTTCACCATTGTTATTTTTTTTTTCATTTCACCATTGTTAAATTGTTTTTAAAAAGTATCTTAAAAAAAAAGTATCTTTATCACTCTTAGTCTCTTTTGTAACAGGCTTACTTGGGTCAATTCTATATGAAACTTTACAGATTGAAAGTTCTGTCCAATAACAAAATAACTTGGCTGCGTTGTTCACTTGAAAATGACAACATAATTGCTTAGCCTTCCTTTCAAACACGGAATTTTGGCTTGTTTAGAGCTTGTTCTCTGTTCTAACAATCACCCACTGCGATTACTTCATTCATTTGTATTTCTAAGAAACTTTAAAACTCTGGGAGGCATTGAGGTTTAATGGGTGTGGGCAGAGGTGGGAGGAAGAGACATGTCAGAAACCACGGTTAACCCACTAACTTGTTGGGTAATGTAGGAAATTCAACCTCCCGAACACTCCGTCGCCTGGTTTGCAGAGTGAGGATGGTGTACGTGCCTCCCATCTTCTACTGCAGGAGGCACCAGTTTGGTAGGTCGTGAAGGACTTGCAGAAAGCTCTTTCTTTTTGAGCATTTGTATAGTGCTCAGGGAGTCACTACTTTGAGTCTGGAATTACTCTCGTTACTTCCAGTTGATCCTTTGGGTACTCAGGTAAGGTAGCTTTGTTATGACCCCCATTTTTCAGATGAAGAAACTGAGTCAGAGAGGTTAAGGAGCTTGCCTGAGGTTATACCTCTGGTAAGTGGTCAACTTATGAATTGAACCCAGACAGTCTGGCTCCAGAGTGAAGAACTTGAAACAATGCCAGGAAATGATTTTCACCAAGTTTAGCTGGAACCGGGCTTGAAAACTGTCTCAAATGCTGCTTCTATGGCTATGGCAGGAGCTGAATAGATACTCCTACATTAATGGAAATTAGACATTCTCCTTGGCTGATCTTATCCCTCAAAATCATTTTCAGCTGTTTCAGAGCCTTGGAATTGCTGGAAATGTTTAAACACCACATTGTTGATTTAGCTTATTTTGGTGTTTTGCAATCCCCCCTCCCGTTTTCTCTCTGCTTGACTGTTAATGGTGTGTTGCTATGTGATACTGATGGGTAACTGCTCCCCCCACATGTTGAGACACTATGGACTATGAGTCTCAGAGATGTAGACTGTGTCATGGTGCGCTCCGCTGGCGGTCCCAGGGGACGGCGTGACCAAGTCCTATTCCCCCCAGATCCCGGGAGCCAGGACCGGCCTGGTCGGCTGTAGAATTCACTGAGGTCTCGGATCCTATTTTGTGGCACTGGACTGGCCGGAGATAACGTGTCTTCAAATCTGTCTGTTGGTCCAAATCACAAAACCACCCCAATTCAGTCCGGTCTTTGGATGTGAAGTGGCACCAGTCAAACTCTGACGCCAGCTCCGCGTGGGGACGTCCTACACTGCGTTGGACTGGACTAGCTTCAGGACGGGAGCAAGGTGACCCTGCCAAGAAGGCAGCTCCGATCTCTACGCGACCTTGCAATGCCAAGAGTGGTGCCAATCATTCACGTTTATTTCGTACTTAGAAGGAAGTGCCACAAATAACAGCAGCTGAGCTCCACAAATTCTTACGGTTTCGACAGATGATGCATTATTGTCCACATTCCCAGGGTGGGAAGTAAGACTCCGGAAAACCAGGGCAACAAGCGCTCTGCTGTGGACTTAACCCCAAGTCTCAGGGCCGAGCCTTCCGGCGGCCCCGTGAGGCCGCGTCTCCTGTGTTTCGTGCTCTTTCCCGATGCTGGGAGGCGACCGTCAGCTCTTCATGCTGTCTGAGGACATGGCACGTTCCGAGTACAGCTAGTAGAGCACA
Source organism: Canis aureus (assembly GCF_053574225.1). Taxonomy (NCBI): domain Eukaryota; kingdom Metazoa; phylum Chordata; class Mammalia; order Carnivora; family Canidae; genus Canis; species Canis aureus. The sequence goes on along the minus strand of NC_135614.1, from coordinate 89,458,343 downwards.
GCAGGTCTGGGCCCGGGAGGGACAGGCCACGGCTGCAAAGATGGGGCGGCGCGGAGCAGGTGCTGCCGACGAATCCAGGCCTCAAGAGGGCGAGGAACGCCGCTTGCTCTTTCCTGCCTCCTCCTTCCCGTGTTACTCACTAGGCAGCCACAAGAATCCTCGAGAGGAGAACACGTTTAATCACATATATTTTGTACCAGCGGTAGTAGAAGAGGAGGGGAGGCGCGCTGACATCATGGGAGGGCTTGGGCATCCCTGCGTGCTGTGGCAAGGCCGTATTTCTTCATCTTTGCCCCAGCCCGGGTACGCAGTCGTACCTACACTTTACAGATGAGTAAACTTAGGATCAGAAGTGGGAGTCCTGGGGATCCCGGGGGCTCAGCGGTGGAGCGTCTGCCCTCGGCGCAGGCCGTGACCCGGGGTCCTGGGATCCCGTCTCGGGCTCCCCCCAGGGAGCCTGCTTCTCCCTCGGCCTGGGTCTCTGCCTCTCTCTGCGTCTCTCTTGAATAAATGGATAAAATCTTAAAAAAACAATAGAAGGGGAAGTACTGTGCCTGAGCTCACAGCAGGGAGTGTCTGTGTCAGAATTTGAAACCAGAATGTCTGTTGTTTCTCACTTTCTGGGGCTGCCTCTCTAAAGCCTGGAGGTGAGCGGAGGCGCTGAAAATACCATCGTGCAGCAGCACTTCATAAACACTCGCCACCAGCACACATTTGAAATAAAAACCTTAATAAAGGAAACCCGGGCGTGCAGTGGGTGGAAGGAGCGGCCCCTTCCTGAGGCCTTCATTGTCCTACCACTACCTGCTGCTGAGTTCAGTTCGCCTTGGACATGTCAGGTATTGATGTGACTGTGATATACATTGAAGTGTGTCCTCACTGAGATTTAAGTCATCCAAGAATTGATGTCGGTTTTGTAGGATCTTCTGTGATTTCTTAAACACCGTGCCTTGGAGTTTTGCACGTGCGTGTGTTTGTTTTATTTGTTTTTTTACATCTGAATTGGGAATGAAGGCACTGGCCGGTCACGGAAGTCCACGTGTTTAAGTACAGGTGGAAGGACGTGTATAAAACCTTCCGAAATGTGGAGCGTGAAGAGATCTCTAACTAGACAAACATGAAAAAGCACCCAACTCTGGCTTTAGGCTTTCTATAAACGGTTTTCTCCTCCGGTAACATGGCCGTTTCTGCATTTTGAAATCTCTGGAACATTCCTGTGGTGATCATTTTTATCCTGTCTGAACTAAAGCTCAGTTTAACCGTTCAGTATTCACAGAGCCAAGTGGATCAGGCCCCAGGATGGCTCAAACCTGGCCAGTGGAAGTGGCCACATTCCTGCAAGATAAGGTCTCCATTACCAACTTCCACATGTATTTGTGTGAAGCTTATTTTTCCATTCGGGTTCTTGTAGCCACAGTAATTTTCCATGTGTCCATCCTCCAGCCAGATGCCCTGTTGAAGACTTCTGCTGAACGATAAACTCCAGCTGAAATGATCTTTTCTTCGGAAACTATGGAGAAATGACCACTTGAACTCAGACTCTGTAGCTGTTTTATTGTCTCAGACGGTGCTCATCCAAGCCCAGCCAGGTCAATCCCCGCCCCCCCACTCCCCCCGCTTTTTTTTTAAGTCAGATTTGTTCTTAGGCGTTTAAGAAAATGGCTATATTTTCATTTCCTTTCTTGATGTTCTGATTCCCTTTTTGTTGCAGTGCGGGTATACATGGACATTGGAAAGCTAACAAGCCTTCCCTGTTGGTTGCTCAGTTAGCCTGTTGCTGGTTCAAGTTCCTGATATGGACAAGTTTTCTAGTTATAAAAGCGATGGCTGGACTAGGGGGCAATAGCATAGCTAAAGAAAATTTATGTCATGAGGTCCTGAGAATAAAAAGGAAGAAACGAGGCCATCGCCTTTCTGCAGGACCACTCTAAGTTACCTAGTTCGTCTTAGCTCTCCTGAAGGCATCCTCGTGCTTGGCTTTTTAGATAGTTATCTCACAAAGCTGTCATCATAGCAGACTGCTCATGTGTCATCTAGGCAGGACTAGATTTAAAAAAAGAAAAGATGCTGAGTTGGTTATTGCAATATCCTATCATCTATGGCCGGGAGCCTGAGGTCAAGTATTTATAGGTCCTGCCTGGTCCTTTGTAACCTTTTCTTTGTTGCTTCCACCTTGTGGTTGGAACTGCTTCATTCCTCCCTGCCACCCTGTGGCTTCCCTTGGTCTCCAGGGCCAATCCTGACTTTTTTGTTTGTTTGTTTGTTTGTTTGTTTGTTTTTTCCAATCCTGACTTTGGATTGAGGGATGTCAGGCGTTCCAACAGTGTTCTTTGGGCCTCTTCACCAAGTGACACCTGTTTTTATCTCGTTCTGACCCTGTGTCCAGTTATTCGAAGTTCAGTACTGCCTGACCCCAAGACTATAAAACTACGGGAAACCTGACAGTGTGTATTAATGCAAAGATGGACAAATAATAGATCGTAGAATAGAACGGAGTCCAGAAATAGACTTGTAGGATTGATTTTTGACAACTGTGCCAAGCCAATTCAATGGGGAAATGATAATCTTTATAAAAGATGGTGCCGGAACAGTTGGATTATATGTGCAAGAAAAGTGATCCCGATCCATACTTTGTATCATGTACAAAAAATAACTCAAAATGGACTGTAGACCAAAATGTAAGAGCTAACCTAATAACAACAATGGCAATAAACAAACAAGATTTCTATAGGAGAACATCTTAGTGACTTTGGGGTTGCCAAGACTTATCCAGATGATAAAAGAAAATATCGATGAATTGAACTTCATTAGACTTAAAACCTTTTGCTTTTCAAAAGACACTTTTAAGGAAAAAGAAGGGGGAAAAGGCAGGCTAGAAAAAATATTTGCGGTGTATCAATCTGATAAGAACTTGATTCCAGAAGATGTAAAGAATTCTTATAACTCAGTAATAAAAAGACCAACAACTCAACTAGGAAATGCTAGTTAAAGATACAAAGGAGACATTACTACAGACCAATTAGGATGGCTAAGATAAAAAAAAAAAAAAAAAAGATTAAAAAGACTGAAAACATGAAGTATAGGTGATGATATGGAGCAAGCAGAGCTCTCACTCACTGCTAGGGAGAACGTGTAACTCCGTACTCGATAAAAACAACAACAAACAATTTGGCAGCTTTCTGAATAGTTAAATACTGACCATATGATCCAGTCATTCCACTCCTAAACACTTACCCCCCAAAAGCAAAGACTTGTACACAAATGTTCATAACAGCTTTATTTATAACAGCATAGAGCTGGAAATAACCCAAGTATTCATCAGTAGTTCAGTGGACAAACTGTGAAATATGCATACAATGAAATACTATCCAGGAATTTAAAAAAATAATTAACCGTTGAAACATGCGCCAACATGGATGGATCTCAAATCACTCGTGTTGAGAGAAAGAACCCAGAGAGAAGCATAAAGTATGACTCTACAAAGTTCTAAAGAATGCAGACTAGTCTGAGTGACCAAAAGCAGATCACTGATCGCTTGGGGACATCGACGAGGGGGGAGCGAGAGAGATTACAGAGGGGCACGAGGAGACCCCCCACAGGGGATGGTTATGCCATTTACTTGACTGTGGAAATGGCTTCCTATGTTACAGCTCATTGAAACGTACATTTTATTTTATTTTATTTTATTTTATTTTATTTTATTTTAAATTTATTTATTTATTTATTTATTTATTTATTTATTTATTTATTTATTTATTTATTTATGATAGTCACAGAGAGAGAGAGAGAGAGGCAGAGACACAGGCAGAGGGAGAAGCAGGCTCCATGCACTGGGAGCCCGACGTGGGATTCGATCTTGGGTCTCCAGGATTGCGCCCTGGGCCAAAGGCAGGTGCTAAACCTCTGCACCACCCAGGGATCCCTGAAACATACATTTTAAATATGTGCTTTTTATTGTGTATCTGGTATACCTCAATAAAGGAAAATGAAAACTCATCTAACCACTGAGGAAGTGCTAATGTATCCTACTGATGAAAGTGTTTTTTTTAAAGTGAGTTGTGATTCCCCTTTCCACCGGACATCTTATTTCTGGGATACGCGCTCGCCACGCGGGAGCCCCTCTCTCAGCCTGTAGCCACAGCACCTGCTTCAGCCTCTGCCTCCGTTTCCTGGCCTGGTACATTTGCACCAATTTTGCTCTTGCCCATCTGTTTCTACCACGGGGTTCTCCTCCGCGGAGCTCTCCCTCTCCCTCGGGACATGCGGTTACTCCGCATCTTGCCCTCGCCAGCTACCGCTGAACACCTGCATGGTGGGTACCTCTGCCTTGCTCTCCGAATCAATGTGGCCACACCACACTTCATTTCCTTTGTGGAGCCTGAGATGTTCTCATTGCTTATCCTGCCCCATCTCCAGACGCTCCTCATCACTTGCTAAACCTTCGCCTGACGCTGACCTCTGAAATTCGACCAGTTCTCGTCTAGAACATGACTGTGGCCAACATTTTAAGAACGTGTTGCGGTCATATTCCATCTTGCCAATTTGTAGATCCATGCATCATCTTTAAATAGGGGACGATTAAAGTCTCTACAACTTAAATTTCGTTTGATATTTGATACGACCTAACATAGACCCAAATTTCTGTTTTATGATTTATTAGGAATGAAGTTTTGTATTTGCTTTATTTCCCCCTTGTTGTTTTTAAGCTACGTTTGTCTCCATTTTTCTTCACCTCTGTGCATTCCTTTCTCTTTTATCAATATAAATGCCAGTCTGTGTTCTTTTCACATCTGACTCATCTACAAATCTTTTGTTTCATTTTGCAGGGACAGCCGTGGGTACCGAGCCACCTTCGTACCCATGACTGTACGTGTGTTTCTGTTTCCACTTACTGATTTCTTGTTGGTGAGTGAGACTCTCTCCCCTCTTACTTCTGATTTTCTCTGATTTCCTTTATTAGGATGGAAACAGCTCTTGCATCAGCAAATGCCTGCGTACAAAGCAGTGACCCATCCACATCATGTGGCAAGTTTTATCTGTATGATCTAAACCTTGGATTGTTTCTAGGAAGCAGTGATTGTCTCGATGGGTAAGAGATTTTTGCCTCTCCCAGATCAGCTTTTTTCCAGTTGTCAGATACAGCCGTACCTGGAGACCAGCTCTACGTATATAAAAGTCACTCCAGTGCCTCCTGCTTCCCTCTGGGTTCATCTTTTCTCCTTTCCAGCAAACCTCCTGGACTAAAAATAATTTTACTGAAGTCACAGGCCAACACTTTAGCCTCTTGCATCATGTACAATTTTAAAAGCCTATTTCATTCTCTATTTGGAAGTTTGTGTTATTACCCAGAGGAAAGAAGTACCTTAAGATTTCATTTAAAATCCAGCTTATCTGGAATTGCTGATAACCTTTCTTCAGATTGAGTTGTTACAGGACTGGTGACCGACCTATGGGCCTGATTTCCCTGATAGGAATTATGTTCCTGGATGGAAAAGTTATCAAAATTTACCAAGTAACTTTGCCCTTCATCCATCTGCTACAGCGTGTTGTAATACTAGAGTTCTTGAGGAACAGGGTTAAAGAAGATATGCCATAAAAGCTCTCGGCCAATAAAAAAGAGCAAGATGAAATGTGAAGCAATTTCAACTTCTCCAAAATGTCACCTATAATGGAAAAAGTTAATGGAATAAAAAAGGCTCGTTTTATCCATTTGCCCTCACTGTGTGAATCTGCAGTGGTATCATCGTTTCCTTTCTGAGAGTCCTGCACAGAAGCTACCAGAAAGTACGCGTACCCTTAGTTTTCCTGACTTTGCATGACCAAACTGATTTCGGTTTTCCTCAGTGTGGTATTTGTTTACCGAAACTGGCCCATTTACTGAAAACATGAATGACTTTGACTCAAATTTGGAGAACCAATAAACATCATTTAGCAGCAGTGAACCTGTCAGCACATGGAAATCCAGTTTATGGTCATGCAAATGTCTTGTACTTGATTTGGGTCAAATACACCAAACAGTGAGCTAATTAGCCTTAAGTAAACAGGCTTTCATTTCCACAAGCAGTGGAACCAATTATTTCTTAGAGAAAGGTTTATTTTTATTCTAGGTCAAGGGTCCGTAACTCCTTGGAACACCCCTAAATGATTCTCCAAATCAGGCCAGATGGAACTGTCAAGTCACAGATGGCTACCTGGATGTGTATACGGTAGGGTCCTTAATTAGGCCCGTTGACATCACCGAGGAAGGAGCCTAGGAATCCGTTTGTGCAAGGATGAGGTTAAGAGAGGATCACCTGCCACATAAGGCAGATGAGGGAAGTTTATAGAACAACAACAACAAAGCTGTTTTTAGCAATCGACTTGACTTCGAGCCACAGACTTTCGGTCCGAATGCCCGATACGTATTCGGTAGCCATCTCTCTATTTTCATATTCCTGATGTCTATTACTTATGGCTCATTTTTGTCTTGAATTTAATACCTGAAGGATTCAAAGTTATTTAAAGGATTCCAAACCTCTAACTATTCCCCAGAGCTTTAATCTCTGAAACAGAAAACTTCCTGATTAGAAAAACAGATGCGTGCTCTAGCCCCTTGAAACACTGAACTATTAGAGATATCGTCCAAGATTTTTGGTGGTTTTTCTCTGTGTGTATTGAACAAATTTTGGAAGAGTAGGCCTTAACATTTCATTTGAGATTTAAAAAAAAATATATGTAATAAGAATCTACCATAAGTCTTACTTTATTTAGATATACACATGTGGGTTGTGTAATTATAAGTCTCTACAATATAAACTGCATTTTGAAAATTGTGTATATTCAGTTTTATGTTTGCATACTATTTACATGCTAGGAAATTTCTCAGAATGTGGTTCAAATGGATCTTACTGTAAACTGGGATATGGCTAATTTGTCATGGCGTATCTAGAGGGCCTGGCTTCAGAAACACCCGTGTTCCTGGTGTGGCCATATTAAGATGGTTACTGATGTCAGCGCACATTTTTTTAGTCCAAGTTCCATGTAAACATCCTGTGTCAGCCAGTCCAAGGTGTGGAAACAAGCAGAAGCTATAATTCTTTCTGTGGTATCAGAATTGAAATAGAAATATAACGTTTGACTAGATTAATCCATATTTCCATATATATGGTGGCGTAATCAAGCAAAGATCTAGGCTACAGTGAAATGTCTTCATAAACAAACTATAGGTGATCAGTTTGCCTAAAAGTTGTGGTTTCAGTGTGCCTGAAATAGTTTGTTTCCACAGATTCAGACATATCAACCCTTTCCCAAGGTCTTGGGGGAGCAAGAGACTCCACTTTTGAAACATGGAGTCTTGGAACTTGAAAAGTGAGAGGACCTCAATGCCTGTCAGATGAACTCCCTCGTTTTATAGATGCAGGACTGAGAAGATAAATGACTTACAAGACCTAGTGGACCTTTGTGAGAACAAGGCCTTGACCCAAACTTGAATCATTTGACCCAGTCCGTTGCTCCAACCAGTAGTGCTGTTGCTGCCTCTGGAGGGCTCTACTCTATGTAGCATGTTCCTGTCACAGAACTCGGTGTTTTTGGATCCCCCAACCTTGATCACTTCGTGCATAAGATCAGAATTATTTTTAAGTAAATTATTTTGTTCAAAATACTATGAGTATTTTACAGGGAGAAATAAACTTTTTTTTATGTGTTTTTTTTCCTTTTTTTATTTTTTTTATTTTTTATTTTTTCCTTTTTTTAATTTAAATTCAATTTGCCAACATATAGTATAACCCCCAATGCTCATCCCATCACATGCCCTCCTCAGGGCCCGTCACCCAGTCACCCCTTCCCCCCCCAACTTCCCCTTCTACTACCCTCTGTTTGTTTCCCAGAGTTAGGAGTCCCTCATGGTTTGTCTCCCTCTCTAATTTTCCCCACTCAGCTCCCCTCCTTTCCATTTCACTATTTCTTATGTTCTATGTGTCAGTGAGACCATATGATTGTCCTTCTCCGATGGACTTACTTCACTCAACATCATACCCTCCAGGTCCCCCCATGTCGAAGCACATGGTAGGGATCCATCCTTTCTGATGGCTGAGTAATATTCCACTGTGTAAATAGACCACATCTTCTTTATCCATTCATCTGTCAAAGGGCATCATGGCTCCTTATTTTACATCATTTGGACATTTTTGCCTTGAGTTTGCAGTAGAAACTGGAACGAGGAGATATATAGAGAAACTATATAATTTACACAGTGTTTGCCAGAGATTTGATTTATGAATGCACAGGTTTATGGGAATCAAAGGGACTTATGAACATGTCAAATTGCAAAATAACACTGGTAAATAGTAAGCGCGTGCATGCATCCATGTGGTTATTATTACAGTAATAACAAGTCAGAACTGTAAACTCTAGACAGTGAATATCAAGAAGATGAGTCAGTTTAGGGGTCCCTGGGTGGCTCTTGGGGGGCCTTGAAGGCTCAGTTATGATTCGGTTTGGGCTCAGGGTTGTGCATCAAGCCCCACAGTGGGCTCCACCCTGAGCACAGAGTCTACTTGAGATTCTCTCTCTCTCTCTACCCCTCCCCATCTGCTCACACACTCTTTCTCTCTAAAATAAATAAAGTAATTAAAAAATAAAAGACATGTCATTGGAAATAAAACAAATCTAGTGTATGAGACAAGTTTAATTAGGAAATTTTATGTCTCATCAAAGTCACTTTGTGTAAAAAGATTAAATTATCAATATAGAGCACTCTGGGAGTTACTTACATGAAGGGTAGACTCTACATTTTTTATATCATAGAATCAGATGCAGTGAGAAAAATGGTCTAAAATGACATTATAAAAATGCAAATGAGAAAGATCCCTTTCATAATCATGTGGGAGAAAAAGCCATGAAATACCTGGGAATGAATTTAATGAGAAAGATTCTATGGAAAGACCTATAAAATTATATTGAAGGATATAAAACAAAATCCAAATAAATGGAAAGAAAGACCATGGTCTGGATAGGAAGACTTAATATCATAAAAACGTCACTTCTCTTGAAATTAACATATAAATTCATGCAGTTCCAATTAGAATTCATTTTTTTTCGAACCACATAAGTGATTCTAAAGTGTATATGGAAGAATATATATGTGAAAATTGCCAAGAAAATTTTGAAATGGAGTGACAGCAAAGAAACTTGCCTTACTAGATACAAAAACCTAATATAAAGCCACTTAAACAGTATAGTACTGGCCTGTAACAAACAATTCTATAGAACACATAAAGGTCATTTAATATATAATTGAAGATAGCATTATAAGTCAGCAGATAAATATGTGTTATTCAATTAATGAAATTGAAAGAACTGGCTGTGCTTTTGTAAGAAAATAAAATTTTATTCATACTTTATTACATAACAACAAATTACATATGAATGAAAAATCTGAATTCTAAAAAAATCAGACCACAGCCCTCTTGGGAGACACTCCAAGAGAGTATTTATTTGTGTGATCATCATGTGGTGATGTATTTTTTTTTTTAAAGCAAGACTAAAACCATAAAAATAGAAAGAGCAAAATGACATCCTTTATTTCATTTTAAAACATACTTTATTTCAATTTAAAAACATTTGAAAGACAAAGACTTCACATAATGGACATTTTAAATCTTCACTGACTAGTCAACAAATCTGAAATACCATTCAGATGTTTGGGGGAATTAATCCATTTATAAATCCTGTCTTCCTAAGGTGGAAGCAGAAATCCACTTTCCCAGGCTCCCTTGCAGCTCATGTTGAGACTTTACCCTAGTTATTAAGATGCACCTCCTCATTCTAAATTCTGGTTCAGAAAGTTTGATCTGAAGGAAGTGGCTCATGGAACTAATTAGATGAAGAGCGAAAGAGAGGGACGCCGGGTGGCTCAGTGGTTGGGCGTCTGCCTTTGGCTCAGGGTGTGACCCCGGGGTCCCGGGATCGAGTCCCACATCAGGGTCCCCACAGAGTACCTCCTTCTCCCTCTGCCTGTGTCTCTGCCTCTCCCTGTGTCTCTCATAAATAAATAAAATCTTAAAAAAAAAAAAGAGCAACAGAGAAACACTCCGCTGTTGTGAAGCAATGGCAGTGACGTCCGGCCTCCTAGGGGTTGGGGGGTAACACAGTGCCCGGTGGAGCAATGCAGCAGCTTCATTTGGATGTTTGCCCCAGCTCTGCAGCTTCAGAAATCAGTTATTTCCTCTTGGAACTTCTATGATCTAATTCTCTTTAATAAATTCCCTTTCTGCTTAAACTAGTAAGAGAGAGTTGTGTTTGCAACTAAGAATTCTGACTGGGTCACCCCCATAAAGGTCAAAAGACAAAGGATAGGCTTGAAGAGGATAATTGCAATCCAAATAAGAAAGGGTCAAAACAACCAAAGAGGAAAAAGTACGCAAACGGTATAAAAAGGCAATGTATTAAGGAAAGAAAAAAGCAAATAAAAAGCTACATGACCTTCTAGGTGATTAGGGCAGCAGTATTAAAATCACACATTCCCATCATCATATTTGTTAAAACGTAAAATCTGGCTGGAATTCAGGGCTTGTTGGAATGTAGAAAGGTAACTACTCTTATACCAGTTTGGGGACCGGTGAGGTGTGAGGCCTTGTGACCTGGCACTGTTTTGTACAATTAAAACGTGGACGTGAATTAATCTCTTATTTTCATTTGCAGAGATTTGTCCAGGAACAAATCAAAGCACTTGATTTTTAAGATTAACATAAACACGTAAATACAAACAAAGCTTTATCAGCGCTTTCCTGAGACAGGGCCTGGAGGAGGCTGGAAGGAGAAGGCCTGAGGGGACCCCCGTGGGGATGCCCGGGCAGGATGGCGGGGCTGTCTGCCGGGCCTGGAAGGCTGCCCTTGGCTTCCGTTGAATGAAAATGTCAAGTTAGAATCTCACGTCGGTGTTACAGATTACGTGTGTATATATTTTATTTTAAAAGTCACTGTTAGAGGAGACGCACGCCTTCTAGTGCTTACGTTCTGAAGGAGATACTGGGTGCGGGGTGGGGGAGAACCTGTAAGCTCCACTTGAGATGTTTCCGTAGAGTTCAGCGGACACAGTAGGTTTCACGCTGCAAATGAGTGCGAAAGAGGCGGAATAGTGAGTTCTGCACCAGGCTGGCAGGGCCCCCAGCGACCCGTGTCATCCCCGTTGTCTTCCCGTCTGTACCCCCCTGGGCAAGGAGCGTCCCCTCCATCAGCGAGTCCCAGGGACTCTCCATCCTCAGCCAAGCTCTGATGGAAATGCCTTTCGTCCTTTGCATCCCACCCCCGTGAACAGTAGATTCCTCATTCCTTCATTCTTCGGCGTTCTCAGTTTTCACTTTTTCACAGAGACCCAGAACGATCGCTACTCCTACCCGTCACTGAAGCAGATCAGAGTTCGCTGGACAGTACTTGGAGGCTGGGATTTGCAGGAGAGAAATTAATTAGGAGAAAGCAAGGTACCTGCGCGACTTCCTTGTGGGTTCCCTGCTGACGGGCAGCCGGCCACCCGGTGTCTCTCTCCAGATTCCCACTCCTTCCTTCCAAGGACGCAAACAAACTTCCTGTTAGTTTAAGGCTTATTACTGCCCACACATTAGCTTGAAATCAAGTTCACGACGCAGCAAGTGGGGTTGGTAGGTGGCACGTGCACACTCCATGCTGCCTGCAGGCTCTTCACCTAATCCTAAGTGTGCGGCACACACGCGCCCGTGTTATACACGTTAGAATGTAACCCAACAGTCTTTAAATACTTCTGGTTTCATTTTCCATTATTTTTGCAGCATCTCCTACGACATATGATTGGTTTGTCCAAGATTGAGGATCTTCCTTTTCTTACTTAATATTCCCTTGCACCAGTTTGCCCTTCCACGCTGGAGCGTCTGTAGTTTCTTAAAGCTGCTGGCTAGTCCTGGAAGTTCTCCCTGTGTCTGACTGTTAAGAAGGGATCTTTTATACTGAGAAAGTCCTCATTTCTTTCTATCTTTCACCCCTTGGTCTTTCGGTCTTAGGGTAACACAAATATAATTTCTTTCTTTCTTTTTTTTTTATGAGTATAATTTCAAATTACACATGTTTGTTGCTAACATAGAGAAATGCAGTTGATTTTTATTAAATGACCTGTATCCTCGTTAAGGTTACTTATTGGCTTTTTTTTTTTTTTTTTGTCAGATCTTTGGGATTTTCTCTGTAGAAGATCACATCATCTTCAAATAAAGGCAATTTGAGTTCTTTCTTTCTGATTTCTGTGTGTTCTGTTTGTTTGTCTTGGGTCATTACATGAGCTAGGACGCCTGTACGCTACTGAATCCAGCGGTGACAGTGTATGTACATCCTTGCCAGTCTGCGGGGGGAAAAGCACTTAGCCTTTCACCATTAAGTACATTGTTAGTTGTAGGGTTTTTTTTTAGTAGACATTTTTCATCAGGTTGAAGAGGTTTCTTTTTGATCCCTTGCTGAGGGCTTTTATTGTAAATAGATGTTTGATTTTGTAAAGTGCCTTTTTTTTTTTGCCACCATTGATCATCCACTGAGATGATCACATGGTTTTTGTTTTTCAGCCTTCTGAATTTTTAATTAAGCTCCTTTTGAATGTTAAACCAACTATCCTTTCCAAGCAGAGGAAGCACTTGCTCAGGATGTGTTATCCTGTTTACATATTGCTGGATTTAATTTGCTCTTTTGTTAAGGATTTTTTTTAATCCATCTATATGAGGGAGTTTTGGTCTTGTCATTTCTTCTGTCTTGAAACAGCTTTGTCTGGTTTGGATATGAGGAGAATACTGATCCCCTAACATGTGTTGGGAAGTATTCTTTTATCCTATGTTTTTTGGTAGAGTTTGTGTGGAGTTGGCATTATTTCTTTTTTTAAATGTTTGGTGGGCATCACTCGTGAAGCTTCCTGGACCTACAGTTTTCTTTGTGGAAATATCTTTGTGAATTTAGTTTAATGGGTAAACGGCTATTCAGGTTATTGTTTTCTTGAATGAAATTTGTTAATTCATGTCTCCCAAAGAATTTGTGTATTTCATTTATTTTATCAAAATTACTGGCCCACAGATTTTCAGGATGTGATCTTATTATTCTCGCAGGTCTGTAAGATCTGTAATGATGGCTCCTCCTTAATTCTTGATATTGGTAATTGTTTCATATTCTGTGTCCTTCTCCCATATCTGCATATTAGTCTGGCTTTAAAGGTTAACCATTTTTTCATCTTTTCAAAAGACCAGATTTTGTCATTTTTGTTAGGATTTTTTCCATTTCAAAATGATTTCTGTATTGACATCTGCTCTTTATTATATCTTTCTTTCTGCTTATTTTTGGAGTTTAATTTGCTTTTCTTTTCCTTTTTCTTTTATAAGCAGTTGATGGTATATACAGCCCTTCATTACTGCTTCCTTTGCATCTCGTGTATTTTCATTAATCAATCCCGAATATCTTTTAATTTTGCTTGTGACTTTCCATGTGTTATTTCTGAACATTTCCTTATTTTTTCTCATTTATAAAGATACTGGGATTTTCCAGATAATTTCGGATACTGATTTCTAGTTTTATCCCCATATCATTAGGAACTATACTTTGTGTAATTTCAATCATTTTAATTTTTGAGATTTATTTTATGACACATAGTATGTTCTGTATTGGCAAAAAGTTTCATGTGCACATCAATCTGTATTTAGCTACTATTGAATTGAGTGTTCTTTAAATGCCAATTAGGTCAGTTTGGTAAATTGTATTGTTCAAATCTCCTGTATCCTTAGTGATTTTCTATGTATTTCTTCAATCAGTTATTGAGAGAAAAGTGTTAAAGTCTCTATCCAAACTGTGGATTTCTTTATTTCTCCTTGGAGTTTCTATTAGTTTTTGCGACATATATTTCGAACCACTTAGGGTTGTTGTGCCTTCTTAAGGAATTGGCCCTTTATAATGATAAAATACCCCTCTGTATGTCTAGTGGTATTCCGTTACCTGAAATCTACTTTGCCTGATAATATTATTGCCATTCAAGCTTTCTTTTCATTAGCATTTGCATCCATTACTTTAATCTAGCTATGCTTTTTTACTTAAAGTGGATTTCTTATACTACATTATAGAGTTTAATCTTACTTTTAGAAAACCATTTATTTTCTCTTCAATTTACTTTTTGGCAGTTGGGTTGTTCATGTTACCTACACTTAAGGTAATTGTTGGTGTGATTGGCTTCATATCTACCATCTTGCCAGTTGTTTTCTTTTCATCTCATCTGTCCAGTTTTCCATTTTTCATCTTTTCCTGCCTTCTTTTGCACTGCTTTGTTGTTATTTTTATGATTCCATCTTATCCTAACTCTTGTTTCTTCTTGATTTAATTCTTTATTTGGAGGGTTCTCTAGGGTTATGGTATATATCATTAGCTTATTACAGTCTACCCTGAACTAATATTCTAGGATTTTACATACAGTGTAAGAACCTTAACCAGTGTACATCCATTTTCCCTTCCCAGCCTTTGTGCTACAGTGGCCCTTTATTTTACTTCTACATGTGTTATAAACGCTACAACCCATATAACCATAGCTTAGGTATTCAATTATCCTTAGAAACAAATATATTTAATATTCACCTTCATTTTTATCTTTTCTAGAGCTTACTGCTACTTTGTAAAGTTTCAAATTTTCATCTAGTCTTGTATTCCCTTCTGAAGAAGCTCTTTTGACATTTTTTGTTGTGGTTGTTGCTTTGAATGTAGGTAATAAATTCTTTCAGCTTGTGTTTGTCTAATAAAGTGCTTATCATGATTTCAGCTTTGAAAGATGTTTTCTTGGGATAAAAGATTCTGGATTGACAGTTTTTTTGTTTTCCTTTAGTACATTAAAGATGTTATTTTACTGTCTTCTGGCTTGCATGGCACCTAACAAGAAGTTTGCTGTCATGCCTGTCTTTATCTCCTAAATATGTTAAGGAGCTTTTTCTCCCTTCCATGATGTAAGGATTATAATTTAATTAAAAAAAAAAAAGATTCAAGAAAACTGGGGACATTTCATGCCTGCCCCAGAGCAGCTGATTATTGCTTATATATCAGCCTCACTTAGAAGGGTTCTCACCATTTTCTCTCCCTGCCCCTAAATCTTCCAGAAGCCTAGTGGAAGCCTACAAAAAGGATATTAATAGTGAAATTCTCCTTGTCTTTTGGTCTTTCAGCTATTATAAGCTGACCCCTTAGTCCAAAGGTGGCTTTTAAGAATGCAATCAACTTTTGACTGATTTCTTCTCACTACTTGTATGGTAGCCACCTTTTCCTAACCTGCTCTGCCAAAGGTTGTCTCCTGTCTCTCCTTGGAATTCAGTTTAGGTCGCTTTATGAACTCAAATCTTAGACGAGGGTCACAAGTTTCTGGGTTTGTCTCATTGTACAATGAAAACAGCATTATCTTGCAACTCTCTGCATTGTAATTTGCTATGGTTTTGAAGTTGTTCACCATCCTAGATACCCTTATGAATGGATGACAGTTGGTATGTGGCCCACTTAAATTACCCTAAAATAAAAATAATTCTTCAGGTGAGCACAGGAGAGTAGGGTATATCCACAACTATATACTTGTCAGTGTCAATTCAGCTTTTACTGTGCCATGCATATAATTGGATCATAATGTGTTTGTTGTCAAAATATCTGCTAGGTCTTATTCATACATCCTGCCATTGCTAAGCCATTTCTTCCCAACCCTGCACTTTGAACTGATTTTTGGGGATCCCTTGAGCAAAGCTTCACAAATTGTCATTTAAAATTATAGTTTTGGGGATTAATAGAATCTCTTGAGACCGCTTGGATTGGGGGGATCCTGATCTTCCATTTAACAGAGTTGTTGTTCCTTCAACAAGTCACTGACGAAACTATTGAATAGCTGACAGCTGAGTCCAAAGAGGGGTCTGCCAGAAATCCTCCCTCCCAAATTGAACATTGATTCATGAATTGGTATGTTCAACTTGATAAAGTCCACTTAAATAATTTTGTTTTTATTTTTCATTGTTCTTGGTCATAAGATTGATTAAATGGTAGTTCTGAGTTGCTTTCTCAGAAGTCCACATATATCATCTTCTCTATTTACAAACCGTGTTTGTGTAATAGCCTTGTCCAAGAATAGAGTTTGCTGTACTTAGTAAGGCCCTGTTAGCCATTAACAATTACTGTTTCCACATTCCCACCAATTCTTAATAATCCAAAGTAATATCTACAGTTTGGAGACTGCCTTGCTCATTTTTTGAGAAATCAGAACATTTGTCCACTTAGTGTTTTATTCTTCTGGCATCATTTCCATTTTCCATAATTATTTCAATACATGTTCAGTGATTTGAGGTGCACGTTCTACTGGTACTCTGGGACATTTTTAACCTGAGGCAGAAAACTGGAACTCGCTTGGATCATTTAGCAGCTGTTCTCTATGCTGCTTTATTCTTTTTTGGATTCATATACATTCACCTATTTTTTTCCCACCATTTTCAAATGGTAACCCATGAGCATTATCAGAGAAAATAAAACATAAGGTAGGAGCTCTCTCATTGTTATTTCTTATTATCTGTTGGCTCCAAGTAGAATTTTTGGACCTATCTTCATCTTGGTTGGTCATTTATTCATTTGACATCAAGTCTTAGATTTTAACCTTTAGAAATTACATGTGACCTTGTTTGTGGGATTGCTCCATGATACAATTGGAGACCTCCTGTACTTTGTTCTAATTTTGTAACAACAACAATAAAAAGGTTTATGGGGATGTTTTGATGGGCCATCATAAATTTTAGTCACTGGTTCACAATATTGAAACCCTAGAAAATAAATAATAGTAATTGATGTACCAACATCAATCCTAGGCTGATATTTCACATCCAGACTGGCCAAAGCAGGCACTTTTATTCACCTGGAATGTGTTTCTTTCTTTCCTTTTTATAGTAAAAATGACTGCGAGAATGTTGATTAGTCAAGCTTAATTTAAATCCATTAGTTTTGGACCAGTTTCATCTGATGGAATCAAACAGATTTACCGTGTGAAATGGGTAGACAGTAGCAAGAAAGAAAACCCCATTAAATGCTAGCGGATTACCTGCAGGATCCTAGTTTATAAAACTTGAACCTCTTATCCCTAGAAAAGAGGATTATCCTTGATAAACCTAAGCAGTTTCCTAGAAGTTAGGGTAAGGATCAATTGTTGAGTGCACATTAGATGCTAATGCTGGTAATGATAGTTGCTATAAAAATTATTTTAACATTATTAAAAAACTACCAACCTGAATGTATGGGATGAGTAAACTCTGACTTGGGTCAATGACAGTGTCTTTTACTTTATCGTTCCTGTCTTTTAGGGAAAGAGAAAGCCCCATGATCTTTAGTCTGTATGGGTTGGCCATGTAAGAATTCAAGAAAGAGGCATATTTTTAAGATATCTTGATGTCTCTAAATAGATTTCTTCCAGGAATTTTAGCGATCATGCCTTTTAACTATTTGAAAGAGGGATTATTTAAAAAGCCTTAATTCTTGAAAATATTCTTACAGTTTGGTTTATGTGATTGTTGAAACACCTTTGGCCAGCATTACATCTCTTTTTCCTCTTCTTTAAAACTAGATCTATTAGCAGTGTTTCCATTTAGTTTCTAAAAATGATTCTGTTTCCATAGAGAGGGTTTATGCTGGAAATAACATTCTAGGAGGTCTTTTAAATTCTGAAGTTGTGAATTCAAAAATAATTTTGTAATTTGTCTTCCTAAATTGAATTTTTATCACTTGTCTACCTACTTTTTCTATTTTGGAAAATATATTTGGTTGCTGTTTTTAGCCACTTTCAAATGTTCCACCAGATATTGGAGATGATTCAGAGTATGATTTGAGAGATACCTAAAGGATATTTAATGGAGTTTTTCTTTTTTTTTTTTTTTTTTTGGATCTTTAAGAGACACTGAAGTTAGAGGAAAATGCTAAATAATCAGACTGAAGGTAATACTCTCATCCTCACTGATGGCACATAGTATACTCTAGAAGTGTAGTCATTTATTAATCAGTTAGTTACCAAAATAAAATGTTGGTATGAATTTTTGTGACTATACTAATGGTAAGCATTGGTTGTGAAACACAGAAACAAAATTTTAATCACAAGTCATTCTTCAAAATGAATTTTGTCCTTTGAAATGGTCGTCTTTTAAGAATGGGCACTGATTACAACCGTGTTACCACTGCTCAAACAATTTTGGGTCTCCCTTGGAATGGTCTTCAGAGTCTGTGGGCCACAGAAGAAAATGAATCTTGTCCTTTCAGGTACATTTCATTTTTGATCCATAACAGTATCCCCAAGCCTAGTCATCCATTTTTAATACATCTTGGCTCTTCATGATATTTTTGGTAGTATTCAATAAACACATCTTTCAAGAACAGAGGCTTGCTGCCATTTATATTTAAATGTTTTAAGCTAGGAAATTCCAAAAGGAGGACGTCCAAAAAATATGTGAATCAATGGCAGCATCCTAGAAAACACATGGAATTCCCTGAGCAAATTATCTTGCAAGTGAGAACATGCATTTGGAAAGGAGTCTGGCATATTGGGGAAATCCGTTACATTGCACTGTAATGTTATAGAGGAGGGAAACTGCGTATACAGGCTTTAAAGAGTCCTAGAGACTAGTTCAGAAAGAGGTCCAGTGCTTGGTAGCTGTGTGCAGGTGTCTTTTTTGAACTATTTCTTCAGCTATGAAGTGGAATCGAGAGAAGCAAACCTTGTAGCCTACCATAAGAACTGGTGGTAAGCCACTTGCAGGCCTGGGTTCACGCCAATACTGGCACCATTAATGAGGTTAATACTATCAGAATATCTGTCCATAGCTTATAGAAAGCTTTATTTTACCTTCTTGTTGGTATAGCTGTATTGCTGGATATCAACTCTCATATTATAGAAACACATAGATAAATGATAAGGGTTTTTGGAAAGGTTTTAAGAAGGACCAGACCCAACTATTAACTGCTTAAAAGTTTATTGCAAAGGTGTCAAGGTGATTAAAGAAAAACACCGAAAACAATGATCAGGTTAGAAGAAGCTCTTTAGAGATAGTTGAATTGTTCGTAGCAAATTTAATTAGGTGGACTTGAGGCATCTGTTCAGAAAGAAAGCTCACACACTAAATTGTCCCATCATTTGAGAAAAGAACTCCAATCCACAAAGTTCATAAACATAACGCACACAGTTTGCCATTTCCATTTACCCTAAGAGTGTTTGGTTTTACCCAAAAAAGATAGAGAGGGGGCAATGATTAAATTTGAAAGCTGTAATAGAACTCCTCCTCTCTTACTATTGGGTTAGAGTTTAGCCCAATTTCTCTTGACCACAAAAATGCAATCAATCATTATTTTAGGTAATTCTGATATTTTGCCATATATGGGAGATCTTAGTGTTGCACTATGTTATCTGAAAGAGTTAAGGTTTCTTAATTCACAGGAATACTTTTATTGGCTCCAACAGTGTCACAACATTTCCTTCGAATAGATCATTAAGATTCTAGGCCTGGAGGGTTCCTGAGGTTCACAGTGCTGCATCCATGTCTTTTCTGTCTTCGGTACGTGAATGGACCTGATATCAAAATGCATCCCTCAAGACCTCCGTGAACTGCTGTGGGCTGGGTCAGATAGACTATGTGCATTTATTTTAGAACACAAAATAAATCAGAGATTGGAGAAATAATGCATCATTTGCAGTGGCTGGCATGGGATGTTAGCACACACACACACACAAAAGCAATTGAGTCAAAATATGCTTTATATTCAGAATGTTTATATTATATATTAATTGAAAGTATTTTTGCTATAGTTGAACTTTAAGAATAATTTTTATTCTAAATATCTGTATACTCTGATTGTTAAAAAATATTGTATATGCAAGGTTTTCGCCTGGATTTAGATGTTATCTAAAATAAATAGTGGGATCCTACAACTTGTTATCTGGGAGACCTTAACAAATAAAACAATCTCATATCATCTCAATTTTCTGGACACTTTGGATCTAAATATTGGCTTCTAAAGTCTTGAGAAATCTGTTTAATTGCTTCCATTCATCATTTCAAATGGTTTATGTAAGTGCTCCAAAAAACTTACTGAGCTGAAATGTAAGGTTTTCTTCTGTACGGATTATCCATTTGGAGGAAATGTGCCGCAGGAGAGCATTTCTGTTGCTCAGCCTTTTGGGCACGGTGTCCTTGCTTCTCTCAGGGGGTTTGCATTCCCACTATTGCTCATACTTGGGTTGAGATAAATACCCACCAACATGCAATCCATAAAATTCCCATTCTGTAGGTCCTGAGCCATCTGTCATCATTCTGAGGGTACCATTTGAAGGATTTTGAATGTCTTTTAATTGGTTTTAATAAAACCATTGATTTTATCTCATGAATATTCACTCCCTGGCTTGGATTAGATTTTTTTGGCCCTCAAACAGAAGTATATGATTGTTTTATTCTCTTTTTACTTTTCATGCCTTTTGGGTGATAGATCTTGGCCACTAGAATGGAGTCCAGAATGGTAGTGTCATCACAAGACTAAAAACACAAGGGAGCAGGCACTAAGAGTTATAAGAATTTTCACCGCTTCCAGCTGGCGGCTTATACAATCCATAAATCACGTACTACATATTACTGATTGTCTCTAAATTCTGTTGCTTTTTGGGCTTCCCCTTGCCATTTGGAATTAAGTGGCTCCACTTAGGCCTCGTTCTTAAGTATTAATGCATCTAGTGTCGTTTAAGTGCATATTTGATCTACTTTCTCTTCTGTGATTCTCTGTCACATACAACCTTTCCCAAACTGTGTTCTATGTAGCACTTCACTAGTAGGTAAATATTACATTTCCATGAAAATATTACTCAAAAATTATTCAGTTACACAATACTAGGTAAAACCAAAGTTGAGAATGATTCTTTTTGGTTGATACTTGAAACTATAAATATAATGGTAAGAGTAGTGATGTCTCAGAGGTGTGTGATGGTACCTTTTTTTTTTTTTTTTTTTTAATCATAGAGCATCTTCCTAGACTACTACTCTATGACATACACCTCGGGACATGATGGGCTTTATGGTAAACCTAGAATTCCTTTGCATGTCATACAAGCCATTGCCTAGCTTTTGAAATTCACCTCCTACCATTCTCATCCCTTGTATAATGCATATTCGCCATCGCAACTTGCTTCATCCTTCTGCAGGATACCCCCCTGATTTGACCGCAGGTTGTTCCCAGCTTACTGGATTCCCCTTCTCCCCTCTGACACCGAAGCAAACTTGTAATAACCCTTTAAAAGACACAATGCAAGGCACCTCTGCCTCTGGGAAGTCTTCTCTGACGACCCCAAAGAGCACTCAGCATCTTTGTTTGATGCATGGAATATTCTCCTACTGAACATAAAGGCAGTTTTTGAGTCCTGCTATTTCCAGGTCCTTATCCCAAGGTTTGGTCATTCTTTGCTTCCAAGGCTGTCTTTACTACACAAGCTTAATTCTTCTTAATATTTGCATCCCTGCTGCACACCAGAGTGGACTGCACAGAGTAGGGGAAAGTGTGCAGCAGCCAAACGCATAGCCTTTGAATGTCTATAATGTGTTGTGCTATGATCCTTGAGGTTACATTTTTATGCTTTTAACTATATTAATTTTTTTGCCCAATATTGTGTAGAGAGAAAGCAGGAAGTCGGGAGATTTAAGATCTCTCATTTTTCTAATTAATTTGGAACATGCATCTAATTTCAGTGAGCCTCAGGTTGCTTATCCATCAAGTAAGGCTGAAACAATGTCCAGGCACTTTCCAGCTCCCTAACTCTGTGAGACTAAACCAGCTTTGCAGATGCTCTTTAGGTAATGCGTCGATTTACAGATGAATTCGGGGAGACTTGAAGATATTTTTCTTCTTCATTTTTCTGCCCTTATATCTGATGGATCCAAAATCCTTTCTTGGCCCACTTTTTGATCCTTGAAATGCAGTAGAATCAGGGTTTTCATTAGACTTTGTAGTTTGAGAAGCAGAAAATACAGTTATGTTTTCGCAAAACAACTGCAAAGACTTTTGTTTTTGTATTTTTTAAAATATCACTCAAGCTTTTCAAAACAATCATTTTTCTGGTTCTTAGCGTCTCCCTCAGACAGTTTTAACTGAAACTATTTCTGATAAAGCTGGAAAACCCCCCTGCCTAGTGAAACGTTTCATCTTCTGGGATTCGCTCTATGAGGGCTCATCTCGGTTCTAAGAAGGCTTCTTGCTAAAGGCTCCAGTTAGAGAAGCAGGGCCTTAGGTCCCCGTGCCGCAGGGCACTCCCCTTCACCCGGGCGGCCCCAGAAAACACTTGGGTGAGCACAGCCAGCGGAGAGGAAATGACTGCGTTTCAAGTAGGAAGGAGCTCATGAACTGGCCCCCAAGAAGACGTTCCCGGGATGCATCGTGACTGCGGCCGGGCAGCTTGCCTCTAAGTGAGCTCTCCTCTCCAGCTCTTCACAGCTGCCGCCTCCTAGTCCCTCATTGCAAAGCCATGCACGCAGCATGTGCTCAGCTGTAAAGCAGGGCTGGTTAATGCCGATGCTCAGTTCTTGGGGAGACCATGAAAATACAAAAGGCCTCTTTCTTGTCGGTTAAATCGTCATTATTTTCATTATCTTCGTCAGCACTTAAGATTATGGCTCATCGGTATTGTGCTGTTGCTTTTGAGGTGGAGAATGATTATGAAATGTAGTTGCTGTTCTCAAGAAATTTCTGGACAAGACAGAGATTGAATGTGCCCGTAGATCTTTTAATAGGTGCGAGCTTTGATTCTCATGTTTCTCAGTGAAATCGTTTTTAGTCTGGGGAGCTGTGTGTGTGTATGTGTGGGAACAACAGTTAGCATGAGATCTACCCTCTTCAAATTTGAAATGTTCAGTGAATACCCTATTATTAGCTTGCGGTGCTATGTTATACAGCAGATCTGTAGAACTTACTCATATTGCACAGTTGAAACCTTATACCCTTATAGTTGGATAGCAACTCCCCATCCTCCCTCTCCTCAGCCCCTGGCAACCTTCTTCTCTGTCTTCTATGTGTTGGGCCATCCGACACATCTCATCTAAGTGGAATCGTACAGTATTTGTCTTTCTGTGACTGGCTTATTTCATTTAGCATAATATCCTCAAGGTTCATCCTGGTTATCCAAAGGGCAAGATTGTCTTCTCTTTTTAAAGCTGGATAATATTCTTTTTTTTTTTAAAAAAAAAAAAAGATCTTATTTATTTATTCATGAGAGACACAGAGAGAGGCAGAGATACAGGCAGAGGGAGAAGCAGGCTCCATGCAGGGAGCCCGATGCGGGACTCAATCCCAGGACCCCAGAGTCACACCCTGGGCTGAAGGCAGACGCTCAACCCCTGAGCCACCCAGGGGTCCCATGGCTGGATAATATTCTATCACATGTATATACCACATTTTCTTTGTCAATTTATCTGAGAAACGGAATTTAAAACTATGATGATATATCACTTCACACCTGATAAGATGGCTAACATAAAACAAACAAACAAACAAAAAAATATAACTAGTGTTGGTGAAATGAGAACCATTGTCCACTATTGGTGGAAATGTAAAATGGAAAACAGTATGGAAGTTCCTCAAAAAATTAAAAACCGGACTGCCCTATGGTCAACCAAGTCCACTTCTGGGATGTATCCAAAAGAGTTGAAATTGGAATATGGAAGAGATACCCACACTCCCATCTTCACTGTGACATTCTTCACAATGGCTGAGTTATGGAGACAGCTGGGACATATATCTCAGGCTACCATGTAGATTTGGTTTCTGAACTACCACCCTGACCAACCTTTTTTTTTTTTTTTTTTTTTTTAATACCAACACCAGAGGAGGAAAAAAGAAAGTGGCAAATCCTGAACTTTGACTTCCCTTCCAGTGTGATTATGGCCTGTAGATCCCTTCTCTTTAGCTTCATGTTCTAAGAAAGGTGATAGCATGGAAGACCCCAATCATCTGGAATATTAAGTGTGACAACCTCTGTGCAGTGTTGTAGTGAAGACCAGAACACCTCAACGTCGTCTCCCTTCCAGTCTTCTGCCTCCTGCAGGGATGATAAAGCTCTCGTCCTGCTTCCATCAACAGCCTAGCCAAGTTGGCCAAGGGAGCCTGAAGGGATATACATCACATTACAGCCTTCTCCCTGCCAAGTTCTACTTAGTTTCAGCAATGTATGTGAAAACCTCCAAAGCAAACACAGAGAGGAAATCAAAATTAAATTAATTGCCTCCAAGGATAAATAAAACATGGATGCATTGCTCTTGAGCTTACAGGATGGAAATCAGAAAGACTTTGGTTGGGTTTCAATGATACCGGTGTTCAAATTCCTGATTCTTCAGCCCAGAAAAGAGGAGATACAGACATATCGAGGTTCCTTACTAATGTCTGTACATGGAGGAAAATACACCTCAATAGTTAATATTTATAGAATGTTCAAGATAGTGTATGTGACTTAGCGATACAAAATCATCCTTCAAACCAACCAGTGCGTCTTGAGAGGAGAGGAATGACACTCTTTCTTTGAGCATATTAAATGTCAAAGAACAAAATATCACATAATTTCAGACTGATCCAGTGGCTTTGAACTTCTAGTCCTCATTTTTACCAATTGAGAAAATTTGGATGAAGCGTGGTTCCCTACTTTTCTTCAGACTCTGGTACCGCACAACTAAAAATGCTATTGCCTCTTCAATTTTGTTGATCACCTAAATGATTTCAACCAACCCTTGACTCTGGCCCTCTGGCCAACATCTGAAAGGCATCTACAGAAAAAATACAATCATCTTCTAATCTGCTTACAAATGCTGAGCGATTTTGAACCAGATGAATTGAAAATTTCGGTTATTTATTTTTTTCATTGATATTTAAGCGGATGATGAGGCCACAGGAAAACCTCACGTGGTTTTTCTAAATGCTGATAAACTGCCCTCTGTGTTGAAACCTAACTTAACAGTTGAATGGACTATTAAGGGTTGTGCGTTAGCCAGCCTACTGCAGTGCTTCTTAATATCACTATTTTAGATGTGATTATAGTTCTTTTAAAAAAAAAAAAAAAAGATGTTATTTACTCATGAGAGACACAGAGAGAGAGAGGAGGAGCAGAGACATAGGCAGAGGGAGAAGCAGGCTCTATGCAGAGAGCCCAACTTGGGACTTGATCCCAGGACTCCAGGATCACTCCCTGGGCTGAGGGCAGATGCTCAACTGCTGAGCCACCCAAGTGCCCCATGATTACACTTCTTAATTTTGGTTTTCCAGTTTGGCTTTTGAATAGGTTATATACCGTTCTGGTAACTTTGGTGGGAAACTGTGTATATGTTAAAGATTGGAAAATATAAGCTCGTCTATGATACTGCATTGAGTTTGCTTTTTTTTTTTTTTTTTTGAATACTGGCCCTCTCATACTCTGATACTAAAACTAAAGTGTATTTCATGAATATAGTTGTGGAGAGTTATATTTTTTTTTTTCTTAAAAAGAAGAGTAGAGTGCCAATATCAAGTAGGTACCTGAGTGTCCAATGAATTTTTAGATGTTAAAGGCTTGCAGGCTGCCCTGTTTTGGGGGAAATCTTAGAGGGCCATGCGCTGTTCCATAGAATGAGAGTTAATTAACCACATCTAACAATTCAATCATGAAGAAAAATGATATGATGGTAACATTGAACATGGAATAAAAAATAGACATTTGCACCAACCACAGGATTGGGAGACAAAGGGGAAAAAAAGGTTTATGTTTGTACAATAAACATGTGGCCAAAGGTCCTCATTAAATGGAGCAGCAGAAGGGTAGATGATTCAAGATAGATTTCTAATACAAGTTTCTAATAGGTGACACAGACAAGTTGTAATCGAGCTTTTGCTCGTCTGTAGAACAAGTATCCACATTCACAGTTGAATGGAATTTTGTTCGGTGCTTTGGCTATTCATTTCTGCAAACTACAGAAGCCACACAATTCACTGTCTTTTTTTGGAAAATTGTCTTAATAAATAAACACTCATCTCTGGAGGCAATGAAATCATAGTGAAAAAAACAAAACAAAACAAAAAAAACCGACAACAGATAGCTAGATGTGAGTTACGACCTATTAGATATATTACCCTTGCACAATTCACAACCTAAACAACTGTACTGAGCAGCTATTTGAGGGGATAATGACTCCAAGAGTCAGAAATCTATCTAGTTTTATCATCCTGTCCTGTAGTCAAATAGAGAAGAAAGAACCAGGCTCCCATAGATCACACGGTCTTTCATTAGACTGTGTTTGGATTTCGGTAGATTTCCAATTAATGTACCCAAATAGGGGAAAACGAGATGCCAGTTAGAAATAATTAGGCTGATAAGTTGTGCTGAATAAATGCTTGTTAAAGCCCACAGACCTCGTAAGTGTGAGCAAGTTTCAGTCCTTGTCAATGGCATTCATCTGAATGTATAGATTTCTGAAAACGTAGTGGATGTTCTGTTAGTGTACCTGAGTTTTCCTAATTTTTACCAGGTACTTGGATAGTTTGCTGAATGCGTTCTATGCGATATCTTAGAGCTTGCAGGAATTCCACGAGAGTCCTTGTCTTAGTTATTCTTATCATCTAAATGAGGAAATTAATCCTTTGAGTAAAGTAGACTCCCTACCCTATATGGACTCCAAAGTCCATCCCATTAATGACCGTGGAAATGAAAAGACCATGATTAATAGTTATACGCCACACAGAATCAGCTGGGAAAATGTAATTAATAAAAGATGCAAACGGATACCCTGTGTGGCTCAGTCAGGTGAGTGTCCGACTCTTGGTTTCTACTCAGGTCATGATCTCAGGGTCATGGGATCAAGCCCTGCATTGGGCTCCCTGCTCGGCGCAGAGTCGCCTTGGGATTCTCTCTCCCTGTCCCTCTGCCCCTCCTCCTGTGCTCCCTCATGCTCTCTCTCCCTAATAATAATAAATAAATTAAATAATAAATTTTAAATTTTAATAAATAAATAAATTTTTTAAAATTTTAAAAAAGATGCAAACAGGTACACATAACATTTAGGAGTAAATCTATTGAGAAATACAGGGATCAAGGGGAAGAATATGGCAGGAATGCAAACGGGTGCAGCCTTTCTGGAGGATAATTTGGCAATTTGTGTCAAAAGCTTTACAGAAAGTCATGTTCTCAGATTCATCAATTTCAGCATGAGGAATTCATCCAGAAGATGTAATTAAAGAGACAGCAAAGATTTCTCTAATGGCTTATTCACTTTAGCGTTGCTTCCACTAACAACATTTGAAATAACATAAATAAATATTCACCAATAGGAGATTTTGTAAAGTATATTGATATATAGCTTTACAAGTGATGTTGTAGAAGAAACATTCTATCAAAATGTCCTTTTTTTTTAAAGATTTTATTTATTTATTCATGAGAGACACAGAGAGAGAGAGAGAGGCAGAGACACAGGCAGAGGGAGAAGCAGGCTCCATGCAGGGAGCCCGACGTGGGACTCGATCCCGGGTCTCCAGGATCACACCCCGGGCTGAAGGCGGCGCTAAACCGCTGGACCACCAGGGCTGCCCTCAGAATGTCCTTACTGAAATGTTCTTATTGAAAAATATTTAAGGGCATTAAAATTTGTAAAATTAAATATGTACTTGTATACTCACAGACATGCACAGAGGAAAGACTGGACTGGTTTGCATGAACCTGTGGATAGTACTTACCAATGGGTGGTGTGATAATGGGTGATTTGTCTTCCTTTCTATTTTTGTGTATTTCTTCTGTTTTTTTTTTTTTAAATAATAAACTGTATCACTTTTACGATCAGAGAAAGACTTTAGAAATATGGTTTAAACGTAGCCATTTATCCTGTGATTACACTTGAACCAAGTATAAAGGTGCGTTGATACTCATTTGGTTTCTGTGTTTATCTCGGATTTACATGTTTTTTTGCCTTCGTTAGGAAAGTATAGGAGCAACTAGGGTAGCATAAGGAAGATGAATTTTTCTCTGTAAGCTACGACCTAACTGTGCGGTCTAGGCACGATGACTTGTCTCAAGGAAAAGGAAACCTCTGGTCTGTTCATTCCGATGAGGTCTCCGTAAGCACGGAGCCGGTCACCCAGACGATTCAGGTCTGCTTTGGTCAGAATGTGCTGAGTGTTGCAACAAAGACACCTGCAGTGTCCGCGACCTGTAAGGTAGGAGCTCTTGCTTCATTACGTCATAGGCCTGGGTGTCACTAGACGCTTGGGAGCCCAGGCTCTGCTCCCAGGGTCGCGTGGCCTCCAGGAGTCTCACAAGCAAGAAGCTGATACTGAGGCTGCGAGGGACTCTACTGCCGGGAGGACGTGGCCTCTGTCACCTGTGCGCACGTTCCGTTGGCCACACTCAGTCACCTGGCCTTTCCCACGGGCAACGCACGCGAGGGCTGCAAAGGGCGAGGGCCCCGGGCCGGGGCGAGCGACACCCCGCACCTGACGCTACCGCTGCCACCTAAGGGCCGTGCCACGTTGATCCTTATCGTCAAGGACGGAGCCTGGCACGTCCCGGCTCTGGTTTACTCCGCCATCGAAGTCAGCTGTTGCTTTTACATTTTCTTCCGAGACGCTGGTTCGGTGCTCCCCTTCGGGCACGTGGCTGTAAGAGCTTTCCGCCCAGCGGAGAAAATCCGATTGTACTTCTCAGGGAGCAGCCGACGCCCAGGCAGGTGGCCCCGCGTTTCCTGGCCGGACTCCCCAGGTGGCCCTGGGGAAGAGGGCGTCTGTCTAAGGGCCCGTGTGCGTGGGCTACGGCTGGGCCGAGGGTGCAGCCCGTCTCCCGCCCCCAGCTCCAGGAGCGTTCATGCCCCACGGGACACTCTCGGGCTTGTATCAGACGCTGGCAACGCTCTTTACTGTCCGAGAGTCTCTGTTGAAGACGGCAGTAGAAGAAATTTCGAGCATGTGGAATCACCTGGTTTCATTTTTTCAGATCTGCAGTGTTAGGCACTGTCCGGTCATAATAAACAAACCGTGGCCCTACTTGCCTTTCCTGTGATGTTTCCAAAGACAAGGTGGTTGTAAATAGAACAAGAGCAAAATAAGAGGTGATGCTGCTTGGTCATTTGAAAGACAGGAGGTTTCTGTTTCAAATGTAGAATCAACTGCTGATTTAGGAGCGTCTAGAAGTGAACTTTTGAGCTCTTAAGCTTGTCTTTCATGGTTCTTGAAGCTCTCAACTCGCAAGCAATGGTTTGTTGTTATTTTTTAATTAACCAGCTAAAAGCGTGTCCATGACCACGTGTAGTGCCGGACCAGGGCGCTCCGGGGTGGGTGCCTTTATACCAGGGTTGTCGGCGGTGGTGGGTTGGCCCTGCCGGAGTGGAACAGCTGCAGGGGACCGCCGAGCCCTGCCAGAGTCGTGCCCTCGGTCACCCCGGGGCGTTGCAAGAACTCCCAGCCAAGGCTTCCTGTGAACGCGCATCCACCCCCAGGCTCCACCAGGGAATCCCCTCTTCAGAAGCTATGAACCGTGTGCTCTGGGACAGCACAGAGAGCGTGGAAGATCTGATGTGTTTCAGAAGGAAAGAAACTTCACAGCAAAGGTCCCCTCGAAGCATATTTATAGAAGGGCAGCCGTGACAATGACATGGAACATACCCCACAGAACCAGAGGCAGTGGGGGGCACGGCTTTTAAGAGACTTACGTAGTTTTAGACCTAGAAAAATTTTCCTTGTCTTCAATAATGATCCAAGTCACACCAAAAAACTCTTCGGCAGATAATTACCCAAATCCTCACTTCTATTCAGCTTCTTTAATGCAAAAATGGGGGAGTTGAGGTCCATCACTTCCTCCACCTTCCTCCTACGTGTTGGGAACCCTTCACTTCCTTAAACTGCCGTTTCCTTGTTTGGAAAACAACAACCCTATAGTGCCTCCCAAGGCCTATGTACGTAGTAAACTTTGAGAACACAAAGCCCTATTAAAAGTCCGAAGTGGTGAAAAGTTAATAAAAATGTTTTAATAATTCTCCCACATTGAGATAATTTAGACAATTTTCAACATAGCTCACATTTTTTTTTTTAAATTGAGACGTAGCACTACGTTTGTGTCAGGTACACAACTAAGGATTCTCAACATCTGCATATGATATAAAGTTAAATCACAACATGCGACCACAGTCCATGCCGCCCACCCCCTCCCCCAGCCCTCTTCTCCGTCCATTCATTTCCCACATGGCTGTTTTTGAGATAGTTGTCATCAATCTTTGTACTAACTTATGGGGCTGCATGAATGAAGAAGCCCAAGTACCCACTCCCAGGGAATTTACGGTCTGGTAAGGAAGACGAGGAAACGCTATTATGATACACGCTGGGAGGAAGATAGATGCAAAGTGGTGTAGAGAAGAGGTGAGTGGTCCGTCTGCCCCGGTGGGTGTGGGTCAGGTAATGGCGGCTGATCTGGGTGCTGGAGGTAGATAGAAGGATCCCAGCGGGCGGAGAGGGATTTGGAGAAAACTAATCAATGATGGGCAAACATGCGAGACAGAACGATGGCCCTGAAGATGTCCACGTCCTACTCTCCAGAACTCTGGATGTGTTATCTTACATGACCAAAGGGACTTACCTGATGTGGCGAAGGATCTTGAGATGAAGAGATGATCCTGGATTATCTGAGCAGGACCCATAGAATCGTATGGGTCTTCGTAGGAGGGAGGCAGAGGGTCACATCTGAGAAGGAGATGTAAGGAAGGAGCAATTGTCAGAATTACTGGAAGGTGCGATGCTGCTGATGTTGCAGATGGAGGAAGGAGCCATGAGCCAGCGCGTGGCAGTGGCCTGGAGACACTGAACGGGGCAAGGGTAGGACTCTGCTCTAGAGCCTCCACCAAGAGCCCGATGCTGTCAACGCCTCGATGTTGGCCCCGTAAGGACCCGGTTTAGACTCCTAACCTCTAGCACCGGAAGATACATTTTTAAGCCGCTCAGTTATGGGTTATTTGCTTCAACAGCAGTGGGGAAAGACCTAGTTACACATGAGCCCTGCCTACAGCAAGAACTGTGTCTTCCTGGTGTGTCCACACAACGAGCACTCCACCGGCACCGGTTTGTTTCTGTGGAGCAAACTGTGTCAGTGGCTGAGAAAGCACGGCCTTCTCGGGGGAATCGCAGGTGGCTCTACTAACTGGGCATGCGCGGCCAGAAAGCGAGCACAGGAAGGTGCTGGAAGGCGTATGGGGCCGCTGGAGGGCATCCAGGGACGCACCGCCCACGAGGACTGGCCAAACATTACTTTTCCTCAGCATGCGAGTTTGTTTCATGAAGTAAAGAGAATATTGATAATGTGGGTTAAAAGAAATCAGCCAGAGATGGAAGAAGAACCTGATTGGCAGGAACGGACTGTGGTTTTCCCCGCACGTGCACAAGCTGCTTCAGGCAAGTGGGTCCCTTTCTCTGCTGCTCCGTGTCCTCATTATGCAGATGGAGATGCTGCGGGATGAACCCAGACCCCCCAGCCCGAACGTTCTGTGCTTCGTGTTGGTGTCTGTGAAGGTCACCAGCACCCGTGTGTGGAGGTCACAGGCTGCAGCCGTGGGTGCAGGGCCGCCGTCTTCCCGCAGTACCTGAGCCTTGGCCCCCAGCCCGGCGCCTGGAGGAGGCAGCGGGAGAGCCAGGGAGCTCGGGACTTGGCGAGCCTCGTTGGAACTGAAGAGGGAAGAAGAAGGTCCTTCTGTTCTCAGGCACATTACGTCGACAGCATAGGAAATGTGTTAAATTTATAGCATATTAGGGGCGCCTGGGTGGCTCAGTGGTTGAGCGCCTGCCTTCAGCTCAGGGCCTGACCTTGGAGACCCGGGATCGAGTCCCGCATCGGGCTCCCTGCAGGGAGCCTGCTTCTCCCTCTGCCTGTGTCTCTGCCTCTCTCTGTGTCTCTCATGAGTAAATAATTAAAATCTTAAAAAAATGTATCAATAAATTGATAATTACATTACAATGTGATGCTGACAAATACATGATAGCGAAGACAGAAATGGCCACCATAATGTTATGTGGGGGATCGGAGAATCTTCCATTCATATCTTGACACTGGCAGAGCGTAGGCGGGATGTGTTTGAGGGCGACAGAGCAGAGCGCGGGCTCCTGGGGCCGTCAGCCCCGGGCTCATGTCTGGCCCCTTCCTGTGCTTACCGGCTCGGCCACTTCACTTCACTGCCCTGTGCCTCGAAGTCCTCGTGTAAGCTGGAGCGACCGTGCCCCCTTCACGTGGCGCCCCCGGGATTCCGAGGGCATGTGTGCGTGTGGAGCTCAGCACTAGCCCTGGCTCAGAGGAGACACTCA
This sequence comes from Canis aureus, assembly GCF_053574225.1. NCBI lineage: Eukaryota > Metazoa > Chordata > Mammalia > Carnivora > Canidae > Canis > Canis aureus. The sequence goes on along the minus strand of NC_135614.1, from coordinate 89,426,012 downwards.
GTCCGTGTTGTCGGCACCACGGCATATTCTGCTCTAGGCCTACGGCGTCTTGCCGGGACCTGATCTGAAATCCGAGGTCACCCGGTCAGGTGGCTGCAAGCGGAGCAGACGTGCAAGCGCACAAAACCATACCAGGGATGAGACCAGCCTTTAACAACCGGCCTCTCGGTCTCTGCTAGAGAACAGTGACCAGATGCGTGTGGGCTTTTGAGGAACGCCCTCGGGGGGGTGGGGGTGGTTATGGACGCTGCGTAAACAAAACATAGTATTGGACGCTAGTTCCAGATGCCTCCAGTTAGCTCTCTGAGTGGCTTTGGTGACCGGGTCACTCCAAGTGCTTGTTTGTTTGTTTGTTTGTTTGTTTATTTATTTATTTATTATGAATTTATTTTTTATTGGTGTCCAATTTGCCAACACATAGAATAACACCCAGCTTTAAAACCTGGGCACCTTCACACAGACCTGTTCTGCACTTGCTGCTGCAGGTGAGATAGACTTTACTACTGAGGTCCTTGAAGAGCATAAAGGACCAAGTTTATCCCTCTGTTACGTTGTCCACGGCACACTCGGATTGGAAGGCCCCGGAGCGGACGGAGCCAGCGCATTCACATAACGGACTGTTGTCTGATAAGTTTGACAGTATTTAAATTGTCTTCTACGCGCACGGTGGATAGGCCCGATACCAAACCAAACAACACCTCCACGGTCCCTTTATCAGAACCGCCCCATCTTGCTGGAAGCTCCACTATCTGAGTCAGGGGCCGTGTTGCGACTTCGCTTGTGTGCTTTCTCTCTCCCAACCTCCCCCTGTGTAGCAATGAACAAAGTATATTGACCTCTAGGGATATTACTTTAATTGCTGCATTTTATCCAAGACTTAAACATACAGAATTACAAAGCCCTCAATTTATATCATTTTCAATGTAATTTAGAAGGTGAAATTGACTTTTTTTGGACCTGTGTCTTTAGTTACTGGATTTTTTAATAGCTTGGAAGTGCAGTGATGCTTGAAAATGTAAATTTTTGGAAGGAAAAACTTTCGGAAATTGTGACCTACTTAACTTTTAATGGATTGAGCCATTGAGCCAAGAAGCATGGTGACCACCCACCCACTGGGCTTCAAGCATGGTATCATGATGGTGAGACTCCAGTTCTAATTAAATGAAGACAGTCTCTGTTTGGGCCAGAGAAATTCTAGAATCATCACATGGCTTTAGTATCTGTGTAGTGTACCAAGTGAGCCTGTCTTCTTGTCTGAACTCAAGGTCTGGCAGGTTGTGGAGCTTACATGTTTGTTGAATGAATTAGAATATCACGGTATCTGCTTCCATGATGAAATTCTCTCCTGCTCTCATTAAAAGCATACAAGCGAAAGCATTCGAGGGAATCGCTCTCCAAGGCCACCCTGGATTAGAATAGGTGACTATAATAATAACGAAACCCCTTTACAGGAAACCCTATATTTGGAAAATCATCAGAAATAAATCCACATGGCCGATTAGAATTCAAAAGCTCTGAAATCTTAACTGCTGCCTTTTCCTTTCCAGACCTCTGAGCTTAACTCCTGCTCTCCTGGTATCAGTCTTAGTGGATCCAAATTGTGGCAGCAGAAAAGGACTTTCAGAGACCAGAACCTGGCACGGGAGCAGCCAGGGTTCTTTCCCCCACTTAGAGCTGCCTCCTGTTCTTCTCCTACCTTCGCTCTCCATGAGAGATGCCTACAGGTGTTCGCTTTTGCTAATTAGTAGTTATTCTAAATGCATTTAATGCAGCGTGACGCATAGTCATTTCATGGAACTGTAGGACCTTCTGGGCTTGTGGTGGTAGTGATACCTTTGAGCCGGTGTAGGGTTCTCAACTGGTACGGCCCCACTCTTAGGGCAGCGTTTGGGTCAAAGTGGTGAACATGCATTTGGTTATCGTAATGATTGGAGGAGAGCTCCTGGAATTGAGGTTGGGAAGAACAGGGATGCTAGTGAGCTGCAGTGCGTAGAGGGTCCTGCGTGGCCAAGACAGTGAAGGAATGCCTGTGAGTTTATTGGACATTCGTATAGGTTAAAAAAAATTGTTAATAATATTTGGGTCTAGGATCTAACTCCCGTGTCTTTATAATTATAAAGTTTTGTGTGTGTGTGTGCACATGTGTCTGTGCAGAGCACGTATTGAATTTTCCAAGGATGAGACCACCATGGACACTGAGGGAGGGTAGGGCTCTGGGTCAGAGCTGCTCACCGTCTCAGGCGCTGCATCCCGGCGGCCGTGCTTCTTGAGGCCTGACAGGCCCCGAGTCCTCACACTTGCCCCTGCATCTGTAGCTGTAGCTGCTGCTCCAGAAGCAGGGCGTGCGGCTGGCTCCGTATCTTCTTTGGTAGAAGAACCTGACCAATTTCATATTTAGGTGCACACTGTTTCATCCTTCTATTTCTCCTTAGTCATGGAGTTAGAGCACTCTATCGTTTCTTCTGCAACTGTGTGTGTAAGTCAGCGCCCATCCATCCCCTGACTGGAGGCAGACTGCAGCCTTGTGAGCATGTCTGTGCTTCTAGACCCCACAAGCTGCAACACGGGCTCTGGGCTACCAACGCATTTCTGACCCTCCCTCAGCAAGCCTCAGTCTTCTGTTTGTAAATGGGGATCTCACTGCTTAGGGCCTGTGTGGGATCCCGGCAGTGCCTTTACCGTGGTACCTGAGCCACGATGCAACTGGGTCAGTGGTTGCCAGCCCCAGTGGAAGCCAACACTCCCGTAACACGTGTGCTCGTGTCCCTTTCACTATCTTTGAGTGAGAATCCTAGATATTACCCAAGGGCTGTCCTACGGACCAGCTCGCATCTATCCATAAATGTCCTCCTTGAGGAAATGTGTGCAGTGAACGTGGGGAGCAGTGAGGTGTCCCTGAGGCTGATGGTTTCCTGCCATCAACAAGACCAGAACAGCCGTGGTTTCCATTTCTAATAACGTTCAATGTCAGATGACATGGGCTGACCTCGTACCTGAGTATATTTTTGTATGTAGGGAGCACCAGGGACTTTTGTTGGGTGAAGTAGTAATGGAGCTGATGAAGCTCAGAATGATGGCTACACAGAGGTTGGGAAAGGAACATTCTAGAATCCATTTGGGTAATCGGTCCACAAAAGGAAGGCCCTCTCCATATTCTCCTGCCAGGGACGGAGCCAGCAAGTCGGGCCTTGTCCTCCATGTCCTCGGAGTGCCAAGGCCATGGGTGTAGGACATCACACCATCACTTCCCTCTCCCTGGCCTCCTGGAGAACCCCAACGCTGGCTGCGGCTGGTACCGTTGCCACTAGCTGGGCAACTTGTGTGCCATGCTGATACCGGGGAGTTCTTGCTCTGCGCTCTTACTACATATTATTATCACTCTTGCTTGTCCCCAGGGTGATATTTTTCAATTATTTTGTTTTCAGAAAAACTCATAAGACAATGTTTTCCACTGTGATAGAGAGAATGGGGGGGGGGCGGGAAGCCATGCCTTGATGAGTGATTTCCGCAGAGTCTTGCTGCAGGGGTCCTGGGCGATGTCCTCCATTGTGTTTTAAGCATTTCCATAGCATCTAAGATGAGTAGCAATAGCACGGCCTCTAGTAACGTGCGTGTCATTTTCCAGCCCTTACCTTGGGGAACATACTCATCCCCTTCCTACCTCAGTTTCTCATCGGAGAAATAACAGTGACACATACGGTAGTTGTACTGATTAACTGAAATAGAAACACTGAGCACAGTACCTAACACATAATAGGTGCTCAAGGCGTTGGGTTAGGAGGAGTGATAGTGATAGTAGTTATGGAAGCAGTAGTCGTGGTGGTGTTTGTGAAAGCAGAGTATTTGTCATCACTCGCAACCATCTTCACGATTTTGAAGATGAGAAAGCGTCTCGGAGAATTTAGGTGTCTTGCCCATGAACCACTCAGCTAATGATGCATGGGCCCAGGTGTGTCTACACCAAGGGTTCTCATCCTTGGCACTGCTGACATCTTGGTCTACAGGAGTCTTGTCCGTGGGGCCGTTCTGTGCATTGCAGGACATTTCCGAGCATCCCCGGTCCCTACCCTCCGGGTGCCAGTTACACATCTCGCATGTGACAACCTACAGTTCCTCTAGACGTTGCCAGATATCCCCAGGGACGGCGAAATTACGTGCAGAATTGCCTCTGGCTGAGATCCACCGGTGGAAACCAATAGTTTGCTGCCCTCTGCGCTATCCTCATCGTGAAGGAAAATCATTTCTTTAATATATTTTAAACAGATGAGCTAACTGAGGAGGCATTTCTTTAGAAAAGTAGCTTTGCTTTCCAGTTTTCGAATTACATAATTACTCTAAATAATCAGCTTTGTGGGTGTAATCGAAACTCAATTCAATGAAAATAAATTCAGTAATAACACGCAGCTAAGACGCTGTCCCTCTGATCAGCCATCAGAATAAATATACTTTGTTCTTCGGATTTGACTGGGTGACGGTGTGGGAACGAAGGCCACGTCCAGGAGGTGCTACCGGGTCCCTTCGACACAGAGGCTGCGGGAGCTCCGACTACCGCCCTAGCTGGAGGAGGAGTAGTTTGGAGGAGAACGGGATTTCTGTGCATGGGGTGTCCGCAGAGTGTCGCGCTTATTGGCCTGCTTCTAGAAGTTAAGGGAAAGGATGCCTCCTCATCTTTATGTGGGATACTTGATTTCAATTTTCAGAAGTGAGACATTTCCCGTGGGTGACATGCCCTTACCAAATCTTCCTAGGTACTCGTGTCGCCCTTTTCCTGCTCGGGGGCCCCAGGATGATGTATGGGGGGCCACAGGCCTCCGGGATTGTCTGCATGGAGCACTGGGACGCCCACGGCCCTCCTGGGGCAGGTTTTCCCGCCCCCCTTCCTTGAGGACGTCGTTCGGGCAGACGCATTGAGGGGCAGCCAGCATCAGGTGGGGTGACCTGAGGAGCACCATCCATGACATGGTTTGTTGGGACAGGAAATTCCTAAACCCACCTGTTGTTTCAGGTGTTGTGACCCTCAGAGGACTGGCTGGTTTCCGTCCTGTGGCCGTTCTCATGCGAGACCCTAGACAAGCTTGTTCTAGTTGCTTCCGCAGGGTCAGCACCCCCGCGGGGTTCTGTGCCTCCTGTTGTCGAGGCCACGCGCTGGTCTCCTCGGTCAGTGAGTCTGTCCAGGTGGCGCTGCGGCCGCGGGGCATGGGGAGGCCTGGGTGCTGCTCAGGTGCTGGGGGGGGGTCCCCTCTGCCGCTGCCGTCCCGGGCCTCACCAGGCTCCGAGCAGGCCAGCAGGGCCGCGCGCTCTCTGAGGACTTACGTCGAGTGGGGGACCTCGGACAGCTGCGTGCTTCGGTTTAATTCTCTCGGAATGACCTGGGGCCACCTGAAGGATTCCGTTGTCACATGGGACGAAGTCAGTGGAGACAAGGAAGCCTGAGACGCCAGTGACATCTCTACGGAGGAAGCCAGGCCAGCGGGTTCTTCTAAAAGCCTCGTGCATCAAACGATGGGAGGCTTGGGGTCTGGCAAACAGCTGCGAGCCGACTGGGCAGGCCTTGTGTTCTGGAAGTGTCTGCAGCAGCCCCGGCCAGAGGTGGTGCTGGCGGGCTCAGGGGACGGCCCCAGGCCTCGAATGCAAGGAGGAGCAGGGATCCTCAGCTTAGGGACCGAGATCGGAGTCCCGACTGCTTCCCAGAGGTGACAGAGAGCCTGCAAAATGCTTCGCCTCTCTGTGCCTCGGTTTCCACACCTGTAGAGTGAAGACAGTCGGGTTCCTCCTCCACAGAGACGAGAATTAGCTGAGTTAATATGTTTAAAATACCTGGAGCCCCGTAGGGCGCCCAGTCATTGTAAACGTCCCGCCTTGTTACTGTCCAGAGCTGGTGAGCCCTCGAGGGGTGGGTCCTCCCCGTCGAGCTGACTCCCCGTCCCCTGCTCTCCCACTGACACACCGACGTCTGCTAAGGGCCTCAGCCCACCCCCCATCCTTTACGCTCCTTCGTCCATTCAGTCTTGGCCTTAGGTCTCAGGTGTCTCTCTGAGATGGGCCTCCTGCCGTTGTTCGACGTGGTCTCCTACGCCGAGGGTCACGGGGCAGCTGGCTGAGTCTCTGACCCGCCTTCTCCTGATGACCTGCTTTTATCCCTGGCCACAGAATTGGGGGCCCGAGCCAGGCCTGACCTGAAGGCCCCGTCTGCGAGGAAGGAGGTGCCCAGCGTCTGTGCGTGCGGCCTCCGTGGTCAGAGCCGTCCGGCACCGGCCCCGCTGGGGCTGCCAGCCCCGGCACCCAGTCTGCGGGGGAGCAAGCGGCCAGGAGTGTGGGAGAAGGCGGGGGACCGTGTGGGTGCCCAGCTCCTGCTTCCCTTCTGTCGCTCACCCCCACCCCCAGCCCTCCTGGCTTGTCACCCTTGGCTGTGCCTCGGTCCCCCGAACGAATCAGAGCCCCAGAATCCAAACACAAAAACAGAAGCCAAACACCCAGAAAAAGCTGACCAGCTGTCCGAGGACCGGGCAGTGATGAGGCCTTGTCCCTGTGACACCAGGGCCTCGTTGAGCGCCCGGCGGGAGCAGAGGAACCCCCCGGGGCCCTGGGAGCAGCAGGACGCCGCACTTCGGAGCCAACGCTCGCTTCTCACGGGGCTTATGTCGTAAAACATCGGGACCAGAAAGTGTCCCTGGTCTCTGGTGATCGGGGCCTCCTGGGGTTTCACGTGGAATCTGCAGCCGTGGGCGCCACCGAGGCTGGAATTCCTGGCAGCCCAGAGCCACCTGGTCACGGCTGCCCTCTCGTCCTCCCACAGACGTGGGCTCCCCCGGTCCTCTGGGCGGGGCGGAGGGGGGGTTCCTGGACGGGATACACATCCCCTCACTCCCCAGCTTCCTTTCACTTGCTGTTTAAAAATATCCCTCCCCAGGGTGCCCGGGGGGGCTCAGCTGGTTACGCGTCTGCCTTCAGCTCAGCTCATAATCTCAGGGTCCTGGGATCGAGCCCCACGTCGGGTGTCGGGCTCCCTGCTCATCAAGGATCCGGCTCTTCCCTCTCTTTCTACTCCCCCCACCCCTGCTCATGCTCTCCCCCTTATATTTATAAATAAATAATGCTTATAAAATGCTTATAAAATATAATAAATAAATAAATAAATAAATAAATAAATAAATACTTATAAAATGTACCCCTCCCCTTGCTTATGCCTCAGCCTTCTTTTTATTTGTCATAAACCTTCACACTTTCTGACGTTTGAGCCTGTGTGACTAGCAACACAGTGGGGCAGTTTTTAACACTAGTGCTAACACACGGGACGCGGATGCCCAGTCCCTCAGCGGGGCCATCCTGGGTTAAGCGCCTGGCCCCCCTCTGTCCCCAGCCTGACACAGGCACGGAGGTGAGGACAATGGCGAGGGGTGAGTGCCCTGTTTGCTTTATGTATTTTACTAGGAAGTGTTTCAATACTTTAAATAGACTTTATAGGTCAGCTTCCAGGAGCCCAAGAGATCATCTTTTCCCAAATAGCTGCAGGCTGCCCTCGAGGAATAGATCTGGGACAGAGGAGCGTAAGCCAAGTGTCTTTTGTCATTTTGACACCTTTATTAACGTACCATGGTAAGGAATGAAATAATCTATTCATACATGTTTTAGCTAAGCCTGGAATATACATTTTTAAGGCAGAAGGAGGGGAAGGGGTTGAGTGGGGGGGGGAAAGAAATCAAAAAGCTAAAGGGAACCAAAAAAAAAAAATCTGGATGGACTTTACAACCATAAATGGTAAAACTAACCCTGTTCCACTGCCAGCTCCAAGAACAGCCGAGTAAGGTTTTGATTTACAGGAACAGCTCAGCAAGGGCCTTGTAGAGAGCTTCATGCCTGCTATAAAAATGTGATTAGCTATAAAACACGGAGATTTAACAAGAGAATTTAAGCATAGGCAACAGACCTGCTCAAAAATAAACAAAAACAGAAATTGCTGCCTGCGTGTCTAACCCAACTCCAGAAAGACCAGGATTAGGAGAATTCTTTTATAGGCTTGTGATATAATTAATGACTTTTAGAGTCAAAAGAAAGAAAGAGGAAAGATGACCTTGAATGTCCCTTTCAAAGGCTTCAATCTGCCTTTCGCCTGCAGCCCTTCCATCGGCCGCTTGCATGGTCCTGAAGCATGAAGAGCGGCCCTCCCACAGAGCATCTCTCTGTCCAGAGCCTCCCTGACACCCAGGCTGGGGAGAATAGGAGTCGGTGAGAGCATCCCAGGCCTTGGGGTGGGGGTGTTTAAGGCGACGAGCTCCTCGGCCTCAGGCCTCGTGCAGCCCTTCCCTCCTCTGCGGCCAGGCTGCCCGGCTCTGCTGAGAAGGTCCTGGGCCGGAGGCCGAATCAGTCCCCAGGGACGGTCCTTCTGGGAACAAGCGGTCCTTAGTCTGCAGAGGTCCACCGGTGGAGCAGGGATGGGGATATTGGTAAAGCGCTGCACAGCCAGGTCGGCCCTGGCTGCCTTAGTGATCAGTCCGGATGGCTGCGATCTAGGGATTTCTCAGTGTGCGTCGGTCACCGTGCAAGTGCCGCTGTGGATCATCTCCGTGTCTCCCAAGAAACGCTCCGAAGGAGGTTTTATTGTCTCTGTTTCACAGATGTGGAAACCATATTCAGAGAGATTATCACACTATATATGAAAGTTGGGCCTGGGCTTCCACGCTGACCTGTCCGAATCCAGATATCGAGCTGCTAACCCCGCTCCAGGAGAGTGAAGGTGTTAGGAAGGGCTCTGTTCTGCTCTTTCTGGCTGTCGCTTGCTTTCCCTGTCCTGAGGAGCACCAGGTCTGCTCCCATTGTTGGCTGGAGCCTGAGCGATGGCAGCGCAGCAGCCCTCGGAACACCTGTTTCTTTGCCGAGGGAGGGAGGGAGGGAGGGAGGGAGAGATGGCTCCTGAGTCCTCAGGCCGAGCGCGAGGTTCGCTGAGCTTCTTTTCACCACCCCTTGTCCTACGCACCTGTCTTGCTCATCCTTGTCCTCCTGAGTATGTTTGGCCCAAAACTAATGGTGTCTGGGACTGAAACCTGGCTTTACAGGAACGCCTGGGGCGTGCTGTGGTAACTGCAAATTCAGGGTCTTCAGTCATCCCGCTAGTACGTTTTAACTGCTCAGAAATAGCATAAGCCGGATTTAATATTTTTTAAATATTAAATGATCATTGTTGTGCATTAAAGTTTGTAGTTGTTTTTATAGAGATCCATTTTCTCTCCGTAGTACTATACATGGGACTTGAACGAGAGGAAAGAGATTATTTTGATATTGAAGGGTTTCCCGACACATCCTAAAATTTAAAATAAATAAAACCATCACGTGATCTGGTTTTGTTTTTCAGTTACCCTGTAGACTATAAGCTGGAACTCCACCTCGGTTCTCATTAAGACTGTCCTATGTGGGCCCATGTATACAAACTCCATTGTATAATCATACCATGCAGCTCCCTCCAGCTTCATTGGGGTATTGCTTACTGTACGCTTCCACCACTTCTGGTATTTTGAAGGGAGCCTTCTATTGCATGCTCTATCTGCCTAATTAATGTAGCTTTTTAACTAGAGCAGATTTTCCCCCCAAATGGCTTCAGTACCAAATTCCATCAGAATAAGATCTGGATTAATTGCAGAATGGGCATTGAGAGCCCATGAGATGATCCCTTCTTCCTGGAGTCACACCCTTCTCTCAGGGATCTTCATGGGGCAGATGCCAATTTCGACCTAGGAGCTCCTTCTTTGCAGGGCTTCTCTCACGTCTTGTGTGGCGTAAGTGCCCACAGAGGTGCCTTTATCATAACAAGCTCAACCTCATCATGTAAAGATTTGCTTAAGCTTTTATTTTTTTTTTAAGCTGAAGCAAAAGTTTGAGTATAGTCGACACACAAGGTCACAGTAGCTGCAGGTATACAGCTTAGTGATTTATATCACCGTCACGTAGCAAGTGATCAACAAATGTTTCTGTTGAGTGAGTGAAGGAAGGAATAGGCTTTTATAAAAACTCAGGGCAGATGAGAGAAGGCCGCTGGTAACTCAGCACCAGGCAGATGATGGGAGGTTCTGTGAGCTGCAGGCCCCGTGGGATCAGGGTCTGTGTGAGTGCAAGATCACGTCCTCTCGGGGGCCAGAGTGATCTCCGGGGGTGTTTAATATTTCTGTCGGGGCTTGAGGAATCGATCCTCTCTGGCTAGGTGCAGGTTGACAGAGAGGAATGCCAGGATTAAGGGGTGATAAAGTTGCAAAGGCTAGTAAGTCTGAGAGCATGATACATATTCAAGAAGAGAGCGTGAGCGGAAGATAGAGACTCGGTGTGAGAAAAATAAGAGAATGATACATTTTGGTGACACCTTTTGAAGGGTCTTAAATGTCTGACCAAGAGGTCATACTTAATTCTGAAGGCAACTGGAGAACAAATGTAGGTTTTTGAGCCAAAGGATGATAAGATTGAAAAAGTGCCATGAGACTGATATGACCATAGTACGCAGTACATCTAAGGATAATAAGAAGTTAAATGGGCAGAAAAATCTCCTGACAGTCTGTTTTAACATTCTAGGTTCAAGGTAAGGAGGCACAAATTGGGAGCGGGTGGAGTGGAGACAGAATGCTGGAGGTGACAGGGACATTTTTCTTAAGAGTTGGCAGGCCCGTCTATGCACACAGGCTTAATTAAGCCATCAAAGGAACTCATTTGCTTCTCTCTCTTGTACATTTTAAAAAGTTCCCTGAAAAGCAAAATCGTGAAGTTCTGTCTTTTTTCTTTTCCCTGTAGTGTGTGTCTAAATACAAGCAAAGAAACCAGCTCTCGACTTTATAGCCAATGCTGTTTTGGATGTTACCAAAACCAACCAGCGTCCCAGAGCAAAGAACTGAAGAAATGCTGTTTTCCAAAATTCACAAAGACGTCAAACTTGTCATTAGGGTAAAATAGCAATTTTATCTTGAGACCCACCTACTCACTTCTATTGTAGAGGGAAATTTGGTGATGATTCACAGCCCTTATAGTAACAGGGGAAGTTGCAATGTGAAAGCTGTTTCTTCCTGATTTTTAATGTATCTTCCAGAAGTGGAGACACATGGAAGTTAAGTACAAGGGAAACAAAAAGCAATAGAAAGAGAGTGTTTTTAGAAAAATCACCAAGAGGCAGACCATTTGTAATCTTTTGAAAAATAACTGATGGTCACTTTTTACATGGTTATCAGGGAATCGTATGGAAGCACAACAGCTTCCAGAACACGGTTCAGTCAGTACACGTTTAGCTTGTGCCTAAATCCAAGCCGGGCCGTCAATCTCAAGTACCAGGATGGGCACAAATACTGTCCATGCGCGTGTGCTCCTGGGGAGCGCACTGACAGAGCTTTCATTAGTTTATCCAAGGAGTCATGGTGCCTAAAATGGTTAAGAACTAGCGAGCCAGAGCAGTGCTTGTCAAAGCTAATCTCTTTGATCTTTACCAGTCAATAGTGAAGTGAGCAAGCTTCGGATGGTGTGCTGTATTTTCTTATAAATACAGAAGGCTGTATTTTAGTCTTGATTTTCATTGAAAACAGTAACAGTAAATTTTAGTTGACATCTTAAGTTGTCTCCAATTAAAAGGAGATTTTCTCTTTTCTCTGTTTCTTGCTTTCTCTAAGATCTACGGAGCTTAAGCGTGTTTGTTATATAGTGACTCACGAATAGCGTTATTGAGTTCAGTTACTCCAGCAAGAATTTGGACTGAAAGTGTAGGATTATTTTCCATAACAGAGGTTAAAATCAAAGCATTGCTTGAATGACGCTCAATTAAGTCTAAATTAAATTAATCAGGATACCCTATTCTTTTCAGACGGAGTTTGCAAACTAATTATAATTGCTGGAGTACCCTAGACTTCTCTTAAGACGACGGCTGATTCTTGCGCCCTACTTGCAGGAGACTTTGACACACTAGGTCATAGATGGAACTCAGGAAAGTGCATTTTCTTTATTGAGCCCTTCTCAGCTGGGTCTGAGGTAGGTGTCCTCGGAGTACACCTTGATCATCCCTTGCTGAGAAGGTGAATGTAGGATCCCAGGTGAGAGAAAACAATCCTCCAGGTCTGTATGCAGTTTGGTAAGGATGGTCAGTGACAGGTAGACAACCCTGTTGAAGGTCTGCCTCTGTCATTTCTTCCCTGAATCCTTTTCCTGTTGTGAAATTGGAAGGTACGTTAGTGTCCTGGGGCTGCCCTAAACTAAGTGGCTTTGAACAACAAACATTTATTTTCTCACAGTTCCAGAGACTGGAAGCCCAAAATTACGGTGTCAGCAGGGCAAGTCTCCCTCTGAGACCGGCTAGCTGGACTGCTTCTCTGTCTTTTCCCAGCTTCTGGTGGTGGCCATCGATCTGCGGCTTGTAGGGTCGGTCACCCCACTCTGTCTCTGTCCCCCCGGCATTCTCCCTGTATGCCCCTTTCCTCTTCCTAGAAGGACACCAGTCATATCGGATTAAGAGCTCATTCTACTCCAGGATGGCTTCGTCTTCACAGACGTGTTAGTTACATCTACAACAATCCGATTGCCCAGTAATTGGTCGTATTCTGAGGTGCTGCAGGTTAGGACGTCAACATGCCTTTTTTTGGAAGACGTGAGTTAACCCATAAAAGAGGGAGGGGATTGTATGAAAGCACAACAGCTTCCAGAACACGGTTCAGTCAGTACACGTTTAGCCAGTGCCTAAATCCAAACCAGCCCGTCAATCTCAAGTACCAACATGTGTGCAAATACCGTATATGCACGAGTGCTCTTGGGGAGCACGTGGCTAGAAGAGGTCGGGGATTCCCAAGTTAGGGTCATAACTTGGTCCAGCATGAGCAGACAAGCTAGGTCCAGGGGCCCCTGTAACCTGAGCTCCAGACTCCAACAAAGTGTGCGATCGTGTCTTAGAACCTGTGTAACTGCTCTGCAGGAGCCCCGCCGGTAGCATCTGCTAACTTCCGGAGCACACTGTAAATGAGAAGTTAGGACTACATAAAACTTAGGTGATAGTCACAGTAAGTCGGTATAATATCTCCACAGCACCCTGCTACCATGTGTTTGTCCAACCTGGCAGGAGCAGGGAAGCGGTGTTCACACATCACGCATGTAATCTTGGTCTGTCCGTACTTTTAAGGAAAATTAAAGCTCCTCCTAAGGATGATCTCTTATAAAATTAAACACCGTTTCGATGTTTTTATTTTTCCACTATTTTAATTATCAACGGGATAATGAAAATTGGGTCATCCACCCCCGTTATGACTGCTTTCTTTTCATTAATAGTCGCAAAGGATCTCCTGGAAGTGGAACCAAAATATAAATATGAGTTCACCCAAGCCTCTAAGGACTTCAGGAGGCCATGCATTTGATCAAAATGGCATGTTTAACAATCCTCCCTTCAAGATAGAATACAGATAAAATACAGAGAACCTGGAGCCAAAAGCTCTCTGCTGCAGCCACACTCAATAATACATACATTGTTAATCCCCGGCTGTTTCAAAGTAATTGCAGGCTTCTTCATGGAACCAATTTTCTGATTTTGGAGACTAAGATAATTCAAATTGCATGTCCTTAAGCATAATAAGTGCAGTCTGCCAGTGGTTGCTTGTAGGAGCTGATCATACTGGAGGAAGAATTGGACCTTCGTGTGTCTTGCAAACTGTAGTTTTGTATTTAGCTCTTTCCTCTGCAAGAGGAGTCATGGCGATCTAGGAATTAACAAGTGTGTCTCAGAATCACTGAGTTGCGTGTTGAGTGGAATTTATAATTTTAATTATACAGTTTGCTGTTTCAAATAACACATTCTTGAAAAAAGCAAATGTGGTTTATCCTTGAATAATTTGTAGTCCGTTCATAGTTTCCTTTGAGTATTTTTAGTTACATTTATGTTCCAATGGGACTTTTTTTCCTATAGCCATTGTTACTGATCTGCGTTTAGTTTGCAAAATTCCCTCTGGTATATCTGTCTTCCCTGGTAATGCTGTGTATCAAGCGAGGCACAGATTTTTGATGACTCCTTGCATAAGTCTGGTACATGCAATATTTTGCCCAAATTATTATCTCGTAGAAAATATTTTTCTTTATTTAGTGTGGATCAGCCAAATGTTTCCATCAGTATCTACACGCCATATGGAGATGTAGATTTAGGGAAGAATGTGACCGAATGCAGATGCTGTCTGTGAACTTCGCTCAGGGCCAGGTTGGAAATACAAATAGACAAAAGCTACCTCTATTCATATTGGGGTTTTTTGGTTTCATCTAGTCCTCCACTGAGACTGAGACCTTGATTTCCAGATTCTTAGCAGAGGGTTGCATTCCCTCGATGGATCTACTTTTCTTTGTGTCTCTGGGTCAAAAGTTATCATAGAGAAGCAGAGAAATCCAAGCTGGAATAACACTCCAAATACTCCAGAGTATCTATGACGTTCCACCTAAATATTCAGACCTTTGTTGGAAACCACTGGTTCTAATGGAGTCTCCACGTTTAGCAGCTGGTCATCACCATGTCATTGGGTTTACTTCCCTGTGGCCACAGCACATCTTCATTGTTAGGCTTTGGGTTTTTTATCCGTATTAACTAATGAATTCTTAAATATTTTTCAAATATTTACTGCTTGCATTCACTGGGATTAAACAGTTTAAGAGAAACTCTCAGTTTAATTGAGAAGATTGATCTAGGGGGAAAAAATTTCCAGCACTGGAACGGACATAGTCAACAAGATGATGTGATACAAGAGTCAAAGGTGGTAGGATTGTGTAAGGAGGCACATGGCGAGAAGTCCACGGGCAGCACGATATTCCCGGTGAAATGGGCGATTATGTGGGTGAAGAACTCCTGATCTGTGTGATACTCCTTCGCCTCATCCTTAAGCATTCCTATGCGTTGGGCACTGTGCTGGCAACCAGCAGGAGCTTTTGCCCTGAAGCCTCAGGTGAGGGCAGGACAGCGGGGAAGGAGGAATCACAGCCGGGGAAAGGCTGCCGTGTCGGGGGTCGGGGGGGGCACCGAGGAGTGAATACTGTGAGGTTCTCTGGTTTGCAAAGGCCACTCGGGTGAGCTCAAGTAAAGTGGGGTCCCTGACAGACATCAGGGGTTGCCGCAGAAACAACATGCAGGAAGCGTCAGGTCCCCAGGGAACTGAGCACCGGGAGGCGCTCTCTGTCTCTGTCGCTCCTCACGCTTCTCCCTTCGTGTGTTTTCTCTAATACGGACTCACTGGTATTTCACCAAATGATAGATTTTTTTCTTTTTTTTTTTTTTTTTTGATAGATTTTTTTCAATAGATCCCCTTCTTCTTTGCTTAATGACATTGCCCATAGTCATCTTCAGGGGTGCATTTGATGGTTAAGAAATTGGAAATCATTGACATTTTCCAATTGACTCTTGTCTGTAGGTTCTTTTTTTTTTTTTTTTTTTTTTTAAGATTTTATGTATTTATTCATGAGAGACAGAGAGAGAGAGGCAGAGACACAGGCAGAGGGAGAAGCAGGCTCCATGCAGGGAGCCCGACGCGGGACCCGATCCCGGGTCTCCAGGATCACACCCCGGGCTGAAGGCGGCGCTAAACCCCTGAGCCACTGGGGCTGCCCATTGTCTGTAGGTTCTTGTAATTGAGAGAATATTCTTTACAGCTGCTTCTGTGGCTACTATGTTTGGAGCAAATTCTGCTGGTTAGAGTTTATTTTTAATCCTAACTTTTAGTATTTGTGTAATTATTTCAGCCAGAATATTTTCACACTTTATTGACAATGTTAAAATTTTAAACTGGGTTTACTCTGGTCACCTATAATAATGTCAGATGTTTCACCTTCTAAACAATGAATTTCCAAAAATTTACTTTGATTCTATGAATTGGATGATGAAAACCAGAGTCTTGTTGGAATTAACCTCATTTTGCACGTGAAGCGTTTACTGATATGGACATAAAATTTGCATCATTGAACTTTGTGGGAAGTTCTTCTGCTAAAGGAGCCAATATATTGGCTGTTCTGCCTCGTGTTTGTATATGCGTGGTGCAACTTGAAACTGGAAATCAGCAAAATTAATTCAGCAAAGCACTGACTGATCTAAATGGAAAGTGTTGGTTCGTGGACTGATTCGAAAATTCACGTTTCGTAGCTACAGATGTGAAATCACCCATTTTAGGTACAGTCTTCCTTAAATAGCTTCTCAGTTCTGACAGCGCTTGCTGTCCCTCTCCCAGGATCGTGTGTCCTGTGGATGTCATGCGGGCAGAAGTTTTGGTAGGAGGTGAAGCCAGAAGCTAGACGACAATAAGGAGGTGCTCATTTTGAAGAGTGTGGCCTTCAAAAGTGGAGCGTGGACTTTTATTTTTGATCATGTAATTTTTTAGGTAATGTCACGTCCAATTCAGTCTCTTACGTGAAAATAACCGCCCAGGGTTGCGGAGAAGACACGGGGTCACGGGCGCCTGCCGTGTAGGAGCGGACCCCGCAGGTCACACGCGGGCAGTGGCAGCTTCCGAGTCCGAGGCTGGCCTGGGGCTGAGACCCAGGCCTGCGGGGTCCTCTCTGGGCCGATGTCGCAGCCCCTGCGGCCCCAGGTGGTCTGGCCATCTGCCCTGGGAAGCTGCCCTTTGGGGAAGAGGGCGGAGGTGCTCCTGGAGCCTGCAGGGGACAGTGGCCTGGGCTGCCTCCTGCCGTGCTGCCCTGGGAAATCTCATTTCTCTCACCTAAGGACTTGGCCCCCGGGGCCCCTCTAATGCTGATATTCGGAGACTCCAGGTTCTGTAATTCAAGGCAGAGCGCTCCTCTTCTCTCTTCGCCCTTCCTCCCTCCCTCCTCCCTCCTCCCTCCCCCTCCCTCCCTCCCTCCCTCTATAAGTGTATGTGTGTGTGTGAATCACTGAATCCACAGTCCATTTTTTTTGACCTTTGAATATAACACAATTCTTTGAGGTAACAGAAAATTTTCTCACCAAGCGTATTGGGGTAGAACCGGAGGGCTTGCCATAGGGCTTCTGACAGGTAATCACAGGAACCCATGATGCAGAACCCCAAGTGGTGGTGTCACATCCAAGGGTCAGATTCAAAGCCTGGGAATGTCCCACCTCCCATCTGTCGCATCCCGGGCAAGACACACAGTGTCTCCTCCGTTTTCGTCGTTGGAGTTAAATTCTACTGGAGACGAGACGGCATGTTTTTACTTATTTTTTAAATCCAGAACACTGTTTGTCATTTGACAGTGCAACATACTAAACTATTTAAAATACTTTGTGCGTGAGATCACAAGTCTGAGATGCGTGTGCTGCTGGAGCACGTGAAGGGCAGGGCCGGGGTTGGGCAGGTCCTTTGTCTTAGCTCCGTCCTTGACCCCGGCATGCTTTCCTTTCTCTCTCCCTCCAGTCCCAGGACTTACAGGACATAAGGCGGATTTCCGCGCATAGACAGTTCACTCAGACTGGCGGGTTGGATTACGGCAAAGAATTCTTCGGGCAACGTGCATGTGGTTGAGGTGGCCTAAAGGAATGCAGGCCCCCAAGCTGCAGGGCTGCCCCCCCCCCCCACTCCCTGATTCCGGGACTCTGCCAGTTCCCTGTGATCCAGAGAAGCACTGCATTCAGTTTCCCTAAATGCCTACGTATCTTACTTCTTCAAAACATCCCATTGTTTTGAGGTCAATCCATGGATCCATCTCCATGATCTCCGTGTCAGAGACCAAGTCCCTCAATGAGCACTTGGAGCTCAGGTAGGGACGCAAAAGTGTGAGCTCACAAGGGCAAGGGTTGCTTCCTCTCCTGTCACATTCCTGTCACCTGCACAGTGGGTGGGGCCAAGAGTGCTAAAGGGATAAGTTAAGGAACGGGAGGATGACCCCTGCTGGCCCCCTTGTGGATGGGAATCCTGCCTCTTTTGTGCAGCTCAGTATTCGCAGCCCCTGCCACCGCATCTGCCTCCCATTTGTTGAGCAAATGAACTTAAGAATTTGATCCCTAGGGCAGCCCGGGTGGCGCAGCGTTTGAACGCCACCTTCAGCCCAGGGCGTGATCCTGGAGACGACGTCGGGCTCCCTGCATGGAGCCTGCTTCTCCCTCTGCCTGTGCTTCTGCCTCTCTCTCTGTATCTGTCATGAATAAATAAATAAAATCTTTATAAAAAAAAAAAGAATTTGATCCCTGCCATCAAGGAGCTTACAGTCTGGGGTGGAAGACAGATTGGCAAGATATTAAAGAGAGGTAACAATTTGGGATAACAATGGAAAATTATCTCAGGACAGTCATATTTTGATTCTTCAATTAATGACATTAATAAATGCCCTCAATATTCAAAGTAGGAGAGTAATATAAATAAGAATCCGCCCCCAACAGACTTCGATATCCTTGGATTTTTATTTGTTTGTTTGTTTAATAAATATCTGAGCGTCTGTATGTTCCAGGGAGATTGTCAGGCGCTAGAAATAGTGAATAAGATAAGTGCGGGTCTTGTCCAAATCAAACTCATAATCTAATGGGGGAAACAATAAAAAAAAACAGTGATTAAAAATGTTATTTTCTGAGGGCACCTGAGTGGCTCAGTCAGTTGAGCATCTGACTTGATTTCGGCTAAGGTCGTGATCTCAGGGTCGTGGGATCAAGCCCTGTGCCAGGCTCTGTGCTCAGTGTAGAGTCTGCAAGAGGCTCTCTCTTTCTGCCCCTTCCCCTTCTCTCATGGGCTCAATAAATAAATAAATAAATAAATAAATAAATAAATAAATAAATCTTTTTAAAAATGTTATTTTCTGGGGAAAAAAAGGCACAGTGAGTTAGAGAATAACAGAGAAAGCTACTCTAAAAAGGATGAACTGTAAAACTGGAACATTTAAGTTGAACTTGGAGGATGAGAAGGAACCAGCTCTGTGAAGAGCATTCCAGGCAGAGGAAAGTGCTCAGCGAAGGCCCTGGGGTCCAAGAGCAGTAGGGACTCTGTTGCCAGGAGCACTGTGTGGAGGGCGGAGGGCGGGGAGCACAGGGGCAGGTACTGAGGGATCTGCCTCCAGGGCACATGGTGCCCAGTGGACCCGAGGCACATGATCATGTGACATCTCAAAACACTGATTGCTCAGCTGTGGAGACAGGTTGTGATGCACAAGGTGGACGTCGGCCTTAGCTTTCCTAGTTGGCCCGAAGATGATGACACCCTTGCTCCAGAGGTAGCAGCAGCGAGGGACCCCGGGTAGGAAGGGTGAGAGGCCGAAGGAAGGGGTCTGGTGCTAGCAACAGTGGGGCAGTGGTAGGGGGGCAGGAGAGGTGGGCAGGGGAGGACTCTGAGGGCAACAGTGGGGTGGGGGGGGCAGGAGAGGTGGGGAGGGGAGGACTCTGAGGGTAACAGTGGGGCGATGGGGAGGGCAGGAGAGGTGGGCAGGGGAGGACTCTGAGGGCAACAGTGGGCAATGGGGAGGCCACTCCGCTGGGGAAGTAGCAGCAAGGGCGCGGGTCTGGGCGAGGGGGGTACAGGGGTGGGGTGGGAAGTGTGATATGTGCCCATGCGAGGCCAGTCAGGGGCGGGGCGGCGGGTGCACGGTTGAAGATGATGGGCCGCCCTGCGTGAGGGCGCCCTGCTGGACCGGGACTCATGCCTTCGCTGCGCCACGCGGGCCGGCAGGAAGTGCTGTGAGTGTGGTGTCCCTGCCCTGCCTCTCCCACCCCGCCCCTGCTCCCCTCTGCCCCGCCCTGGTTCGCCTCCAGCCTCCCATTCCCCCTCCCCCCATCTCACCCGCCCCGCCCCTGCTTCCTTCCTCACCTCGGGTTGCTGCGGTGGCCCCGTTCTTTGTCGGCTCTCAGCCCTGCCCAGCTTAGCCCGCCAGGGCTCGCAGGTCACTGCAGCCCACCAGCTGCCTCCGCCCTCTGCGCGGGGTGCTCCGCGGTGGGCAGGGCCGCTGCGCGACTGCCTAAACGGCGACGACAGCGTCCTCAGCTCTGTGAGGCTTTAAAGTGAGGTTCCTTTCCCGACATCCTTACGTGTCCTGCCTGGGAACAAGTGAGGCCCAGTTCCTGGGTAAAGGACGAGGAAGAGAAGGAACGGGGAGGGTTATTGGTTATGGGGCGTTTGTAGGTCAGGGTGCGCGTTGAGTGTGAATCAAGCATCACATTGTTTTCGTGAGTCGTCTTACCAAATTTTTCGAATGATGCTACGAGTGAGAAACATCCTCTCTGCTGTGAAGACAAGATACCAGATAACCAGGCCCCTTGGTAGCCTGAACTCTCAGCACCGTGAATCCCACGGAGGTGCCGTATTGGGTTCATTATAAGGTCTTCGTCTGTACTCAAGACTCGATGAAGTCTGTTTTGTGAATCTGTCCAGAGGTTTTGGGAAGCATCATTCTGGGACACTGCATACGAGCACTCGCTCTGATTAGTCACCTTCTTCCATGTCTGTGCCCATTGAGCTGCATCCTTGCCTCCTTCCTGGGCGGCAGGCAGAGTCTGACATCATCTTAAGTTCTCTCAAAACCAAATTGCCTGCCCAATCTGATGAACATTAAAATAATAAGTCAATTTACAATGATGGTGTCGCATCACCTATAGGTGTGTTGGATTCTAGATCACAGATCCTCAGGTGCCTGTTCCTGGAAGTAAAATCTAGTTCAGGTCCTGTGCCTGTTCACAGATCCTGTGCAGATTATGGAAATGCTTTAATATTCTTCAGTGCTTGCTTAAATCCAGAATGAATTCTCTCTTGAGGCATATATTTAGCATTTGGATAGAGATTTCATCTGTTAATGTTTTGCTACCTTTACAAAGGCAAATATGGTAGTTTTTTCTAGACTACCTGCATGGCTCTCTCTGTGCACATGTATCATTCTAGGTCTGTCCCATTTTTTTTTCCATTTTCAATAAAGAAGTTATGTAGTGGGGATGCCTGGTGGCTCAGGGCTTGAACATCTGCCTTCGGCCCAGGGTGTGACCCCAGGGTCCCAGGATCAGCCCCACATCAGGCTGCCCACAGGGAGCCTGCTTCTCCCTCTGCCTGTGTCTCTGCCTCTCTCTGTGTCTCTCGTGAATAAATAAAGTCTTAAAAAATAAATTATATAGTGTGTTTGATAAGTCTACAGGATAAAGATCTAAGTTTTTAAAACTAAACGTATTTAGTGTCAACACGATAGGTGCCTGTTGGTGACACGTGCCCTGTGCAGCATATTGTCGGTGGGTCTACAGCTGTTCAGTCATCCGAGATAAAAGCAGGGTGGTCAGATCTTTGCACTTGCCAGGTTGGAGCCAGGAGCTTCATGAGGAATAAGAAGACTCTCTGGAATTCCCCAAGTTCTTTGGAATCAGAACAGCACAGAGCCCTGGACGGCTGCAGTGAGACACTGGAGTTGCATACAATGTTGGCGGGAAGAAAGACTGAGCCATCATGGGAAGGGCGGGTGGGCCATGGCTTTCCAGCACCTTCCACGTGAGAAGCTGCGGAGTGGCTCTGTTCCAAATGATTGCCTCCTCAATAACCCCTTTCCCAGGACAGTACTGTAAAGAGAATCCAAGTTACACACGTGGCTTTACTGCTCATTTGCTTGGTGCCCATGAGCCGTGGAGAGTGTGCGTGAAGGGCGGAGCGGGTCCGCGTGCACACCGTGTACTGCTGTGGGCAGCCGCCTTCTTTAGTGCAAATATGAATGTTTGGGGCCAGACTCCTCCCTTGGATATTGATTCCTTCGCGTGCTATCTTCCCTACACCGTGCTGCCCTTCTCAGCGGGCTGCCCTCCGCTTCTCCTGCCAATACACTCTCCAAAGGAGCACTGGGGCGCCTTGCTCTGGAGGTGCTGTGTTCGCTCATTCACCTTTCGGCCTCCTTCGATGCGTGTGCATTGAGCCCCTGCTTTGAAAGTTCTGCAGAGGACAACCGTATAAAGGGCAGGGTAGGGGATGTTTTTTCTTTTCTTTTTTTTTTTTAAGACTTTATTTATTCATGAGAGACACAGAGAGAGAGAGAGAGAGAGAGAGAGGCAGAGACACAGGCAGAGGGAGAAGCAGGCTCCCTGTGGGTACCTGATGTGGGACTCAATCCCGGGACCCTGGGGTCATGCCCTGGGCCGTGCGAGACTCTCCACCGCTGGGCCACCCAGGCGTCCCCAAGATGCTTTTCAACTTTCAGTTTCTGTCTCCATTGGCGTCCTGTTTGTGCCCAGGGGTTGGGGTGTCTGGTCGGGGATGGCAGGTGTGCAGCCTGGTCTCTGTTCTAAAGAACGGAGCTGAAGACAAGGCACAGCCCCTTCCCTCCATCACCTGCTCACTGTGGGGGCTGCACCGATAGCCCGTCCCTCGAGACGAAGAGGCAGGCCTTCACCGGCTCCCACCTCAGCTAAAGGAACAAACCTGCAACACAAGGCGTGTTCCCCAAGTGAAGCCCAGACTGGCCGAATCCCGAGGTGGTGCTGGGTGCACTGGCATGGGCCGTGCCTTAGCAGGTGCAGGGGCTGCCGTGCCTCATGCTCCCTGCTCATCACCTGCAGCGTCCCTTTACCTAAAATCCTGGTGAGCCCAATAAGCTCTCGCTTCCTGGAGCTGGAAACCGCAACCCCCAGCGTTCGGGGAGCGGAACTGATGTGCTGATGGTGGCTGATGCCAACTGCCACGTGGCCTGACACCGCCGTGCCAAAGTCTCTGTGCCCGTTAACTCTTGCTTCAGGGGAAGAACAGTCAGTGACCGGATCCCCTGACCATTGGTATGAATCTCTGAGGCATTTTCCTTGGAAGCGAAGAGTTCATTTTCCCGCTCTTTCCCATAAAGGAGCCCGCGCCAGTAATCAGATGGGCTTTCCTTCTCAGTTCCGTTCTCGTGAATTCTCCGAGTCACACCTTTATCTTTCGGGTGTGATTGGTGTTCCCAGCAGAAGAGCCCTCGGAGTAAAGCCCGTGGAGGTGAAGACTGTGCGCTGCCCGTTACTGGAAGAGTTGACTGTCGGCGCGGTTCCTGCAGTGGTCTCATGTGCCATGGGGCACGGGGCGAGGGTTGGTGCTGGCCAGGCCGGGCCCACACCGGGGGCTGCTGGCCTCTGGATCGGGCAAGGCCTGCCCAGTGCCTGGGTCTGCCCAGTAAGCCACGCCTGGCATCCCTGCTCCCTGGGCCGTGGGCCCTGCCGGGCGTAGGCCTGCCCACGGGGCACCCATGGGCCCTGGGCACTGGGACGGCCGCACGGCCCGAAGCCGGCACCAAGTGCTCCCACCCGTCAGCCCTGCCCTGGGAGTGCCACCCGCCCTGGCTGCCGCCCCTGTCGCGGCCCAGTCATCGCCCGGCTTTCCCACGTGGCCTCTCGACGGCCGCCACTGCCTGCGGCCTGTGCTAGGATTGTAACTGGGCGGCCTGGCACCGTGGGGCTGGTGTCCTCACAGTGCCCACAGCTCCTGCACAGCTGCCCCCACGCAGAACACGGGGCTCCGCGCCTCGGGGCCTTGGCGCTCCCCCCTCTCCCCCGGGGGCTCACTTGCCCGCATGCCCAGCCTCCACCCGGCCTCCGTCTTCCGGGCCTCGCCCCTTGAGCTGCACGCACGCGGGCTGCTGCCGTTTCTCCCTCCACGTGGACGTCACGGCGTGAAGTGCTCGTGTCCGGGCCTGGCCTCCCCAGCAGAAGCGGCCCCACAACGGCAGTGCCTCGGGCGGGGAGCGGCCCGCACACAGCGGATGGTGCGAGCCCCCCAGATGGTCACCTTGTCATCTGGACGGGTGGCGACCTGTGGTTTCCTGGGGCTGCTGGGACGCAGAGTGGGCCGAGGCCTGACAGCAGGTGTCGGGTTCCGAGGGTCCCCGTGGGCCTCCTCCCGGAGGGCTCGTGCACTCAGCCTCCACCCGCAGCTCTCCGTGACCGTGTCCCCTCCCGTGTCCCGCCTCCCGTGGTGCACTGTACACTCGCCTCCTGGGAGCACGACTCCGCCTGGCCTCATGTGGCTGCCCTCTAGTCCGCGGGCCACGTGTGCAGCCGTGTCTGAAGGCACCGCCACCCCCCCCCAGCTGCTGGGCGTCCTCGTGGGGGACAGCTGCGCCCGGGAGAGCCAGCAGCGCACTCGGCCACGTGGAGCTGCAGGCAGTGGGGACGCAAAAGCACGTGGTAGCAGGACCTGGGCAGGAGGGCCCACGGGGATCCGCGCCACGTTGCCGGGGCATGAGGCGCTGGGGGCCGAGCGGCTGAGGCCCGGTGGTGGGGCGGGCGGGGGGCCAGGGCTTCTCCACACGCTGCCCCCATCCCGCAGGCAGCTGGGCCTCCAGGTGCGTGGGGATCACAGCTGTCGCCCTGCTTCCAGGAGCCCCCCTGCGGCTGGGCCTGGGGTGGTGGAGGGCACCGTGGCCCCTCGCGGGGTCCAGGACTGAACTGCTGGCTCGTGCTTCTTCTCCTCTTTCCCTCACATCAGCGAGACCTTGTCGAGACCCATGGTTCAGGGTCTTAGGGACATACTGTCCCCTAAGACATGCTGACATACTCCGCGAGAGGGACGGAGGTTTCCTCCCCCTTTCGGCTCGATTTCCACCCGTCACATGTGCGTGCACGGTCACCCTGCACGGCCCTTGTCCACTGGCCGGCTGCCCGCCCTCTGCCCCCGTCCTCTCCCCTCATGTCGTCCGCCCCGTGCTCCTCACGCACTGCCCATCTTCAAAGGCTGGGGTGAGCTGGGAAACGTAAACCTCTCACTTCAGGTGTCTTTGAAACATTCTTGAGTCACATCGAGGCTCGCCAAGTGGGACTGTGACCTGACGGTGCACAGGTCGTGTCAGCCCCGGTCTACCATCAGGGGCTTCTCCGCCTTCCCAGGGGCCTCCCAAGACCGTTGGAGCAGCGGGGCCCTGGATGTGGGGCTGCGTTGGGGACACGCTGGCCTTTGCGCTGCCCCTTCCATGGCCGAAGGTGCTCTCTCACCAGCGCGACCCTTAGGGATTCCAGTTTGTCTCATGCTTTTATCAGTTCTGCCAACCAAATCCATTCTTAGGGCAAGTCTTCCTCGCTCTTTCTACTGTCTTCTATGTCAGACAGACAGACAGACATAGATACAGACGTGGGTAGATACGATGAAATACTCCATTCTTGATGAATGTGTGTATGCTCGTCTCGGATGAGCCATCCTTTACGATTCACGAACTGGTCCGTTGTATGACTTGTGTGGTTTTTTTCACGTCTGTGGGAAGGTCACACATACAACATATGTTGTGAAAATAATTTTATCAGTTTGTATATTTTAAAATCAAGTTTTGAAAAAAAAAAAAATTCCCAAGAAAGCCAAGAAGCTCCGGTCCTGCATCTACTCACACAAAAAACGCTTTGACATCTGTAAGTTGGCAAAAGGCTCTAGAATTTGAGCTTCCCACACTCCGTTGCCACCCACCGTCACATAACCGATGACCCACCTAACTTGTAGGATCTGCTCCTACCACCCCTTACCGCACCCCTGCACGTGTGTCTCATCAAGTGCAGCCATCACTGAAGGCCTTCCTAGTGCCAGCTTAGCCCTGACCTTGGTGACACTCATTATTTCCTACCCTGCCTTTTAGGTGTATGCGAAGTTTTTGTCTCTTCTAAATTAGGGTGATAAGCATGCCAAGAGGATGATTCTTTTGTTAACACTTTTCAGGAAACTGTAGATACAAAGTTTGAGTAAATTTTTGTTGTTCTGGGGATGCCTGGGTGCCAGCAGTTGAGCACCTGCCTTGGGCTCAGGGCGTGACCCTGGGGTCCCGGGATCGAGTCCCACGTCGGGCCCTCGCAGGGAACCTGCTTCTCCCTCTGCCTGTGTCTCTGCCTCTCTCTGTGTGTCTCATGAATAAATAATTAAAATCTTAAACAAATTGTTTTGTTGTTGTTCTGAACAGAAGAACGTGACATTTCAAATGTAAGGACATGATGACCCTCAGTTGTTTTCTGAGACACAACGATGAAGATGTTGATAAGGTTCAGAGAAGGGTTTGAGAAAGAAGAATCAAGAAATGTGTAGGAACTCTGATGGGTGTTTACATCTATCTTGTATCCTTAGCCAACTTTGGTTTTGTTTTTTAAATGTCTACGCTCTATTTGGAAAAGAAATTATTTTGCACGCCACAGTAGAACCAACCACATCACCACCCTGATTCCGGGAACCTGTGGGTGTAGTAAATTACGTGGGGCAAGGGAGGTGGCAGGTGAGGTGAGTGTTCTGGATCACTTGGCTTTGTCCAATGTGGGAGGAGAGGCGAGAGACCCGACTCTGTGACGGAGATGCAGTGACCAAAGCAGGCAGGACACCAAAGGCGTCGTGACAACAGAGCAGAGGTGGAATCGCTGGCCCTGGCAACGGAGGAGGCCGCAAGCGCAGGGATGCAGGCGGCTTCTGGAAGCCAGAAAGAGCAAGGAAATGAAGTCTTCCCTGGGGCCTCCAGAAGGAATGCAGGTCGGCTGACACCTTGAGTTTAGAGCTTACGGCCTTCAAAACTGTAAGCTAATAAATCTCTGTTGCTTTAAGTCAATTAATTTACGGTTATTTATCACGCTGGCCATAGGAAGTGAACACGCATATTTCGAGGGTGAGAACCTAAGGCCCTGAGAATTAAAAGCAGAGACCAGGGCTTAGCAGTCCGTGCTGTGAAGGACCAGATAGTAAATATTTCAGACTTTGTGGGCCATATGGTCTCTGTCACACGTATTCAGCTGTCACGTAGCATGAAAGCGGCCAGAGACAAGAAGTAAATAAACGGGCATGGCCCTGCTCCAATGAAACGTTATTTACAAAAAGAAGCCCTAGACTGGATTTGGCCCGTGGGCTGTAGCTTGCTGATACATGGATAAACCTATGTCTCACCATTATTTATTCTTTTAATCTGTATTTCATCATGTTCTGAAAGCCATTCCCATTTAAGAGCGCCACGCGACGCGCTGAACTAGCTGTAGAACATTCCCTGATGGTCCATAGCTGGTTCTCCGACCAGCAACCTTGAGGGGTGCAGGCTCTCAAGACTCTTCAGGCGTCTCTAAGCCCCCGGCGCTTGCGCACCGCCGAGGTCGCGTCTTGGCCGTGTCCAGAGCGGTGCTAACGTCCTCTGGCTTGATCTGCCAAGTGGGGAGATCACACTGTATTTCCACGAAGCAGCCAGCATTTCTAATGCTGAGAATATGCACATCTCATAAAAATGTATTTCATCAAGCGCTGTCTACAGAGGATTAAACTAAACTGTAAAACCATGTTTTTGTGTACGGCTCTCGGGCCTGCTAATGCTCTTTTGTTTATCATTTCTCCACGGGGCATCTCTCTTGAGGCAAATGTTCTCTCAGCAGAGGAGAACTGTACCGACGGTGCGATTTTCAGCCAAAGCAACTGCTGCGTCCGGGGATTCTTGCTAGGCTCATGGCAGACGCGAGTGCCTTGGCCTGTGTGAACCCGACCCCAGGCCTCTGTACGTACGCGCGTACCTGGCGCGCCGCCTACGGTTTTGTCCTCAGCGTGTTCACATTAGCCTTATGTGACATTGGCCCTGTTCCTCTGCCTGTGGCTTCCTCCTCTCTCCCTCCTCCGCTGTCATGCTGGCTCAGGTCACTGCCCCCTCCCAGGTCAGCCCGAATCACCATGACTTCCTCTCCAGCTGCTCCTAATGTCCGTGGGCCCCACATGTTGGGTAGTTCAGTGCTACCACGCGAAGTCTTCCTGTTTCCATGCTCCGTGTGTGCTTCCTGCTGAATTATAGGTGCTCGGAGTCAGGAACTAGCTTATGATTTGTTTACAGTTCATAAGGCTTATGCATAACATTCAATAAATATTTTTGAGCTTATTGAATTGCAAATTCTGTTACTTAATTTGAGTCTCCTTTGGATTTTTATAGAAAATTTTACTTTTTTAGAACATTTTTAGGTTTACAGCATTGAGGCAGGTGTGGAGAGTTCCCATGTGCCTCCCCCCCCCCCCCCCCACATTTACAGCCCCGTCATCATCCACATCACTCACCACACGGTACGTTTCTCACCTGGGATGAAGCGACATTGACACATCAGACTCACCCAAAGTTGGTAGTTTAGGGTGCCCTTTGGGTGTCATACATTCCATGCATTTGGACAAACTCCATCACTACAGCATCATACAGAATATCATCATTGCCCTAAAAATCCTCTGGGTCTTGCCTTTTCATCTCCTCCCCCTACACATGCTCCGGGCAACCACGTGTCTTTCTATTACCTCCATGGTTTTGCCTTTTCCTGAGTGCCACAGAGTTGGAATCATGTCACCGTTGCAGGTGCGCTCCTACCACGTGGTAATGTACATTAAAGGCTCCTCCGTGTCTTTTCATGGCTTGATAACGCATTCATGTAAAGCACTGAGTCCCCTTCCATTGTCGGGATGTACAGTTTATTTGTCCAGTCACCTACTGAAGGACATCTTGGCTGCTTCAGAATTTGGGCCACTATGAATAAAGCTGTATAAATACCTGTATGCAGATTTTTGTGTAGACGGAAGCTTTTGATTCCATTTGAGGAAATACCAAAGAACACTGGATCATATGATAAAAGTGTGTTTAGTTTTGTAAGAAAATACCAAAATAGCTACACTATTTTGCATTCTACTATCAGTATATGAGTTCCTATTGTCCCACAATCCTTGTCAACTTTTGGTGTTGTCGGTTTATTGGATTTTGGCCATTTTAATAGGTGTGTAGTGCCATCTCATTGTTTTAATTTTTGTTTCCCTGATGACAAAAGCTTTCATGAGTGTTTTTACCATCTGTATATCTTCTTCACCAAGGTGTGTTAACATCCTTGGTCTATTTTTAATTGTTTTCTTATCATTGAATTTTAAGAGTTTTTATATATTTTGGATAATAGTCCTTTGTCAGGTGCACCTTTTGCAAATATTTTCTCTGAGTCTGGAGTTTGTTTTGTCATTCTCTTAATACTATCTTTCACAGATGAGACATTTTTAATCTCAAAATTCAGCTTATTATTTCTTTCATGGATTGTGCCTTTGGTGTTGTATCAAAAAGACATTGCCATACCCAAGGTCAATCTAGGTTTTCTCCTATGTTCTAGGAGTTTTAAGTTTCATGTTTTACATTTATTTCTTTTTAAAAAGATTTATTTATTTTAGAGAGAGAGAGTGATAGTGTGAGCAGGGGGAGGGACAGAGGGAGACAGAGAAAGAATCTCAAGCAGACGCCCTGCTGAGCATGGAGCTGAATTCGGGGCTTGATCCCATGATCCTGAGATCATGACCTGAGCTGAAACCAAGAGTTGGATGCTCAACAACTGAGTCATCTAGGCGCCCCTGTGTTTTATATTTAGGTTCATGATCCACTTTGAGTTAATTTTTGTGGAAGTTGTAAGGTCTGTGTCTAGATTTTTTTTTTTTTTTTTTTTTGCATGTGGCTATCAGTTTTTCTAGCACCCTCTGTTAAAGAGACTATCTCTAGTCCATTGTATTATTGCCTTTACACCTTCGGCAAAGATCAGTTGACTCTGTTTATGTGGATCTATTTCTAGGCTCTGTATTCTGTTGCATTGATCTATTTGTTCTTTCACCCATACCACACTGTCTTGTTTACTATAGTTTTATATTAAGTCTTGAAGTCAGTGAGTGTCATTATTCCAACTTTGTTGTTCTACTTTATTATTGTATTGGCAATTCTGGATCTTTTGCCTCTTTGTACAAACTTTAGAATGAGTTTGTTGATATCATAAAATAACTTTCTGGGTTTCTGATTGTGATTGCATTGAGCCTGTAGATCAATTTGGGAAGAACTGACAACTTGGCAATATTTAGTCTTTCCATCTGTGAACACAGAATCTCTCTCCATTTATTTAGTCCATCTTTGGTTTCACTCACCAGAGTTCTGTAGTTTTCCTCACACAGATCTCTTACATATTTTGTTAGACTTATTCTTAAGTATTCCATTTTTTTAGGGTGTGTTAATGTAAATGGCAATGTATTTTTTATTTCAAACTCCATTTGTTCATTTTGTGTACATTGGAAAGCAATTGAGTTTTATATATTAATCTTATATCTTGCAATCTTACTGTAATTATTTATTATAGGATATTTCTGTTGATATTTTTAGATTTTTTTCCTCCCAAGTTTTTTTTTAAACTCTAGCTAGGTAACATATACTGAAATAGTAGGTTTAGGTGTAGAATTTAGTGATTGATTAATCACTTACATATAACACCTATGCTCATCACAAATTCTCTCCTTAGTCCCCATCGCCTATTTAGCCCATCCCCCTGCCCCCATCCCCCCAAGTAAACATCAGTTTGTTCTCCATAGTTAAGAGTCTGCTTTTTGGTTTGCCTCTCTTTTTTCTTTCCCCTATGTTCATTTGTTTTGTTTCTTAAATTCCACATATGAATGAAAGCATACAATATTTGTCTTTCTCTGACTTATTTCACTTAACATAATACTCTTTAGCTCCATCCACATCATTATTACAAGTGGCAAGATTTCATTCTTTCTATGACTAATATGCTACATATATATATGATATATTGATATATTGATTATATATCAATATATAATCATATATTGATTATATATCATATATATAATGGAGTCTGTTTTA
Source organism: Canis aureus (assembly GCF_053574225.1). NCBI lineage: Eukaryota > Metazoa > Chordata > Mammalia > Carnivora > Canidae > Canis > Canis aureus. The sequence continues at coordinate 89,395,532 of NC_135614.1, read as the reverse complement.
TCTATTCATCAGTCAGTGGACATATGGGCCATTTCCATAATTTGGCTATTGTTGATAATGCTATAAACATCACGGTACATGCATTCCTTCGAGTAAATAAATACCTAGCAGTACAATTGCAGAATTATAGGATAGTTGTTTTTAACTTTTTTACCTCCAGACTGTTTTCCGTGTCTGCACTGCTTTGCATTCCCACCCACAGTGTAAGAGGGTTTCCCTTTCTCTGCATCCTCCCCAACACCTGTTGTTTTTTATGTTGTTAATGTTAGCCATCCTGACTGGTTTGAGATGGTATCTCATTGTGGTTTTGATTTGCATTTCCCTGATGATCAGTGATGTTGAGCATCTTTTCATATGTCTGTTGGCATCTATATGTATTCTTTGGAAAAATGTCTATTCTATTTGTGTCTTCTGTCCATTTTGAACTGAATTATTTTTTTGGGGGGTGTTCAATTTTATAAATTCTTTTTGTTTAAGTAAACTAAATGCCCAGTGTGGAGCCCAACATGGAACTTGAACTCACAATCCTGAGATCAAGACCTGAGCTGAGATCAAGAGTCAGACACATAACCCACTGAAACACCCAGACACCCCATGAATTCTTTATATGGTTTGGATACTAACCCTTTATCAGATGTCATTTGCAAATATCTTCTCCCATTCCATAGGTTGATTTTAGTTTTGTTGATTGTTTCCTTTGCTCTGCAGAAGCTGTTTATTTTGATGAAGTCCCAATAGTTTATTTTTGCATTTGTTTCCTGATATTTTTGGATTTTTTATGTATTCCCTCTGCTTCTGTTCTCTGAAAGAGATTGTAGAATTGGTGTAATTTCTTCCTTAAATATTTGGTAGAATTCACCCCTGAACTCATCTGGGCCTGGTACTTTTAGTTTTAGAAGATTATTAATCATTACTTCAATTTATTTAATACCTATAGGCCTATTCAGATCATCTGTTTCTTCTTGTGAGAGTTCTAGTGGTTTGTGTCTTTCAAGGAATTGGTTCGTCTCAAGTAGGTTATCAAATTTGTGGGCATAGAGTTGTTCATAATATTTTCTTATTATGCTTTTAATTTCCATGAGAATCTATATTGATGTCCCCCTTTTCCTTTGTAATATTAGTAATTTGTGTTCTCTCTCCCTTTTCTTAGTTACCTTGGCTAGAGACTTATTCATTCTGTTGATATTTTTGGAGAACCAGGTTTGGGTTTTTTTTTTTTTTCTCTATGTTGATTTCCTGTTTTCAATTTCATTGATTTCTGCTCTAATGCTTATTGTTTCTTTTTTTCTGCTTACTCTGGATTTAATTTGCTCTTCTTTTTGTAGTTTTTTCAGGCAAAAACTTAGATTGTTTTTTAGATCTTCTTTTCTGATGTATGCATTTAATACTATGAATTTCCCTCTAAGCATTGCTTTTGCTACATCCCACAGATTTTGAAAGGTTGTGTTATTTTCATTTAGTTAAACGTATTTTTTAACTTCTCTTGAGATTTTTTCTTTCATCTGCATATTATGTAGAAGTATGCTGTTTAATCTCCACATAACTGGTGATTTTCCAGTTATTTTTTCTTTTATTAATTTCTAGTTTAAATCTATTGTGATCTGAGAGCAAACTTTGTATATTTCTGTTCTTTTGCAGTTATTAAGGTGTATTTTATGACCAGAATGTGATGTATCTTGGTGAATGTTCCTTGTGAGCTTGAGAAAAAAATATATTCTGCTGCTGTTGGATGAGGTAGCTTATAGACGTCAGTTATATCTAGTTGATCATTGGTGTTACTGAGTTCAGCTCTGTCCTTGACTGACTTTCTGCCTGCTGGATTTGCCCACTTCTGAGAAAAGACTCTTTGGATTTCAGTATAGGTATATGACAATATATTGAGAAATATGTTAGTGGTTTGAATGGAATGCTTATTTCTTTTTTTAGCATTCTAGTTACAAGTGTTCACTCCCTCCTTTAATATTTTCTCTTTATTTAATTAATTTTTTTTCCTTTCCTTAATATTTTTAGGGAAAGCAGTCTACTCTCATTTCCAGATTTGCTTAGTGGCTGTCATTTGTGTTCAAAAAATCATATTTGATAATAATATTTAATTAATGCCTTGGAAGCAAAGTATAATTAGGCTATATTCCTGAACCTTTATGGTTTTGGCTTGACTTCACCTAAGCTATTCCAGATGATTAAGCATTTTTATTATCTTCAAAGAGTTACATAGAAAGCAAGTCTTGAGTCTCCTGACATGGATTGATTCTAGTTTAAATAACCTGCCATGTTAAGTCTCTACACATTGGCCAGGCCTCCATGAATAGACCACTTGGTATGAAGAGCTGTGTTTGGCAGTGCATTTCTGTCTTCTTTCCAGTTCTCAGGAAGACCTGCTCCCTGTATTCTGATGTCTCATAGGTGTGATTTGTCATGATTTGACAGTGTATACTTCCATCCACGAACAGATACAAAATGTAGAATTTCCCCTGAGACTCCATCACAAACTATTCTAAGGACATATATTTAAAATGAGTAAGTGCCCTTGATGGGATGAGCACTGGGTGTTATTCTATATGTTGGCAAATTGAACACCAATAAAAAATAAATTTATAAAAAAAAATGAATAAGGGGATCGCTGGGTGGCGCAGCGGTTTAGCGCCTGCCTTTGGCCCAGGGCGCGATCCTGGAGACCCGGGATTGAATCCCACGTCGGGCTCCCGGTGCATGGAGCCTGCTTCTCCCTCTGCCTGTGTCTCTGCCTCACTCTCTCTCTCTCTGTGACTATCATAAATAAATAAATAAATAAATAAAAATGCTTAAAAAAAATGAATAAGTGCCGAGTACCTAAACCATTGCACTTTCTAATGGTCTCTGCACTCACTCCACTGAAAAAGTTATGATTGAGTGGATCTTCTGATGTCTAAAGGTATTGCAGGCAAGTGGTCAGGTCATTAGAATAATAAGAAGCCAAGCTAAAAGTGCTGGCTTGCTCCCTTGCAGTTGTACGGTTTGGATGAGTGAGAAAAGATGGGTGGAAAGTTGAGATCAAAGAATTACATAAAAATAGACACAAGACATTGCTCCTCAATGTCACCTCTGATGTACACCTGCCACTTATGTGTTACCTGAAACAAAGCATGAGAAAACAGATTGATCCAACTGAAAGCACACTCACTGGGCAAAGTAATTCCAATGGGCTCTTGAAAAATGCCAATGACACAAAAGTCAAAGAACCCAAGGAAACGTTCTAGAATAAAGAATCTCTGACCAGAACCTGATTTCAAAAATAAAATTTCAAAAAAAATTTAAAAAATAAAAAAAAATAAAATAAAATAAAATTTCTCAGTTTTACAGGGCATTATTGTATTAATGGAAGAACATTTAAATGTGGAGTGCATGTTAAGAGTATTAAATTATTGTCATATTTTCTGTATGTGGATAATTATATTGAAGTGATATGGGTTAATATCCTTCATGGAAGGTACATGCTGAAGTACTTTAGGGATTCAGAGTAAATTCAAGATTTCCCACCAACTCTCAAAAATTCCGAATAAGAGAAGGTATACATGTGTGTACCTATGCATATACATACATACATACCCATGGATGTACATACACTCCTAGGTATACATATATGGGCAAATACAAATGTAAATGAAAGAGAAAGAATGTAGTAAATGTTAACAATTGGTAAATCTTGGTATATGGGTGCTTGTTATACTATTTTTCCAATTTTTTCATAGGTTTGACATTTTTTCAAAATAAAATGTTGGGGAGAGAAAGTCAACAAATCCCAAAGCATCTTTTCCCTTGGCTTTGGTTTTGATATCAGTTTAGGTTCAGATAAACTAAAGTGGAAAATCCCCAAGCTACTAAAATAAATAATCTGTTCTAATCCTTTATAATATTTGGATATTTTGGCAATTATAAACAAGGGCAGTTGAAGGCCAGCTAAATAAATATATCTTCATATATGTTTGACCTGTAAGGGATGCCTGTTAAATATACAAACAAATAAAATAACACAGCCAGGCATCCAGGCATGGTGACAATCACAAGTTTTTGATTTGGAAATGTTTCCCAGTTTGAGAGTTATTGCTTTCAGCTGTAATAATAACGGGCTTTTCCGCTAAGGGAAAAATACATAGTGTTTAAAATAAATATCATCAGTACAATTTTGCAGTGTTGAGGAAACATAAATGACCTTTTTCTTTTTCTTTAAACATTAAGATCAGTTGATTTTCTCATGAATGTGTGTTGGGGGAGACAGAATTCTGATGGACTAGAGGTGAAAAAAAGACCAGTTACAAAAGAGCTTGCCCATCCTTTGAAACAAGGGTAAACTGTTTCCCTTTGTGGCCTTCACCCAAGGATAAGCCCAGAATTTTGTCCAAGCATGTTGGCTACACTTTCCTACAAAATCTGGATTTTTCCTGTTGAACGCAATTCAGAATGGAATTCTAAGCTCAGGGGATATCATTACTTACTTCCTAGGAATGGACTCCAACCAGTGTTGTTCTGAGCATCGCAGCTGTCTTTATAGTTATCCTGAGACTAGTTTTAAAAGGATCCACACATTGCTCCAAGGAATAGCAAAAGGTTTGAAGACGTCTTCTTGATGTGCTTTTACACTCTGTTTTGTTTTTTTGTTTTTTTGTTTTTTTTCCGTATGGAAAAGTGGTAACAAGTTGTGGCCTCCCTCAATCTGACATGATAAATCTTTTAGCAAGAAGGTTAAATAATTATTCAGTTATTGCTCTAAATTCTATTTCTGTTGTTTTTCTTTTTCTTCTTTAACTGTCATAATACCAAGAACTATAGTGAATACCATCTGTGGAGTGGCCATGATGCTTCTGACATGTTCTAGGTGAACTACCTACAATTATCTGATACAAACATCCCAAGAGCCCTGTCTCAGGTACTATTATCTTGCTTTACAGAGAAGGGAAATTTTATAGCTAAGTTAATAGGTGGTGGTTGGTCTGATAATAAAGCCTTGCTTTTACCACTACCATACATACTGCTTCCCGCAAATGCGGGACACTTACGCTTCTTTATTCAGTCCTCCATTTCAGAATGTGACAGAACAGACAGAAGCACAATCAAATGGATTGAACCAAATCCTTTTCAGGTGGCAATTTTATTACTTTTCTTCAGTGTCTGGGCCTGGGCTGTTAGGTCTTTATGAGGGTGTTTATAAAGTCTTAACAAGGATGGACATTTATTTGTCAATTAAAATCTATCCCATCAGCTAAAGGAAATCTCATTCTGCAGGAATGATTCATGTCAGGGTAGCTTGCCTTGATTTAGACCAATAATCAAAGAAGAATTCATCCGAGCTCTCAAGGATCCTTTTTGGAAGGGAGGGAAAACTGTACTGGGAGTTTGGGAGCAAGAAGGCTATTCAGCTGATGTCTGAAAAGACAAGGCAGCTGGAAAGTTTGGTGCATATTCATCATCAGTAGCTACTGCTTCTTGGTTGTTCTACAAACAGGATCATCATTTCCAAGCCAGGCACTGGAGTCACTCAAAGGAACTGCCACAGTTGTCTGCAGGTCTAAATTCCTAATCTCTGTTGAATTGCTATGCAAGGTAGGATGTTAGCAGGAAATGATAAGCCAATGCTCAGCCCCTCATTTATGAGCAATCCTGACTACTAACATTATCTTTAAAATGTAGTAATAAAGAGCCCACGTTATGCATGCCCCCAGGACGTTTTCCTCATAGTCTTCTTTTGATCTTTTGCTGAAAACAGTCAGGACTCAGGTGGGAAATAACCAATTAGAAACTTCCATGTTATAAACATTAGGCTTTGAATATGTTTACCTTGGATGACTGAGTAAATTACTTGACTTTTCTCCATCCTTAAAATGGTGTTATGTAGCCACACGATGTGCGATTACATGATCCATTTCTATTGTGCATATAGGTTGTATGCCTTGGGAAACATTTAAAAATTCATTAAAACTTAATATTTTAAAGTATAAACCTGACTTTGCATTTATCCTTAGCTACTTTTATTTTTTCTCTCCCATTTAGGAAATTCAGCTATCTTTGCTATCTGAATTGTGTTGATCAACAATGATTTTTTCTCAAATGACCCATAATTATGAACATTAAACCACCAGCTTTGGCAATCTTGTCATCAGCTACTATCTGTTTTTATCTGTTTTCTTTCAAACTGGTTAATTGGAAGGAGTATAATATAATCATACAATGATTATAACAGGTTAATAAGAGCTTTTTCATTAAATTGGTAGTTTACCTAGGCTTCTCTGAAAAAAGAATCTGGGAGAAAAATGCCAAAATTGTAAGACCTTGTATAATAGGCTCCGAGAATGGGCTTGTTCTGAAACACTATGGGTGTTTTTAGAGAGCAAATTATTTGTTAAAAAAGGCAACAGTGAGTCAAGTGAGAAATTTAATTGAAAGTAATCATTTTCAAATGTAGTATTTTCTTCCTCCTCTATTAAGTCATGGTCATGATGCAGCCTTCCCTATAGGAAATTTATATCCCTTTTTAGTTCTTGAGTATTTTGCTTTTAAAAAGATTCCATTTTAAATTTCAAAATTACATATTTGCTTTTATGATGGAATATTTATCAGTTGTAACTGTCTGATAGCAGTTTGCATAATGCTTACTCACACACATCTTTGAAACTCCATATTTTATTTTATTATAGGGACTAGATAAGTTTTCATTTCATTTTCTGCTTATAGACTCTATCTTGGATGTTCAAATAATTGTTTTTCAGTATAAAATCTATGATCTCAAAACAATCTCCCAAATTCCTTTAGGCATGTGATTTCAAGAGACTTGTGAATATTTAAAGTGATTAAAAAAAAAAAAAAAAGTTCCAAGCTTATGGAGTTAGTTACAAGATGTGTAAGTAAGACCACTCACAAAGTCTACAAAAAACTCTGCCTAAAATCGTAACAATCTAAGATAAAAAATACAGGATAAAAATACAGAAAAATACTCTTTTTAAGTCTTACTCTGTTATTTGCAATTCAAGTAAGATCACTCCCTTCCCCCTTCTCCTCTCTCTGCACTTCTTTCAATTCTTCCATTTACTCCTATATTAATGCAAAAAAATTCCCCAATTTAAGAAAAGAAAGAGAAAATCTTTTTTGACTCTCAGATCCTTCCATTGTGCCATTTCTCAGCTCTTCTTCACAGTTAAAATTCTCAAAATACTTTATTTTTATATTGCTTTCATTTCCTCACCTCCCATTTTTTTGTATCAGTTGTTTTAGTTGTTAGCATTGCAGTGGTATTTCCCCAGGCATAGTTCGGCCAGATGAGGATACTTTTTAGGTAAAAATCCATTATATATATATATATATATATATATATATATATATATATATATATATATATAATATTTTTTTTGGTTAGTTGATCATTAAAAAATATAAACTTACTGATAGTGGCTTTTTTGCTATTATAAAAATTACAAATATTGCCTAAGAAAGTACATTATTGTGCAATTAGCATATATATTTTTTTCTTTTTAAGAAGTATTTTATTACGGGGCACCCTGGGTGGCTCAATGGGTGAGCATCTGCCTTTGGCTCAGGGCATGATCCTGGGGTCCCACATCGGGCTCCCTGCATGGAGCCTGTTTCTCCCTCTGCCTGTGTCTCTGCCTCTCTCTGTGTGCCTCTCATGAATAAATAAATAAAATCTTTAAAAAAATATTTTATTATGAAAAAAATACGTTGTCATGAAATATTTCAGTACTTTCAATAGCAGGCCGATAGAGCCCATAGTAAGAGTACAAATGGAAGCCTACTCACCATTTGATAAATATTTAACAGCTATATATCATGCTAATGATGAAGCATGTCCTGCAACCTTGGTAAACATATCTTTGTAAAACCTGGAAGGGCAGGTGTGAATCTGGAATTCTAAGATCCTCGGTGTCTTATTCATACTCATACCACCATTCCCCTCCTTGTTCTGTACTAACAGGAAATTGGCACAAACACACTTGGACATCACCACCTGAATACCCAGGCTCCACCCCTAACCTTCACAAATGGTTGCCCGTGGCTGTCCATTAAGCGTAGGGGAGCACGGAGGAATGGCACAGTCTGCTCTGAGAGGTTAGACCCAGGGCATAGAATGACACCGTCCCTGCAGTTGGGCTAGGGTCATCCGGGCAGGGTCTGGGAGAGCTGAATGTGGGCTACGGCAAGGGGGGTATCAGGTGGGTATCCCTTGGGTGGCTGGATTATTGTGCTAGGAAGATTTCATTGAGATACTCATACCAGCTTTGTTTAAAAAAAACCTGGAAACAACTCAGTTATTGTTTAACAGGAGATTGAATAGTTCGTATGACATAATGGAATACTATAAAGCAGTGAAAATATGTATGTGTATATTATAAATATTTTATGCAATATTCTTTATAGTCATCTTTATGTGACCAATTAATCCTTACAGAATGCTTTTACTGATATTTTATCCATACCAACCTATGGTTGCCATTGGTGAATGAGTGTAGTGCAGAACAGTGGATGCCGTTCTTGTTTATGGTAACAAGTAATCAAAAGTGAAACAGTAAGATGTGCTGAAAAGTGGCCCTTTGGCAGCGACATTAATGACTCCTTTTGTTGAATCAGATAACAACATTTGAATACTGGAAAAATCTTTTCTTGATTTTTGTTGTACTACTCACAGGGTAATGACTTATAGACATGATACACTTTTTTTTAAAAAAAAGATCTTATTTATTCATTTGAGAGAGAAAGAGAGAGAGAAAGAGAGAGAGCAGGAGTGGAGGGGCCGAGGGAGAGGGAGAGGCAGGCTCCCCGCTGGGCAGGGAGCCCCACACGGGGCTCAGTCCTGGGACCCGGAGATCATGACCTGAGCCGAAGGCAGATGCTTACCTGACCGAGCCACCCAGGCACCCCAAGACATGATAGACTTTTAAGTTTCATCTGTATTATTGACAGTTTTTCCATTATGCTCCTAAGTCTGGACAATACAAAAAATACCGAACCAAGCTCTGACCTGTGACACTGAGCACTGCCTAGGCGTAAGTGCTTCCCAGTTGCCGATGTCGGGCTGCTGCCGTGGCGCTGCCTGAGCAGAGTCAGGAACACGTGCAGGAGGCCACGTTACTTAGCATTTCCACCGTGGGGATCTAAGGACATACAGAAGGTGCAATTCAGTAAACTGCAGTAAAAATACAGAAGTGGTGAGTTTTGAGTATTTTGTTATAAATATGATTTATTTAATTTGAAGTTTATAGAGTTTACTTTTTTAAAATGGCCATATTAACAAATAGCTTGTAAAACTTTAAAAAATTTAACAGTTGGCTTTTGTCAGCTGGTTCTGAGCAACTCCACCCCAGAATGTCCAGCACGATGGACCAACTAGTCTGTGGAAAGTTTCTGGGTTTACTATTCCATCCTACTGCCCTATTTATTTATTTCTACTTCAAACAACACAATTAAATCAGTTTTAAAATTCAACTTGGGGGACACCTGGGTGGCTCAGAAGTTGAGCGTCTGCCTTCAGCTCAGGGTGTGGTCCCAGGGTTCCAGGATCGAGTCCCGCATCGGGCTCCCTGCATGGAGCCTGCTTCTCCCTCTGCCTGTGTCTGTGGGACTCCATCCCGGGACCGCGGGATCACGCCCTGAGCCGAAGGCAGATGCTCAACCACTGAGCCACCCATATGTCCCTTATTGGTATTTTTTTTTTTTAACAAAACTTTAAGTACAGCCAAGGAAGTGGTGACATCATGTTTGTCATCCATTTAACCCACCCATAGTTTGACTTCCCTACAGATGGTAGCTTCCTCCTCCATATGGTTCATCCATCTCTATTCTATGTTGCATCCTTTCTTAAACTACATGGTCAAATAAAGTGGTTCTTTCGTACGTAGTGGAAGAACTCTCAGGAAGAACACTCACTGAGTCGCGTAGGATATTGGTTCCTTGTTAATAGGTAATGAAAGCAAGCACGCTTTGAACACTTAATGTTGCCAAGCACTCCACTACATGTTCCGGGTATGTCATCTCACTTAGTCTTTTTTTTTTTTTTTTTTTTTAGGTTTTTATTTAAATTCCAGTTAGTTAACTTTAAAATAATTTTGTGATATTAGTTTCAGGTGTACCATTTAGTGATTCAGCACTTCTGTACAACACTTGGTGCTCATCACAACAAGGGCATTCCTTAATCCCCATCACCTGTCCCTCATCCCCACCCACCTCCCCTCTGGTAACCATCAGTTTGTTCTCTATAGTTAAGAGTCTGTTTCTTAACTATGATAGTTTGTTTTGTTTCCTGCATCCCGCACATGTGATCTCCCTTAGTCTCCACAATTGTATTATTAAGTTTTCTCATTACCTTCATCTTTTCAGAAAAAGAAAGTGGGGCTTGGAAAAACTAACAGAAAAGTAATGGTGGACCAGGGTTCCAAACCCAGGCAGTATGATTCCAGAGTTTTGCCTTTGGCTTCAGGAATAGTCGTCTGCTACTTTTCTTCTAAACCTGTGCTCATAAAACAAAATTTTAATGCATAACTTAGTATCCAAAGAGGATATGGCCATTATGAAGAAAGCCTGGACCAATTATGTCCTCCAACTTACATTTAAACTGAGATTCTAGTTTGTAATTAGTTCTCTTGTGAGACTGATTCTTGCCTAAAACATTAGGATTGTGCTTTTGATTGTTACCAAGCGAGGGTCAGATCATGAACAACGGTCTATTTTTTGTGTAATAGATTCTTTCCTTTTTCTGTATAATATTTTCTAATTGTCAAAGGCTTTTTACAAAAATCTCAAGTTATTCTCATAATGTCTTTAAGAAGTGATAATTATATTTTTCTGTTTCAGAATCAAGTACATTGAAGCTGAGAGATTTAAGTATTTAGATGAAAATCACAAATTCTCAAGTGTAAAGCTCAGATGCAGATGAAGCTCTTCTGTTTCCCTGTATAGGACTCTTCTCCAGGGCAACATAAATCAGACATTTCATGAATCCTTGCCTGAAACTGCTAAGTGATCTGACTTTGACATCTTCTGATTTTGCTCAGTGTTGTAAATTAAAAATTGGATGATGAGTGACTTATTAGTGTCTCAGAGGACTGCAGTATTTAATGCATGTATGGACCTAATTTGCTAAATGAGCAAAGTAACTTCCACAGAGTTAACACATGACAGAAATGCGCTGAAATGGGAGCTAGAACATCTATAATTAAAGAACCCATTTCTCCACCAGACAAAAAAAGTCAAGAAGGATGACAGTCCTTCTTCCTACACTCTTCCCTCATCAGGGAGGCCTGCAGATCCTTGTTGTCAGCTTTTGAATTTACTGGTCTAGATAATTTAGTCTTCCTTTCTGTTTTGTTTTGTTTATGCCAACAGAGAACCTGTCCTGTTGGCTGACTTCTCAGGGTCCTCTGACGGTGCTGTTTCCCCAAAGCCCATCACACTGATGTCAGCTTTTTTTAATGAACAATATTCTGAATAATGACATGTAAAATATCTGTTACCACTCTTTTTCCTTGACTATGACTACTTTATAAGGAAGGAAGAAAATAATAAAATACGGTGTTCCCAAATCAGCACTGAATTTAATAGAAACGGACATACAAACTTTATCGGGAAAAAATACGGTTGCATAGTCTATAGGTAGTGATGTGTATCCTTTCTTTATGGCAGAGTTAGTGTCCTGATGGTGCAGTGTTAGGCTGTGTGTGCAGACAGTAATGGTTATGCATAGTACACAGACATAAATATTAATAGTAAATATTAAAGATAATTTTAGTCATAGCTAACATTTCAGTGCTCGACTCTGCTCCAGGCACTGTCATAAGTAATTTAATTTGATCCTCACAACAAACCTAAAAGGTTGCCCCTAATTATCACCATTTTGCAAATGACTGAAATGACACCCAGAGAAATGCAGCAGGTCAGCCAATTCACACTAGTAGTGAAAGCGCTGTCCACATTCCACATTCTGAAGTATATGCTGCAGGGCCACTTGACACGTGGTTGAAGAAGGAAGGAATTCGAATTTGCATGAGAAACAAGTACGTACCTCACAAAACAAATGCAGAGCATTGGACCACTGGCCTGTCCTGCTATCAGGATAGCAAGTTCAGTGGCCAGGAAGATAGATGTACTTAGAATTCTCTTGGATCACAGGATGTAGAAATAAAATAAATCTTAAAGTCAATTTTTCTGTTTCACGTAGTCCCCACTTTATGAGAACAGAAAAGTTTGGAAGAAAGTTCTCTCAGATGTCCACGTATTTTCCACTTGAATAGACACTCTGAGTCTCATAACTGATGATGTTTGCCTGTTTCCTTTGGCTACTAAGATTGGAACCAAATGTGCAGCCTACCTATAATTACTGTGTAGGACTTTAAGATGCCCTAACACTAATCATATCTTGATTTTTTTTATTATTTCTCTACACTATTTTTCGTGGGCCCTGGTTTCTTGAGCTGTTTACTCTTCATTCCTTCAAGGAACTTACTTCTAAATCTTACTAAGGTGTAGACATCAAAACTAAAATGGGTAAGGTAAAAATTCAAAATAAGTAATTTTATTTAAAGTCACAGAATTGTCATAAATATGGACCAGTGAGATTTTCTCTTAAATTTAAAAGAGAGACTTAGGGGCACCTGGGTGGCTTGGTCGGTTAGGCATCTGCCTTCAGCTCAGGTCATGATCTCAGGGTCCTGGGATCGAGTCCCATGTCAGGCTCTCTGTTCAGCAGGGAGCCTGCTTCTCCCTCTCCCTCTGCCTCTGCCTGCCGTGCCCCCTGCTTGTGCTCCCTCTCCTTCTCTGTCTCTGTTTCTCTGTCTCTCTGTCTCTCTCTCTCTAATAAATAAAATCTTAAACAAAAAAGAGAAAGACTTGGTTTGGTTTTAAGAACAGAGCATAGATATAATTGCATAATTACATGAAACCCTGTTTCGCATATTGTACTATAAAAATAAGTTTTGTCCTATTTTGGAGAAACTGTTTCTAAGGCATATTTTTCCATTCACGATTAGTTGGACACATAGGGACGGTTTTTTGGTGCTTCATAACAAATGCTAAAGGCGAATTTCTTCATAATACTGTGTAGCTTATAAAATAGTGTTATTTTGGATGCCCTCGTAACAAACCTCACCCCTCCGACTTTTCTGTGACACCACAACTGATCATTCTGACAAATGGAAGATGGAACCTCCACGCTGATTATTCAGATGAGGTTAAGAGGTTGTACTTAGACCCAGGTTGTTAAGCTCCCCTGCTCATGATGTCTGAGAGCATCTCATTATCAGTGTGGCCAGGAGAGAATGAGGTTTCTAAGCAGCCCCAGCCCCAGAGATACGACCCAGATACCCAACTTGTGGGTCTACTGATGTGAGTCCATTCTTGTTTGCAAGAGGGAAAGGGACTGAAAAGAAAAAATATATATATATCATATCCCAGGGAAGGATGAAGAGGAAGGATCCTGAGTTGGGGGGCGGGTAGTGTTGGGAAGGAAAAGGAAAATAATGCTTCTGGTTGAAAAAAAAAATTAATGAGCACAGGACACAGCAATCGAGATAAGATAAGTCAGTGCAGAGCATCAGCTTCCTGACAGCCCCTCTTGGATCCTGTGTGGCGTGTCGCAGATCCCATGATTACCTTTCGTTCTGAGAGTTGTGCTGTTAGTAAGTTGAGATGATGAATTTTCTTGATGAATTGAATTCCTGAGTGTGCTTGGAGGGTAGAGGCAGATAAAGGAGGCGGTGCTGGGGCTCTAATCTCCTCGCAGAAACTGGCAGCTGCCTTTTCCTGGCCGGCTCCTCGACTTCGTGGGTCCTGTGCAGAGACTCAGGCGCCAGAAACAACAATCATGTCAAGTCGCACTTCAGAACTGAACAAAGTTATCTCTGTCCAGCACGTTTCCAAATGCAGTGAAAAAAAAAAAGGTATGAACAGATGGACGGATTTACTTGTTCCATTTCCCTTTGGTGAATCTTATGAGCTCTTTTGCTCATGGTATGTTTGTTTTCCATACTTTGAAAATTTTTTCCCCCAGATATAAAATTCGGTGTTTGAAGGTTGGTTCTGGCAAAGTTAACCAAATAATTCTCATGTTAATTCCATAGATGTGTTTATTGATTCACGTCTAAAGTACTTTCTTTCTTTCCTCAGATTACTGTTCTTTATAACCAGGGCATGTCCGTAATTAGCTATTCTTTCAGAATTTAAGGGTCACTCTATTTGTTAGCCAAACAGACAAACAAAAGACACGAGAGAAAGAGAAGCTTGATTAATACCAAATGAGTATTAGTGATTTATGATTTTTATTAATTAATGTAAACTAACGCAATACCAGTGAAACTATTTTTAGTAATTAAAATGACCCTTTCGATATTTATTCTTATTTATCACTTTTATTTATATTTTCATTCATTCTTCAGTGTCTCTCTTGATAGGTAAAAGAAGCCCCAGTGTGTCAGATGCAGGATTCCCATATTTACTAATGAGCAGAGTCATGTGTGTGGCCAATTTAGGAAACTCTTCAGCACGGCTGAAGGTTGGAAATGACGATGAATGGTTGTATATTTTAAGATCACAATCTAGAGAAACCCTACTTAGTCTAAGCTACAGTACTTGAACCATAGCTTAATGTCAAAAAGGGTTCCCTTTCATGTGCGGTTTCCTCTTTCAACATCCTACAGTCAAATACAGAAAACGAAATGCTGTTCAGAGTAATGATGTTGCCCTTGAACTTTAATCCAGAAACAGCAAAGGAGCTTTGCACCTTTAGGACTTCCCTCTCTTTGAGGATGAAGTCATGTCGGCCTTATAGTAGAGCCTAGTGCAGAACTATTACATGGAAGAGGAAGAGCTGTCCAATTACAGCAGCGGTCGCATCCCGACCAGCGCGACAGTGAGTGCTGCATTGACACTCCTTGACGCAGAGCACACATCGATATTAGAACTTGATTTAACACAAATAGACTCATAGGAAAATGAAAATAGTGTAAAAGTGTATTATCAGTTTTTTCCTAAAATGATTGATGAAGTCTGAACAAAGCTCGCGGATGTAACCCAATATTTAACGAGTGTTTGCCATGTAGAGAGCGCCGTCTGGGGAAGGTTCATGCCGTAAGATGACTGAGTCACCACTGTCCTAACCCAACCTGTCTGTCTACCGGAGGGGCACAGGCTAGAATCTGGGGTTCCACGTGTGTCTAATCAGGCAGGATGGAGTCTGTGAAGGTGAAAGTGTGTGGGGGGGGTGGAGGTTGATCGTGTCCTGGGTGTGCCATGGGGGGTGGATACTGAAAATGGCTTTTATGACTAATTGAATAGGTGGAGAAGAGAATGGAGAGAACATTCAGGGGATTTGAAGGCAGGTAGTGACAAACGAAATAGGAAGTGTTGTTGAGAAATCAGTCGCAATCTCAGTAGGATTCCTAGCTAATGACTTGTAGGCCGTAAAGCATGTGGTGGAAGGAGAAGTGTTTGAGTTTTAAGCTTAGTGATGGGAGGGACAGAAGTGACAATATCGTGGGGAGGAAACGTGCAGAAAGAAGGATCTTTGCGAAGGAAGTCTGAGGTATCAGCTGGAAGTTTGGGAAGTCGTGTTTCTAAAGGGACAGCAAATGTGAGCCTTGAAGCCCTCAGCGCCTTTTACGTGGGGTTTGGAAGAGAGATTGAATAACCGGGGATCATCCAAGGGTGATCTATGTCGGGGGAGGACAGGCTGAGGGCCAGGGATGTGAGGGCTGAGGAGACTGACGTTTAGAATGATGAACGATGACCCCGAGAGATCAGGGTAGGAACCTGAACTCCTCAGAAGGATGGGATAGGGTTTGGTTTCATGGTTTTCAGTTAAGGTTTGTTTCCTACTAGTTGTTTTCAGTTTAGGATTTGGCGTTTTCCTGGGTATTTTATCCAAAGGAAAAAAATCATTCATGTTAACTTCCACTTCTTTTAATGAATAGTCAGTGTACTAGAGTTGCTTATTCCAAAACCAAATTTTTCTTAAGCTCTTACGTTCAGACTCTCATCATTCTAGTTATAACTCTGGTACAGTTTAGCAATCACTTACAAGGGGACCTTCACAACTAACTTAATTAAGTTTCATTAAATATTTAAATAGCATTCATAAATTTAATATATTCATTTCTCGTTTTCAAGCTTTTCAGTGGTCTAACACGCTAAATGGTCACAAGTTCTGGAGAAATCTACTGAAATGTGAGACGTTGAATTTATAGGGATGTGACCCTTTAGCTGTCGTGAACATTACAATATTGTTTTACAAACTGATAAATTTTTGCTTATGTTTAAAATAACAAATCTGAATAGATTATCCAATCTTAAAGGAATACATAATAGAAAATATCCACAAATTATTTCTAAACACAAATATGTTAGTGCACTGGGCTTGGTTTTGGTTCATCATCTTTGTCCCTCACTTGAAACTTGGCTGTTTTTAAAAACATTCAAACACCAAGGAGACAGTTGTGCCCCCCAAGGTCTGGTCTCCTTAGCAACCGTTCCCTTTGCCTTCTTACAAGCTAGAAAGTGAAGTATGCAAAGTCTCAGCCCCTCCTGCAACCACAGGGGGCCACTGACACACTTCTGTCCACTGGGCCATATATATAGGCCTGTCTGCTTTATTATGGATAAAAAAGCAGTCGATTTTTGCTCATTGCCACAGTTAGTGAGACCTGCTAAGTATCACTGCTGCAGTGTATGTGATCTTCCCATGCTCCCAAACCATTCCACGTGCCTTCTGTGGGCTAGCGGTACCGTCTCTGCGGGCCGCTGTCCTGTGTCTGTGGTCTAGCTGTACTATCTGTAACAACTCTGGGAGGCAGATACAATCATCCTTCCATTTCACGGATGAAGAAACAGTAACAGAGAGGTCACTGTGTTGCCCAGAGTCACGCAGCCCGTAAGTGGGCAAAGTCAACAACTGAGACGCAGCTCTCCAATTTCAGAGTCACCTCCTCCCCTCCCTGTAGGCACCATTCCCCATCTTTCTTCCAGCAGGTGCCTGGAGCTCTCTGTTGTATCTGCCTCTGCCATCAGCTGATGGCGTGTTCACCCAGCCAGCGGCCCCTGTCTCCCCCGGAGACTAAGCGGTCCTTCGCCACCTGCCCTTTATACCCCCACCTCACAGCCTCAGAACTTGTGTCCCATAGATGTTCAACAAATACTCCATGAATTGCTGACTTAAGGGCTATAAAACCACAAAAGTCACAGAGATAGACTTATTTGAAAAACACCTCAATATGTCAAATCTTGGAAATTTCAAAAGTAGACAGAAAAGTGACATTTTTACTTTGTAACGAGAGTGTCACATCGTGCGATGACCCCTGTGTAAGCTGCCGTCATGGACAGGGAGCTGAGAGGCCTCTCGCCACATCTGGGGAGGAAGGCCCTCCACCGTCGTGCCCTGTGTGCCTGTCCGTGAATGCCGGCGTCCTTATCCTAGTCTGTAAGTGTCTGGCTGTGGATGAAGAACCACGGCCACAATGCCCCTTTCAGCTCCGTGGTTTCCCTTGGAAGGGCTCAGTGTGACTGGGTGCTGGGCCCCCACGTAGAGCTGATGCCTGCCCTGTGATGGGAGAAAGCAGTGCCAGCGTCCCCGGGACCAGGATGTGGTCCACAGAAAACGGGCGTCCTTACCATGAGGAGTCACGTCGAGCTTATGACGTAGGACGTTTATTTGCTTTGGAGGAAGGAATGTCAGAGTCCTGCAGGGCAACAGGACCAGAGGGACCGAGAGGTACGTGTAACATGCTGTGACGGCTGCTTGGCACAGTGCTGGGCCCTGGGACGGGCTGTGGTCTGTTGTCTCTAAGCTGACCCAGGAAAGTGGTGCCCTCGGTCGAGGCCAGAGCCTGGGAACCCGGAGCAGGAGACGATCCAGGGGTCCGCTCAGAAGAATCAGGCAAGGGAGGCAGCTGCGCCTTCTGCCCTTTCCGTTCCCGCTGGTCCCCAACAGATGGGGGGGGAGGGACTGCCCACAGCGAGGAGGGCGGCTGCTTCCCCGGGGCCAGAGGACGCCCCGGGAATGGCCCCGCGGTGACCCAGGCAAGTCCACACACAAAATAACCGTGACAGTAAATAGGAAACACTTAGGGGGAGTGGAACTGCTGTGTGGGACGGGCGCGGCCCAGCCCGGCCTCCCCGGGGCTCACAGGGACCCGGACTTCTCAGCTGCTCTGGGGGAGGGGCAGAGGCGACCTTGTCTCCGACTGGATCCCAGAGCTGCCCCTACGGAGCCCCCGAGTCCCTGGAGGGTGGACCCTGCCCTCGAGGGACCTGCTGCAGGTGCTCGCGCACTGCCTGGGGCTGGTTTCTCCTGGTAACGGGGGACGCAGACACCTCCAGGGTCCGGGCGGGGCTGGGGCGGGCCGGGGTCAAGGGCGAGGTCAGGGCGGGGTCATGGGCCGGGTGGGGGTCAGGGTCAGGAGGGGGTCAAGGCAGGGGCGGAGGCAGGGTCAGGGTCACGGGCGGGGGCGGGGTCGGGAGCGGGGTCAGGGCCAGGTCAAGGGTGAGGTCAGGGGCGGGGTCATGGGCGGGGTGGGGTCAGGGTCAGGAGCGGGGTCGGGGCCAGGTCAAGGGCGAGGTCAGGGCGGGGTCGCGGGCGTGGCGGGCGGTGCAGGGGTTGGAGCCCCGGGCTACCTGCTGCCACCTGCATGTCGGGGCGTTGGGCCGCAGCAGCTGCCCCGACCGAGGCCGCCGGCCCGGCCCGCCCCGCCCATAGTCCGGCCTCGCCCGCCGCGGCCTCCCGGTGGCACTTCCTGCGCGGAGTCCGCGGCCCTTCCCGACGCGGGCGGCGTCTCGGCCTTCGGGGCTCCGCGCGGTAAGTCGCCGTGAGGACGCGTCCTGCGGGGCGGACCCGGCAGCCCCGGTGCATCCAAGGAGCTCTCGACCCGGGGCCGGAGGGGGCCGCTGTGCTCCCTCCCTCCCTCCCTCTCCTCCCGAGGCCGCCGTGCTCCCTCCCTCCCTCTCCTCCCGAGGCCGCCGTGCTCCCTCCCTCTCCTCCCGAGGCCGCCGTGCTCCCTCCCTCTCCTCCCGGGGCCGCCGTGCTCCCTCCCTCTCCTCCCGAGGCCGCCGTGCTCCCTCCCTCCCTCCTCCCCGAGGCCGCCGTGCTCCCTCCCTCTCCTCCCGGGACCTCCGTGCTCCCTCCCTCTCCTCCCGGGGCCGCCGTGCTCCCTCCCTCCCTCCTCCCCGAGGCCGCCGTGCTCCCTCCCTCTCCTCCCGGGACCTCCGTGCTCCCTCCCTCTCCTCCTGAGGCCGCCGTGCTCCCTCCCTCCCTCCTCCCCGAGGCCGCCGTGCTCCCTCCCTCTCCTCCCGGGACCTCCGTGCTCCCTCCCTCTCCTCCCGGGGCCGCCGTGCTCCCTCCCTCCCTCCTCCCCGAGGCCGCCGTGCTCCCTCCCTCTCCTCCCGGGACCTCCGTGCTCCCTCCCTCTCCTCCCGGGGCCGCCGTGCTCCCTCCCTCCCTCCTCCCCGAGGCCGCCGTGCTCCCTCCCTCTCCTCCCGGGACCTCCGTGCTCCCTCCCTCTCCTCCCGGGGCCGCCGTGCTCCCTCCCTCCCTCCTCCCCGAGGCCGCCGTGCTCCCTCCCTCTCCTCCCGAGGCCGCCGTGCTCCCTCCCTCTCCTCCCGAGGCCGCCGTGCTCCCTCCCTCTCCTCCCGAGGCCGCCGTGCTCCCTCCCTCCCTCTCCTCCCGAGGCCGCCGTGCTCCCTCCCTCTCCTCCCGAGGCCGCCGTGCTCCCTCCCTCTCCTCCCGAGGCCGCCGTGCTCCCTCCCTCCCTCTCCTCCCGAGGCCGCCGTGCTCCCTCCCTCTCCTCCCGAGGCCGCCGTGCTCCCTCCCTCTCCTCCCGAGGCCGCCGTGCTCCCTCCCTCCCTCTCCTCCCGAGGCCGCCGTGCTCCCTCCCTCCCTCCTCCCCGAGGCCGCCGTGCTCCCTCCCTCTCCTCCCGGGACCTCCGTGCTCCCTCCCTCTCCTCCCGGGGCCGCCGTGCTCCCTCCCTCCCTCCTCCCCGAGGCCGCCGTGCTCCCTCCCTCTCCTCCCGGGACCTCCGTGCTCCCTCCCTCTCCTCCCGGGGCCGCCGTGCTCCCTCCCTCCCTCCTCCCCGAGGCCGCCGTGCTCCCTCCCTCTCCTCCCGGGACCTCCGTGCTCCCTCCCTCTCCTCCCGGGGCCGCCGTGCTCCCTCCCTCCCTCCTCCCCGAGGCCGCCGTGCTCCCTCCCTCTCCTCCCGAGGCCGCCGTGCTCCCTCCCTCTCCTCCCGAGGCCGCCGTGCTCCCTCCCTCTCCTCCCGAGGCCGCCGTGCTCCCTCCCTCCCTCTCCTCCCGAGGCCGCCGTGCTCCCTCCCTCTCCTCCCGAGGCCGCCGTGCTCCCTCCCTCTCCTCCCGAGGCCGCCGTGCTCCCTCCCTCCCTCTCCTCCCGAGGCCGCCGTGCTCCCTCCCTCTCCTCCCGAGGCCGCCGTGCTCCCTCCCTCTCCTCCCGAGGCCGCCGTGCTCCCTCCCTCCCTCTCCTCCCGAGGCCGCCGTGCTCCCTCCCTCTCCTCCCGAGGCCGCCGTGCTCCCTCCCTCTCCTCCCGAGGCCGCCGTGCTCCCTCCCTCCCTCCTCCCCGAGGCCGCCGTGCTCCCTCCCTCTCCTCCCGAGGCTGCCGTGCTCCCTCCCTCTCCTCCCGAGGCCGCCGTGCTCCCTCCCTCTCCTCCCGAGGCCGCCGTGCTCCCTCCCTCTCCTCCCGAGGCCGCCGTGCTCCCTCCCTCTCCTCCCGAGGCCGCCGTGCTCCCTCCCTCTCCTCCCGAGGCCGCCGTGCTCCCTCCCTCTCCTCCCCGGGGCCGCCGTGCTCCCTCCCTCTCCTCCCGGGGCCGCCGTGCTCCCTCCCTCCCTCCTCCCCGAGGCCGCCGTGCTCCCTCCCTCTCCTCCCGAGGCCGCCGTGCTCCCTCCCTCTCCTCCCGGGGCCGCCGTGCTCCCTCCCTCCCTCCTCCCCGAGGCCGCCGTGCTCCCTCCCTCTCCTCCCGAGGCCGCCGTGCTCCCTCCCTCTCCTCCCGAGGCCGCCGTGCTCCCTCCCTCTCCTCCCGAGGCCGCCGTGCTCCCTCCCTCCCTCCTCCCCGAGGCCGCCGTGCTCCCTCCCTCTCCTCCCGAGGCCGCCGTGCTCCCTCCCTCCCTCCTCCCCGAGGCCGCCGTGCTCCCTCTCCTCCCGAGGCCGCCGTGCTCCCTCCCTCTCCTCCCGAGGCCGCCGTGCTCCCTCCCTCCCTCTCCTCCCGAGGCCGCCGTGCTCCCTCCCTCTCCTCCCGAGGCCGCCGTGCTCCCTCCCTCTCCTCCCGGGGCCGCCGTGCTCCCTCCCTCCCTCCTCCCCGAGGCCGCCGTGCTCCCTCCCTCTCCTCCCGAGGCCGCCGTGCTCCCTCCCTCTCCTCCCGAGGCCGCCGTGCTCCCTCCCTCTCCTCCCGGGGCCGCCGTGCTCCCTCCCTCCCTCCTCCCCGAGGCCGCCGTGCTCCCTCCCTCTCCTCCCGAGGCCGCCGTGCTCCCTCCCTCTCCTCCCGAGGCCGCCGTGCTCCCTCCCTCTCCTCCCGAGGCCGCCGTGCTCCCTCCCTCCCTCCTCCCCGAGGCCGCCGTGCTCCCTCCCTCTCCTCCCGAGGCCGCTGTGCTCCCTCCCTCTCCTCCCGAGGCCGCCGTGCTCCCTCCCTCTCCTCCCGAGGCCGCCGTGCTCCCTCCCTCCCTCCTCCCCGAGGCCGCCGTGCTCCCTCCCTCTCCTCCCGAGGCCGCTGTGCTCCCTCCCTCTCCTCCCGAGGCCGCCGTGCTCCCTCCCTCTCCTCCCGGGGCCGCCGTGCTCCCTCCCTCCCTCCTCCCCGAGGCCGCCGTGCTCCCTCTCCTCCCCGGGGCCGCCGTCCTCCCGTCCCTCCTCCCGGGCCCGCCGTGCTCGCGTCCTTCTGCTTTCAAACAGTTGTGGTTTTCAACTTGGTTCAGAGATTCCTGTGGGTTCACCTGAGCGCGCGAGCGGAGCCCACGCCCAGGGAGAAGCCCCTCCCGGCGACACGGCCCCGCGCCCGCCCCGGCCGGGCCCCGCACCCTGACCTGCACCCTGACCTGCACCTGACCTGAGGCCCGGCCCACGTGGCCCGCCGAGCCCCCGCCCCTCCCGCACTCGTGTGCTGTTCCGTCTCCTAAGCCGCTTGCTCCCAAGGCTCACGCAGCAAAGGCCACCGCCGCCGTGAAGACTGTTACATAGAAAATAGAATCTTAAAAATATTTTATGTATGTATTAGAGAGACAGAGAGGGAATGAGCAGGGCCGGGGGAGGGGGAGACGCAGACCCTCACGGAGCGGGGAGCACGACCCAGGGCTCGATCCCAGGCCCCCCGGAAGCATGACTTGAGGCGAAGGCAGATGCTTAAGCCGGTGAGCCAGGCGCCCCCAGAAAATAGTCTTATAGTCGGAAATACAGTGTTAATTGGTGCTCTTGCTTGTTGGACTTTCACAGTTATGCAGACACTTTAAATTCTGGCGTATAGTTTTAATTTTGGTAATAGCTCTGCGTGATATTAAAGGTAAGACCCACTTTGGTTCACTTTGTGGGCGATTTACCCTTCAGATCGTTGTGAGTGTTTTGAGTGTATAATTGCAACTTTCTCACATGAATTTTCAACTTTGAAAAGAATTTTTCTTTCCAGAAGTTGTAGATCGACAGTCATGGTGAAATTATGTAAATGCAGGAAGTCATTCTTTGGCATTCACTATATTTTGTGGAAGATTTAAAGCTCCTTCCTCGCTTCTTTTTTTTTTTTTTTCTTTTCCCAGAAAACGCTGCTCTTGGGTGAAAAAAGAATCACAGAGCACAACTTTTTAAAATACATCTGGCTCTGTGCAGTGATTATTAACTCATGTGTTCTCAGGGGCATGAGGCAGAAAAGGGAGAAAGATACGTACAGTCCAGTTAAGTTTCATAAGAAAAATGGAGCCACTCTTAGGGGTTACAACACTGTTTATACACGTTGAACAGGAAAAAAAAATTTTTTTTCCCTGAAAACACCCACAGCTCAGCTAGAATAAGATTTCCTCGCGACTGTAATGTGAATCCAGTGAACGCGCGGGGGCTCCGTGGTCAGAGAACAGAGGCCCAGGCCCCGGCCTCATGGAGGTTACGAGTAGCTTGGAATCAGCCGGAGGTAATGCTTTTAGTGATGCCAGAGTGGGCGGCACGTGGGCACAAGCCCAGAGTCCTGGAGAAGACGAGTGAGCTAGTGATTGTGCACTAGATTGATTAAATCTGTTTCTGACTCAGCCACTTACTGCAGTTTTAAGAAGTGTTTTCATCCAAAATTACTTGATGAGATTACTTATATGGGAGATTATATACGTATACACACTCCTTCATCAGAAACACCAACGGTTTTGTCTTTAATAAATCAAAATCTGAGACGCAGTGTTTTCCCTATGATGGTGGTGGAGAATATACATCTTGATTTTGAAGTCTTTTAGACATTTTAAAATATGGAGTACGGATAAAAGAGCAAACCCATCTCTACAAAGTGGACCCTAAAACTCCTTGAAGCCAGTGAATTACAGAATTACAGAATTTGGCTGATGAAAGTTGTACCGCTGTTTTTAAAAACAGGTGTCAGAAGTTGCAAAGTCCCCCCACCCGGAAAGACAGCTGGGTGAAGGAAAAGACTCTGTGCACTTCACTGATGGCTGTGCCGTTCCCTCCCCAGCCCTGGAACAGTGTCCAGCACAATTTGTATTCAGTAAATACCTGCAACGGGCATGAATGAGTGATAAGGCCGAGTAGCAAAGTGAATCCATGAATGAAGTTGGTCTAGTAGAGTCTCGGGTGACCTGCACTCTGGATAGATGAGACCACGTTGTAATTATAGTTATCATTCAATAATTGTAATTATCATTGGAATCGTTTGTTTTTATGGCTTCTTCCCTGGTATTTGAGAGCCAGCATCCTTAAACATTTTATTTATTTGTTATTATTTTTATTTATTTATTTTTTAAAGACTTTATTTATTTATTCATAGAGACAGACAGAGAGAGAGAGAGAGAGAGAGGTAGAGGGAGAAGCAGGCATCATACAGAGAGCCTGACGTGGGACTTGATCCAGGGCCTCCAGGATCACGCCCTGGGCTGTAGGCGGCGCTAAACCACTGCGCCACGGGGGCTGCCCCTTAAACATTTTTTTTTTTTTAATTTTTTTTTTTAATTTTTATTTATTTATGATAGTCACACAGAGAGAGAGAGAGGCAGAGACACAGGCAGAGGGAGAAGCAGGCTCCATGCACCGGGAGCCCGACGTGGGATTCGATCCTGGGTCTCCAGGATCGCGCCCTGGGCCAAAGGCAGGCGCCAAACCGCTGCGCCACCCAGGGATCCCCTTCTTTAGGCAGAGGGAGAAGCAGGCTCCATACACCGGGAGCCTGACGTGGGATTCGATCCTGGGTCTCCAGGATCGCGCCCTGAGCCAAAGGCAGGCGCCAAACCGCTGCGCCACCCAGGGATCCCCTTCTTTAGGCAGAGGGAGAAGCAGGCTCCATACACCGGGAGCCCGACGTGGGATTCGATCCTGGGTCTCCAGGATCGCGCCCTGAGCCAAAGGCAGGCGCTAAACCGCTGCGCCACCCAGGGATCCCCCTTAAACATTTTAAATCAGGGACGCCTAGGAGGCTCAGCAGTTGAGCATCTGCCTTCCACTCAGGTCGTGACCCCAGCGTCCTGGGATCGAGTCCCACATCAGGTCCCCACAGGGAGCCTGCTTCTCCCTCTGTGTCTCTGCCTCTCTCTGTCTCTTGTAAATAAATAAATAAAATATTTTTTTAAGAATTAAAGCATTTCATTTGATCCAGGGCCAGTGTATCTTATATACACTATGACAT
The DNA here is from genome assembly GCF_053574225.1 of Canis aureus. NCBI lineage: Eukaryota > Metazoa > Chordata > Mammalia > Carnivora > Canidae > Canis > Canis aureus. The sequence goes on along the minus strand of NC_135614.1, from coordinate 89,370,691 downwards.
TGAATTTCCCACAGTTTGTTGAACAAAATTCAAAGTGTTATCAGGTGAGTCTGAACTGATGTATTTCTCCACAGCTCCCATTTCTGTGGGTCGTTGCTGAATGGCCTAAATGTTTAGTTACAAGGATTTAATTATGTGGAACTGTGGCTCAAAGGGCACATATGTTCTCCGTAAACCATGTTCGCAGAATACAGTGAATGGGTGAGTGATAAACCTGCGTAGCAAAGCCTTTGTTGCTAGCTAATATGCTATCAACACCTCGTGTGTTCGTGAGCACGTTGGAAATACAGTAGCTCGCTCAAACACGTTCTCGGGCCTCTTCCATGTCAGGCATTCTCTGGGCACGGGAGAGTAAGCAAGTCTGAACCCTTCCTGCTGGGGGACGTTAGCTTCTAGGGAGCAGGGAGAGGCAATGAACAAATCTCAAAATGAACTAATACAATAGTAATCAGTCATGATGCCCTGAAGTAAGAGTGATCAAGACAATCACGGTGATGTTACTCGGCCAAGGTTCTCAGGGAAGCCAGGGAGTTAGCCTTGCAAATGCCTGGAAAAAAAGTGTTTCAGGCAAAGGGAAACCAACGCAAAAGCTCCTGAGATGATAGGAACATGCGTCGGGTGTTTATGAGACAGGGGGAGGGCCCTGTGTTTGAGACAGAGTGGGCAGCGGGGGGCGGTCCCGGGTGAGCCAGAGTCACGGGGGGCGGGCTCCACGGGCCACGTGGTTAGCACCCTGGCCTTCCTTGTAAGTGCGATGCGAATCCACGGGAGGGCCTAGAGCCCGGGGAGCTTGGCCAGGTGTGTGCTATTAAACAGTCCGGTGGCTGCTGGGGAGGGTGGACTGTCAGGGGCAAGAGTAGAAGCAGGGGAAAGAGCAGAGACTCGGTTTCCCAGGTGGGGGACGATGATGACTTGAGCTGGGATCTTGGCGGCCAGATGGCGAGAAGTGGTCCGATGTGAGAACCTGCTAGAGTCAGAGCCTCGGGCATACATGCGGCATGGGCTGTAGAGGGTGGCAGGAAGACACTAGTCAAGGGTGACCCCTAAGTGTTTGGCCCTAACAACTGGGGGTGTGGGGTGCTAGTGCCATTTAATGAGCTGAGGAGCAGCAGGGCAGAGCAGGCCCGCCAAGCATAAAATGAGCGGCTTTGCTTCAGGACCTGTCGACTTTGAGAGGCTTTCAGACGTCCAAGTGGAGATGCCAGTAGGCAGCTGGACTCTGAATCCGGAGCGCGGGGGACATCGGGGCTGGAGATGCACAATTCAGTCCCAGCCACATAGAGATGCTATTTCAGACCATGGACTTAGGTGAGATTACGTGAAGATGGTTCTCCTCAAAATATCTCTGATCTCTGCCAAAGAGCCTTTGCGTTTTGTTTTTGTTTCTCATTTGTGCTGGACTAATCCTTTGTTAAAGTCCGTGAGTGTAAGGGGAAGTGAAGTTAAGGGAGAAGTACGATAAAGACACACGACGTAGAAGTGCTACATTTTTGTTTTATTCTGTTGCTGTTACGTGGAACGGACGTGGAACCGTTCTGTCAAACTGCTCTAGGAGTTTCTAAACGCTTGCTCTGGCTCTCTGTACCGACACTGCGGTGGGCTGACGTCTGCAGGCAGCACGTGTCGGTGGATCGTGGTGGTGACGGCACCAAGGGGGCATCGGTGGAGGCAGCGAAGGAGCCCTGGGCCTCCAGCTGTAGCCCTGAGCCGAAGCAGAAGGAGCGAATCATCAGACTTAGAATTCAGACGAAGATGTTTCAGGAAGAAAGGAGGCAAATGGCATAAGCAAAATTGATGGTCCTAGGCCCCAACTGTAATGATCAAATAGGCCAGCATGGGTGCAAAGATCCTATTTGGCTTTTACTTTTTCCTTCCCTCACAAGGTTTCATGAGGATACTGTTCTTCCAGTCTTGAGCTTGTCTGTGCGTGGCCTGTTCTAAGATGGCTTGGGAACAAGCCTGGAGAAGTTCCAAAAGACAGCAATAGGATCACCAGGTTAGAGTGAGATCAGTTTTAAACATCTTCTTCCCTAAAAACATAAGCCAAGTGACCTCACTCTTAGATTGGCCATTAAAGTCATTTTGAAACCAACCTTTAGTATTTGTTTGGGATTTCCTTCTTTACTATCAGCGGTAGTATTTTTTAGCCAACACATTCTCTGCATGAGGCCAGCAGAGTGGAAGTACTCTTGATTTCTCAGCAAAGATTGTGTTTTCAGGCAGAGGGATTAGTAGGTTCAAATGGACTCATGTGGATCTCCCGAAAGATGATCACCTGAGGTGGTGCCCAAGGGGATTGCACAATCCAGGTTTTCCATCTGTGACTTATTCAGCCATTCATAAACATCATCCCCAATTTTTTGCTTAGCCTAGTGCGTGTCTCTCCTCATCCCTCTCCCCTTTTACCACCCAGTGTTCCCCCACGGAGGGCAACTGTACTGGGCCATTCCTCACTTTGATGTTAGGGCTGAGGCTTATCCTAGTATTTTGCTGATAATTCTTTTTATTTATCCATGACTAACTAAACACCTTCTGGCTCTACCCCACTTCCAATATGGCAGCTTTACCTGTACCAGTCGGGTTTAGTTGGGGGTGATTTTGCTCCCCAGCAAACATTTGAAAACACCTGGAGACATTGTGCTTGACTCAACAAGGTGGTGGAATGTTTCTGGCATCTGGTGAGTAAAACTGGGGCTGCTGCTCAACATCCCACAATGCGCAGGAAAGCCCCTGATGACAAAGAATTATCTTGCCCCAAATGCCAGTAGTGCCAAAGTTAAGGAAATGTGACCTATGTGCCTCACTGTTGTTTCAGTCACTAACTTACCCTCTGTGCTAATGTTTCTCTTCAGTTAAATATCTTATGCTTTCAGTTACTAATTATATGTTATTGTATAATAGCAAAAGGAAAAAAATGATGACCCAGATGCCCACAGTAGCATGTTGGCTGCTTAACAGCTGTGAGGAGTGGGGCAAACATGGCTTTGCAATTTCAAGACTTCAGATTTGACTCGTGAGTCAAGTTCGAAAGGATTTGTTGATGAATCTGTTAAAGGCGCATCTTCAGCCATTGAGCAGGAGCACTGACGCGGGAAGGCCTCAGTATGAAATGAACTGACAGTGTCTGGATTGTAGAATGGTTGTGAGGAAACGCACTGCGTTGCTTCTAAGGGCCTTGACCTGTGCAGCTCACCGCAGTCTCAGCTGGAGGAAGCGTGCTGGTCAGAGCGCAGGGGGCTTGGTCCACTGCCTCACGGGGCAGATGGGTTGCAAAACAGCACCATTTCTGTACTCTGCCCTAGCAAGCCAGGGGCAGGTGTTGGTGGGTGCACATAGGCTGGATTCCCACCACTTTGCCAGCGGGGCCTGCTAGTTTTATACAGGACACAACCTACACAGTCCTATACAACAGCCATGTTGGAGCAACATCTTGGTGATGAGGATCCCTTTAGGTTTTTATTTACGGCACAAGTACTTGCTAAGTGCCTACTCTATGTCTCCTTTAGGCGCTTGTGTACACCAGTCAATAAAAGATCCCTGCCCTCAAGGAGCTTATGTTCTAGTGGGATTTACAATCTAGTGGGACTTGTGTTTTAAAAGTTTGTTATGTCAAGTTAATAACTATATACTCTGAGTGAAAAAATAATAAATTGCAGGTGATTTTTTTTATCATTAGGTATAACAATGGACTGTTTTAAATCTTACAAGTTCCTTGGGCTGGACCTTCCTTTTGCTGCAGAATGTTCCAGATGACCTCATCAGAAGCCTGGTGTAGTTTTCCTGCATTACTTGTTGTAACAGTATTCCCTCATCTTACACCTTTGCTAATGGCCAGTTTTAACAAAGAAGGAAGCATTTTACCCCCTGTATAACTCTTTTTAATATCTTCATGATTGATTGATGGATTGATTTTTAGCAAGTAAAATTTGAATGCATTCTAAAACTCAAAAACATTTTTACTTTACTCCCTGCCATGTTTTATGTTTTTGAGGTCGTATTTTACATCTTCTTCTTGTGTAGTTATCGTAGTTATTGTAGTTATTGTAGTTATTTTTACTACTTTTGCCTTTTTTTTTTTTTAATTTTTATTTATTTACTTATGATAGTCACAGAGAGAGAGAGAGAGGCAGAGACACAGGCAGAGGGAGAAGCAGGCTCCATGCATCGGGAGCCTGATATGGGATTCGATCCCGGGTCTCCAGGATCACGCCCTGGGCCAAAGGCAGGCGCCAAACCGCTGCGCCACCCAGGGATCCCTACTTTTGCCTTTTAACCTTCAACAGTAGTTTTATAGAAGTGATTGATCCACTACCTTTACTATATACTTACCTTTCCCAGTGAGTTTTTACTCGCATATGTTTTTTTCTTATTAATTAGTGCCCATTCTTTTGCTTAAAGAGGTCCCTTCAACATTTCCGGTAAGTGGGTTCAGTGCTCATGAACTCCTTTGACTTTTGTCTGTCTGGAAAGCTCTTTATCTTTCCTCCAATTCTGAACAGTGACTTTATTGGGTAGAATGTTCTTGATTGGAAGTTTTTTGTTTTTTTGTTTTTCCTTTAGCATTTTGAATCTACCATGCCCCTCTCTTCTAGCCTGCTATGTTTCTGCTGAGAGATCTGCTGATGGCCTTATGGGGGTTCCCTTGTACATAACAGGTTGTTTTCTCTTGCTGCTTTTAAGATTATCTCCTTAATTCTTGACGTTTTAATTATAAGGTGTCTTGGTATAGGTTTCTTTGGGTTCACCTTTTTTTGAAACTCTTTTAGCTTCCTGGATCTGGATGTCTGTTTCTTTCCCCGGGTTAGGGAAATTTTCAGCAATTTTTTTTTCAAAAAAGTATTTTACCCCTTTTCTCTCTCATTTATTCTTCTGGGACCCCTGCAATGTGAATATTATTCTGCTTATTGTCCCATAAGTCTCCTAAGCTATTTCACTTTTTTTTTTTTTAAGATTTTATTTATTTATTCATGAGAGACAGAGAGAGAGAGAGGCAGAGACACAGAGGGAGAAGTAGGCTCCCTGCAGGGAGCCCGATGTGGGACTTGATCCCAGGACCCCGGGGTCACGCCCTGGGCCAGAGGCAGACGCTCAACCACTGAGCCACCCAAGCATCCCACTGTTTCACTTTTTTAACTTATTTTCTTTTTTTCCACTTTATTTGGGTGAGCTCCACTTTTTCTTCTGCTTCATTGAGTTTGCTGTTGAACCCCTCTCATGTATTTTTCAGGTCACTTATAGTATTTTTCAGCTCTGTGATTTCTATTTGGTGCTGTCTTCACTCTCTTTGAAGTTCTGTGCTCACACATTCTTCTCCCAAGATCAATGAGTATCTTCATGACTATTATTTTGAACTCTGTATCAGGTAAATTATTTATCTGTTTCATTAATGCTTTTTTTTCTGAGGTTTGATCTTGTTCTTTCATCTGAAACATATTCCTCCATCTCCTTATTTTGCTGAGCCTCTGTGTTTTGGGTGAAATAGCTACTCCCAGTCTTGAAGGAGCAGCCTTGTGCAGGAGATAAGCCTTATTGTTTAACTGTGTCTTATCTCTCAGTTGTCTCTTGAACCTTGTGATTGGTTTATTTTTGATAGGACCCCATTGCTGAGGGAATGCCAAGCTCTGTGAGTGCTCCAGAGGGAGGGATTTGTGTCAGTACCTAGTTGCAGGTGGATTGGAAGCTAGACCTTTAGGCGGCAGCGTTGAAGATATGCAAACATATATAGACTTTTGGGACTGCATTTGTAAACTCTGCCGGCCTCCAGACCAGGTGATATGGGAGGTATCTTTTTCAGAACAGTTACAAAAATTGGGGCTCCAGACATATGTATGAGCTTTTTTCTGGGAGGTACCAGAAAACTGTAACAAGACCAAAGAACACAAAAAATGGTGTCTCACACCTCCGTTCCCTTAGAATGGAGGCTTCCATTCTAGAACCTTCTGAAGCCTCTTAGATATATGCTGATCCTGAAGTATGCCCCTGAGGCTGAAACTCCAAGGAGAGTAACTAGACCTTTGTCACAGGCAGACCAGAGGTTTGTGTTGTTGTCTGTGCAGTGACCTGGGGTTGGTAGCCTGCCAAAAACTGTCTCCAGTGGTTTCAGTCCTCTGGGGCCCAGAAACAGTCTTTCCTGGCCACCACAGTGGGACATCCCCTGTGTAGGCCGTCCACATCTACAGGCTTGGGCAGGGCCCCAGAGGCACCACAGGGGCAGAGTGCTCCACCACCTGACCTTAGTGTGGCAGGGGATGCATGGCGGGAGTGCTTGGTCACTGCTGCATGACTGAATATTTCTAGCAGCCCCACCTGCAGTTCCTGGCAAATCTCTGATTGAACATTTGACTTACAAGCTCAATTCTGAATTTATGAGACATTTCTTGCTTTTTGTTTGTTTCTTTGTTTGGTTTTTCTTTTTTGCCCTTGGGTAACCAAACCTGTGTTTTGAGCAGTATCAGTAGAAAAGTTTCTGTTTGGGGGCTTGGGGGATTGCTTTTGGCCTGATGTCATGAGCAGCTGCCTTATTCCAATGTCTATATACCACCATTGCCATCCTTTTAACCACAGTCCTGTAACGAAGCATGTAAGGGGACATAAAACCAGAGGTAAAGCTGACAAAGCAGTCAGCAGTGAGCAGCTCATGTGTGTGGAATGTGGCACAAAAAGAGCATTTGCCCAAGTGTGAATTACCCTCAGTATGCCTTTCACATCTGGAAGGAAACCATGCTCAAGTCTTTAAGATATAATACAGATTATTGAGCACAGTCATTCCTGTTCCAAAATGTGTCAACTTATACCTATTACAATGAAAGAGAAAGATGAATTAGTTTTTCTTCAGAAAGATGTAATTCCAGCACTATCTTCAAGCATATTTTTCTCTTTGTGTGTTTTCATTTTGGGGTACTGTAATTTCTGAGGATTGTGTGCTTTTAGGAAAATATGTGCATGATGTCTGTTCAGTAAAGATAGACTTCTCTATACAACCAGTACCATCATCATTGTTATTGAAAACTGGCCTTTTCCCCCCATATATCTCTAGCCCAATAGTAAAACTTTTTTCTCACCTTTATTCAGTCAGCTGCCAGGTGGTAACTAGAATTTGGGTTGTGAAAAGGGGTCATTAGGATACTGAATGATGTGCAGAGTGTGACAGGATTTGAAGGAAGTGTTCCCAGGTGAACTTTGAGGTTCTGATTAGAAGTTCAGGCTAGACTTCATGTTGTGCAAAGGCTTCATCTCTAGGTATGGCTGGTTCAGAGAACCTATGACTCTATTTGTTTTGGAATCTACTTAGGACTGTTTTATATCCTGTAGGTGAGTTTGACTCACCTATAAGGTTTGAAGGTATTAGTCCAGAGGATTTGTTGTAAATGGAACAGAATCACATTCTCTTCCTCCCATGTTCAAGAGTGAGTATTCCAATAAGTAGAGGTGAATGAGACAGAGTTCTGTGTCAGTTTTTAATAATATGCATTAAAGAGTGGAATGCGGTGGGCATGGTCTGCAACAATGGCTTATCTTAAAAATGCATTTATGTTTGGTGTCTGAAGTATTTGCTCTCGTTATTTTCATTTTCATTTATTTTTATTTTTTGCTCTCATTATTTTTAAAGGGGGTTTATATATGAAGTCATATTTTTTTTTGTCAGACTAATATTTAATTAAGAATGTTCCCTAGACACATAGTGATTACTCAGCAGCAGGAGGGCAACCCAGGAGTATGCTGCTTAGCAGTTGGAAAACTGGTACTGGTTTAAAAATGGATAATCCACAAAATTAGTAAAAATCCAGCACAACTACAAATCCCCAGAGTCATTCTGGGAATATCACAGAATGGACAAGTAGATAAATCGTTTTAGCTCACTAAAGTGATTATAAGGTTTGTGGTCAAAGAGTAAGTTCCTCTTGCAAAAATTTTAATACCTTGTGTTGATTTCTAACCCATCTTCAGAACTGTATTTCTAGTGCACACATTACGTACATCAATCCACATGGAGAATGCGCCCAGGGGTTAAGAATAGAAAATGGAGTATAAAAAAAACAAATCATGGGGAAAGGGCTAGATGTTTTAAAAGTAAAATCTTGGGGAAAAAGTGAAAAGAGACTTGTGCCTCAGTTGTGTTCTCCAGCGACATGTGTTAGAATAGAAGAAGGCAAGGTGGAAGAGAGGGTTGGTGGCCTCTGTTTGCCATGAAACATTAGCGGGCAGAAAATGTCAGGTGAAAGAAAGGTGGTTTGACAAAGAGTTAACAGAGCTGAGTTTCCCAAAGCATTTTGTTGTTTTTTTTTACTTTATTTTAATCCCAAGCCATTGGATTTTTCCAGCCAAGGCAAGTAACAGAAGGTGAGAGTTTAGAATTTCAAAAACATTAGTTTAGATTTAAAAAAAAGAAAAATGCCTGGAAAAATATGCATTTCAATATGCAACAAAAGAATTTGCAAACATCTCATTGAATCTGCAGGGGAAGATCCTAAAGACTATGTCATCCAGGAACGATAAATGGAATTCAACAGGGTTACGTTAGGACTGCCAACTTATTACGTATCAAAACTCACAGTGCGTTGTTTACTTTTATTGCCTCGTTTTAGTAAATATACATATATTTATAGAAATTCATATAAATTCACCCCCAACCTCAGTCTCCCAATCTTTCCTTTACAGTTATGTCTTAAATTCATCAACTATAAATGATCCTTCTAGAAGGTTCTTAGGGAACCGTAAACGACTCCAGGGATGACTTTGCTTTCACTACCATCATTCATTCTTGTTTCAGAGTGATGTGTCTAGGGAATTGTTCTTGGTTTAATCAATCTTTTTCTTCAGCAAAATGTTGACTTTAGGGCAGAGTGGTTTCTGTTATGATAAGACTTTGAACATTTCTGTCACTGCAATTCAAGTAGTCCTTGAATTGGACTGTTCAGCAGCAGCCAGACTCCGAGGGCTGCAGTTCTGCTTGCACAGACAGTAGAGTGTAGGGCAGGCATGGGCTGGACATGGCTAGACACACTCTCTAGGACACAGTCTTTCTTTTTTCCCCCTCTAGTGTTTGTGACTGATGAATTCACTAAGCACTTGAATAACTCCTACTTTGTTCTTTCAGCAGACCATTTGTTTATTTGAGAGCTTATTTTGGCAAGTGAATAATCAGCTATCTGAACAAACTCAAGGATGATCTAGGGGAATATATTTGACCTCAACTGTAAATGATCCACATTTTTAACGTCAGTATTTGTGACTTAGCGGAGCGATGATCACGACTGGTTTTCTTTCTTCCTAGCCGAGGAGCATATATCAAAAGCTGTACATGGGTCCAAGACGCACACATAAAGCAAGGCGTAAAAGCCCTCGTTATTGTTAAAATTCTATGTGATTTTTAAATCTGCAGATAAGGAGATGTGGACAGGAGAGACCCTTTGTTTTATTAATCGAATTCCCATATCTACAGTGTATTGCTTTTTCTCTTTCAGAACTTTAATTAGTACAAATTCATTACTTGCCTTACTGAACACTGTTACTCAGATGTAGTCAAGAGCTTTGATCTGGTTCTCCTAGTGGATATATTTATTGTTTCCTAGAAGATTTAGCTGTCTGCAGGGGAGTGAAAATAGTGGGATGAAGCAATGGCATGCCTTTAGAGCCTTCAATTCTTGATACTTTACCTTCAAAAGTTTTGTGTTTACTAACTTGGATTTATTAGTTTAGAACAGGGTCAGCAAAGTGGCATGATGCATAATAATGCTGTTCTGAAACATGAAAAGCCCTGGACTGGACACCAGATGCAGGTCCTAGCACCAACTAGGAGTGAGGTCATGGATAACTCCTTTAATTTTCATAAGTCTCATTCTTATCTGTAAAATAGGTGGTTTGTATTAGTTCAGTGGTTCTTGCACTTGAGTGTACAACAGAATCAACTAGAAGGTTTTTTAAATTGCAAATCACTGTCCTCAACCCCAGCTTTGGCATGGCCTGGGGTGAGAGTTGAATAAATTGCCTTTCTAACGAGGTCCCGGGTGATACTGATGCTACTGGTCCAAGGACCACATTTTGAGAATCACTGGATTGGTGACTTCTCTGACCATGTCCAGCATTAATTGTGGGGCCTGGGTCATGTTCTTAATGGCCATGGTGGCCTGTTTGGAGCTGCTGAGTACATTGTCTGTGGTAGGTATAGCTAGGGAAGTGCTGAATGTAGATCTTCATAAGAGCAGAAATATGGATCCATCTAGTCGTGGGAAGGCCCGCATATTAACAGTACCTCTGAACTGGTGTTGAAAGACTCCAAAAAGTTGGTATGTTAGAGTTCTAATGCAGGGAGACCACAGTGGTTGTGGCTACAGGGAGCTGGGCCTTTAGTAGGTCTACCGTGTTCAGCGTAGGTGATGCTGTGACAGATTCCAACAAGTTACAGATACATATGGGATATGGAAAAAAAAAGATCTCATAAGTCAGTCACTGGGCAACCAGCACCCTTTGTATTTCTATAATTAATGTAGCTTTTAATATCAATGAGAAAATTGTCCTACTCTAAAAACACAATCCAACAAACTCCAGTTGTTTCCATATCACCACCATCCTTCAGTAACCACGAAATACATAATGCACACAAGCACACGGTATTAACTAAAATCCGTGTTAGCTTTTTTCTTTGTTGTTTAGATTCTTAACAGGTTCTGTTTGTGATTCTGGAAAACATTAAATCTTTGGCTTCTTCAAACTTTGCCCGCAATATTATAAAAATTGTGATTATGACATTATAAAAATAATTAAAAATACCATAAAAAGATGTGATTGGAGACTATCAATAGATCCCATGCAAGACTATCTCTAATTGGAAAAAAAAAAAAAAAAAAAAAAAAAAAAAAAGCCGGCATTGAAGGCATGAATGAACAGCCATAAAAGACCGGATTTCCAAGGGCTGGCTAGCTCTCCAGGTGTGTGTGGACATGTATGTGTGTGAGAGGATCTCTCTCTGATGCACAGATAAAAATTACCCTGCCCCACCTGGTTCATGGGAAGCCAGTTTCTCCACACCAGCAGACATTAAGCTCTCAGCAAATAGCCACACTTTGTCTGGTCAAATGGTTTAAAGTTTAACCAAAGACAATTCTCAGGTGTATTCAAGAGAAATATCCTTGGCCCTCTACCTCCCTTTCTGCGCCGAGGTGAATACTTTCATTACTTCTGGGAATGGCCAACAACAGTCAGTGGCCAATACACAACCTCAGCCAAGAACTAACCAGACTTGTTGTCAGCCAGTCAGAGTGCTCTAAAGTGTGAGGAGGCACCTACAGGTTGTTGTGAGGATCACTGCTGGAACAGACGAGAAAGCCTAGCCCAGAAGAAATCTGTCGTGTTCTAATGCCTGGACCAAAGAGGAACTTACTGGATCTGCTGAATCATCTGTGCTCTGCTTTTCCATAGTATGAGGAGCTCTTGGCATCATTAAAAAGGACCCGCCAACGGCGCCTGGGTGGCTCAGTCGGTTAAGCATCTGCTTTAGGCTCAGATCAGGATCTGGGGGAGAAAGCAAAAAAAGGAAGAAGCCTATCCAGTCTTTCTGCCTTAATGTAAAATGAAAATATTTTAGTTTTATGATAGCATAACTACATTTTCAGTCTTCCTCCTGCTTGTACACAATTCAGTGTTAGCTTAAAGCAAATTACTCTTTCTCTTCTTTTCATTTTCATAATTTATTGTTATCTATTTGATCTAATCAGTAATAATGTTTCCAGATAGCAAAAAATATCAATAGCAAACGGTGAAAAATGATGAAAATCCTGATAGTTAATTACCATATACATTGAACCAAATTATTCTCCAGAAAGTCACCTTTTTTTCAAGAAAAAGATTTGAGTTTCAGTGTTCAGTCCTAATAGCTTTATCTCGCTGTGGCTGTGCCAGGAATGTACAAAGCAAGTCACAAGGAAAGTCTTAAAGTCACTCAGCGTTGAGAGAGATGGAGCATTTTTTAGGATATCGACATTGGACGCAGGTATTGTGACGCTGTGTGACTCTAGTTTTACTAGCTGTGCTGCTCTTAACTAGGGCTAAGAAAGGCTTCAAACATCAAGTCCCCACAACAATACAAGGGTGTCTGTGAGTGTGAAATGGGTCATTTTTTAAAAAAGATTTGATTGATTGATTGATTGACTGATGATAGAGAGCAAGAGAGTGAGCACAGGTGGGGGAAGGGGGCAGAGGGCAATGAAGACGCAGACTCCCTGCTGAGTGAGGAGCCCCAGGACCCCGGATCCTGACCTGAGCCTAGGGCAGATGCCGAACCGACTGAGCCACCCAGGTGCCGCTGGTGGGTCCTTTTTAATGATGCCAAGAGCTCCTCGTAAAATGTATAACTAAAGTCAGTGAGAGATTACCTTCCAGTCTGTTCTTGCCTCCTTCTCGAATGTTTTATTGAACTCAGCATATTCTTCACCATTGTCCAATACCAGGAATAACCCTGGTGGGCAAATAATTAAAAAGTGAAAAATACCTTCTTTTAAGTGACCAAATTCAAAGAAAAACAGTTGCCCGCCTAGTTTGTTATTGCCTGTGGCGAATTGGGGTCAGTAGTTTGAGGGGAGCAGTAAGTACAGAGGTCTGTAGGTGTGTCCTCTGCGCTCGCATCCCAAGGAGGCCGTGCTTGTGGGGAGCTGGGGGCAGCGCCGGGATGCAGGCCGAGGGCACAGCAGTAGGGCCGCCTAGTCCTTTCAGGCTCTGCCCCTTACCCGGCAGCAGCATCCTTCCCTACAAGGCTGTTCTTTTTCTCAAAGGTAAGTGTCTTGTTAAGAAAAGCTCTCAGGGGGCTGGGGAGTCCCAGAACACCCCAGAACACCTGCCCCGGGCCCCGAGGCCTCCGCGGGATGCGGTCTACGGGAACACAGCCCGGGGTCTGGGCCTCACTGCCTTGACGTCTTCCAAAGAATATGTTTCAGATTCTTGCCGAGCATCCAGGCAGCCCCCTGAGCCCCGACGCTGACCCCGGTGGAGCCCGATGCAGGACTCGATCCCAGGACTCGGGGTCACGCCCTGGGCCCAAGGCAGAGGCTCAACCACTGAGCCACACTGAGCCACCCTGGTGTCCCTAAGTTTGGTTTCTGTTTCCTTCTTTTTTCTCCAGTTACATTCTGTTTTGTTCTGCTGACACCTGTTTCGTGATCAAACTATGGTCATGATGGGAAAACTAGCAAGCAAGAGGGAGAAACTCCAGCAGTGAAGCTAAGCAGAGTGAAATACAGTGATGAGCTGGTCTGGGGGTCCTGTTCATCTGGTATATCCAGGCCCCTTTTCTTTAACATCAAAACATTTTGAAAATCACCATACACATCACTCCAAAATAGAATCTATGCAAAAAATAATTTAAGAAATCAGAAAAAAAGAATGAAAGTACTATAAAAAATATATTTTAGTATTTATGCAATTTGGGGGAGGGAAAGTACTTTTTAACATAATGCCAAGATCAGAATTTATAAAAGTACCTGCAGAGAGACACAAGATTATGAAGATTTTGCATGAAAATACATTAAAATAAAGGTAAAGTATTTGCAGCATAGGATAGTCAGTGGCAATTTCTTAATATATAAAGGATCGGGATCCCTGGGTGGCGCAGCGGTTTGGCGCCTGCCTTTGGCCCAGGGCGCGATCCTGGAGACCCGGGATCGAATCCCACATCAGGCTACTGGTGCATGGAGCCTGCTTCTCCCTCTGCCTGTGTCTCTGCCTCTCTCTCTCTCTCTGACTATCATAAAAAAAATAAATAAATAAATAAAATATATATATAAAGGACTCTTAGAAAACCAAGGAAAGAAAGGAAAAGACCAAAAAAAAAAAAAAAAAAAGACTGCTCACCAAGAGCCAATACAGATGATGCAAAAACATCCTTTAAAGTGTTTCATCTTCCCAGTAGTCTTAAAACACACACTTTAAACAGCAACGAAATACTCTCGAATTGGCATAGATGTTTTAAAAAGGAAAGAGTTTATCGTGGTGGGAAAGAGAAGCAGAACGTGTCACCGTGTGCTGTGGCGGGGATGCTGACGTGATCTGTCTTCAGGAGAAACCATCTGGCCACACGCAATCAAACCCGCCACAGGTCGTGCCACTTGGGTCAGCGGTTCTACTTCAGGGGATTAGTCAGTGGAAATAATCCACTGCATGTGCATTTGCCCGTGGGAGTGGCTCCAGTCGGGGTGGTCCCGCCCCTCCGGGAGCAATTGGGCGGTGTCTGGAGAACTTTCCAGTTGTCGCAGGGCGAGGGAGGGGTGCCACTGCGCGCAGGGTGGAGGGGCCAGCCATTCTTCTCCGCGTCCTACAAGCCACAGGACTGACTCCCCAAACTAAGACTTATCCAGCCTGAAGTGGTAATAGGATTGAGGTTAAAAATCCCTCCTCCATGGGCCTGTTTACCTAGTGCTCGATATCCCCAACCAAAGGGCTGGCTACATACATTGTGGTGCTTCGAGGCGATGAACTACTTTTGCAATAATTGCAGCATTATCAAAATATATCTAATGATAAAGAAAGCCAGTCCCAACATGTTACATTTTAAAAAGCCAGTCACAAGGTAGCACGATCTCATTTTGGGTTAAAAATGTAGACTTAATAAATGTACCCGTAGCAAGATGTTTACAGGGATTGTCTGTGTCTTTGGGTGTGATTGTGGGTATTGTTTTTATTTATCTTTATAGCCTAATTATTTTGAGTTGCTTTTATGTAAGGAAAATTAATAAAAGTAATTCTGATGAATTTTGAAAGAAAGCCATAGGACGGATTTACCAGTGAGTTGTAATTGATTGAGAAATCACATGACAAATAGCTATAACGATCTTATTAAATTTTTTTAAAGATTTTATTTATTCATGAGAGACGCAGGGAGAGAGGCGAGACACAAGCAGAGGGAGAAGCAGCCCGATGTGGGACTCGATCCCTGGGCCCCGGGGTCACGCCCTGAGCCGAAGGCAGATGCTCAACTACTGAGCCGCCCAGGTGTCCCGATCTTATTAAATTTTTAAAATACACAGCCATCATCAGATTGGACACAACACGCACTTGAACTGTGCTAACGTATGTGTTTGCCGACAGATTATTATTGTTGAATTTATTGTGATCCTTCTGGCCACGCGTAAGCTGGAGGTAGATGTTATGAACCGATCAACTCAGAAGGTGTTCACAAGGTGAAGGTACCTTTTATATACGAATAGTTATTTTCTTAAGCGTTTCCTACTTGGGAAACTGAGGTTGTGTCAGAATGCTGAAGCCCTTAGTAGGATACTGTGTTAGTGTAATTCTGTTCAGGGCAGGCCACATTTTTAAGGCCTGTTAAAAAGGACAATGTAAAGGACCAATAGTGTGGCATCTATAATTAACATGGAATCCAGTCTCATAAAATAATTTCATTATAACATCTCTGACTTTTTTTTTTTTTTAATTGAAACTGAACCACGGACTTGAAAGGAGACCATGGTAGTGAGATAACTCTTCGTGTGGCTTAGCCATGATGTCTCTCAGATCTCCAGTGACCACCTTT
This sequence comes from Canis aureus, assembly GCF_053574225.1. Taxonomy (NCBI): domain Eukaryota; kingdom Metazoa; phylum Chordata; class Mammalia; order Carnivora; family Canidae; genus Canis; species Canis aureus. Next base: position 89,355,171 of record NC_135614.1, on the reverse strand, counting down.
GAAAAGACTTCGTGTATGGTGTCGGCGAACCTCGAAATTTCAAGAAGTATTTCTCGTCGTGCTTTTTCGGCAGATGATCACGCTTTGACGTTGCGGTCTGTGAAATGGGAGTAGTTTGCTCCTTCCTTCCTGGAGGCGCGAGTGCGTGTTCCCGAGGTGTGAATCATTCGCCCCGACGTCCCATCGCGCGTTTAGGGTTTATGATGCGCTGCTGTGCGAGGGTGGGCAGGGGGCGCCTCCGCCCGCCCCTCTTCTGCCCGAGTGACGTGCCAGGGCCGTCGTGGGGACCCAGCCGGTGCCCGGTGCCCGGTCGGGGGCGCCAGAAACCAGCCAGCGGCGCCTACGGGCGGCTCCTGCGACTGCTCCGCGCGGGCCGGGGCGGGCGGGCCTGGCGCCGAGTGTGCGCGGCCCGAGTGGGACCCGCGCGCGGCAGGGTCGCTGGCCAAGGGCAGGCGTTTCCCGCCGAGACCTCCACGGGGGCGGCCGCGGCCGGGCTAGGGCGGGCGACGGGCCGCTTCTGGGGGATCGGGAGGAGCCCGAGGAGCTCGGCGTCGTCTTTTTCGCTCTTTCTTACTTCTTGATAATAGGTTTGCTGTTTACTGGTGCTCGATTTGCCCACGTGCAGAACCGCCCCGCGCCCCTCCCGTCCGGCGCCCCGTCACGCTCGGCGTTTTCTTACCGTGAGGTCCCGACCCAGCCGACGGTCGCCCCGAGGCCTGCGGCCCCGCCCGTTTGTGCCGCAGAGATGGACGCGTCGAGGCCCGGAAGGGCACAGCGCACGGGAGCGGCGCTGCGGGGCGCTCCCCGCGTGCCGGGTGACCCCGACGTCACTCGCCCCCAACGGGCGGGCCCGCTCCCCGCTGACGTCACTCGCCCCCGACGGGCGGGCCCGGTCACCGCTGACGTCACTCGCCCCCGACGGGCGGGCCCCGCTCCCCGCTGACGTCCCTCGCCCCCGACGGGCGGGCCCGGTCCCCGCTGACGTCACTCGCCCCCGACGGGCGGGCCCGCTCCCTGCTGACGTCCCTCGCCCCCGACGGGCGGGCCCGGTCACCGCTGACGTCACTCGCCCCCGACGGGCGGGCCCCGGTCCCCGCTGACGTCACTCGCCCCCGACGGGCGGGCCCGGTCACCGCTGACGTCACTCGCCCCCGACGGGCGGGCCCCGCTCCCCGCTGACGTCACTCGCCCCCGACGGGCGGGCCCCGCTCCCCGCTGACGTCCCTCGCCCCCGACGGGCGGGCCCGGTCACCGCTGACGTCACTCGCCCCCGACGGGCGGGCCCGCTCCCTGCTGACGTCCCTCGCCCCCGACGGGCGGGCCCGGTCACCGCTGACGTCACTCGCCCCCGACGGGCGGGCCCCGGTCCCCGCTGACGTCACTCGCCCCCGACGGGCGGGCCCGGTCCCCGCTGACGTCACTCGCCCCCGACGGGCGGGCCCCGCTCCCCGCTGACGTCCCTCGCCCCCGACGGGCGGGCCCCGCTCCCCGCTGACGTCCCTCGCCCCCGACGGGCGGGCCCCGGTCCCCGCTGACGTCCCTCGCCCCCGACGGGCGGGCCCCGCTCCCCGCGTGCCGGGTGAACTCCAGGATCGCGCCCTGGGCCAAAGGCAGGCGCTAAGCCCCGCAATGGAGCCTGCTTGTCCCTCCGCCTGTGTCCCTGCCCCCCTCTCTCTCTCTCTATCATGAATGAATGGATGAGTGAATGAGTGAATCTTGGAAAGGAATCCCTCCCGCCTACAGTCGCTCTGCAGGCTCACTGAGGCAGTCGCGTGAGGCGGCGGGCGCCCTGCCCCGGGAGCGAAGCGCAGTCCGGCTGGGAGTTTCCAGGACGCCGGGAGGACGCCTCCTGACGTCACGTCCTGACTGAGCGTAGCCGACGCGCCCGACGCAGCGTCTTCGCGGGCACCGGCCCCCGACAGGGCTGGAGGCTCCGCGCCTCACGCCGGCTGCGAACCTCGCCGCTGCCTCGTGACTGTACAGTGACGTCCTGCGCGGCCTTCCAGACATTTGAAGCTTTTTGCCGCCTTAACTGCTCCAGAACTACCCTGACTTCTCAGCGCTCCCGTTTGAATGGAAGCTCCTTCGTTTTCTGTCCGCCCCGAGTCCCGCTGCCAGGTGCACTTCATTGTCCTCACCGAGCCGCGGGCTGCAGCCCCTCCTCCTCCTAGTCCGTCGCGGACTTAAGACGGGAAGCCGGTAGCTGCTGCCGCAAGCACACGACCGCCCCGGGCGAGAGCGGGAGCCGTCGTGCTCGCCGTCCGCAGACCACGTGGCGCCGCCAGCACCTCGTCCGCGTAGCTCAGCCCCAGAACGGTCATCAACGACCTCATTAGCAACGAACTGACGCATATGCGGTGGTCAGGGTCGCAGGCATGCGTTACATTAGGTATGACTGACAATTTACGTCAATTGAGTTATTGAATTTTCTGGAATATAAGGACGAACAGGCCACCACTTTGGACCTCTTTTTTGCATCAAAGTATATTAGCGTCTACGGTGTTCCAGGGCATTGTAGGTCACTGAAGTCTCTTCATGGGCCTAGATCCGATGCCATTGGTGTTCAGTCCCATAGGAATTCCGTCGGTCAGAAGAAAACCATGGCAGGGCCCCTGGTGGCTCAGTCAGTTGAGCCTCTTGACTGTGGCTTGGATCATGATCTCAGAGTCATGAGATCAAGCCCCATGAGTCTGCTTGTCCCTCCTCTTCCCTCTCCTGTACCCCCTGTGCTCCCACATTGCGTGGGTGTATATGCACACATGTGCACGCTCACACGCTCTCTCTCTCCAAGATAAATCAATGAAATCCTAAAAATAAAACAAAAACGATGGTCATCGTGTCCTTTTATCACATAGGTTCTGTACCTGAGCGCATTATTGCATCCTGGCTTCCATAGGTTTCTTTCTGGGGAAGGTATGTGAGTCACTTTGAAAATAATACACATAAAGTTTGGTTCAATCCTCATTAACGACACTTTTAGACCAAAGGCTGAGTATCAGTATACTGCTGGAAAGTGCTTGATGGACGCAGGAGGTGACAGCCTGTTCACACTCTGCACATGTGAAGTGCAAAGCTGTGACCTGGACTGGGACTGTTCTTTCTCTTAGACCACGAGACACTGTCATTATTCTCAGGCATCCCAACTAGAGCAGCTGGAAATATAAGTGTAGAAACGTGTTCTCTCATCATTCCTCATACCTGAGATTGAGAGGCCGCTTGTGGCCAACAGACAAGCACGGTACCAGCCCAGGAACGTGCAGAAGTGTGGAAGGAGCAGGACAGAGCCGGCAGGAATGTCAGGTCACAGTACATGCCCGTGGGGAGGAGCGATGGGAGCAGGGGCCTCGGGCTCGCGCAGGACAGAGTGAGGGACGCGTGTGGACCCTCAGAGCGGGCCAACCGATTGCAAGTCCCAGCCCTGTCATTGCCTATGTGTGGGCTGGGCCGGCTTCAGGGTCCTCACCCATGATGGGGAGACGACGACAGCATTCACCCCACAGGGTCTGTGAGCTCCGAGTGTGAGACGGAGAGCGTCAGCCGTAGCAGGGGCTGGGCACAGCGTGAGTGCCCCCTGGGCTTGGCTGTCTCCCCGTGATCTAGTAGTACTTGGCAGCCTCTTTGTCTAAGGGTCCAGGTCATGACTATTTTAAGCTTTGGAGGCCAGGGGACAAATTGAAAATATTATGCAAAGACAAATTTCTACAAAAGCTTTAATGGCAGATTTCAAAATATAATACTGAGTTATAGCACAGAAGTCCGAATGAGAAGGATGAAAGTCTTTTTGCAGGAAGATAATAGTTCCCTGTCACCAAATGTTTTTTTGCAAATGTCCATCTGTAAAAGGCCTTCTGAGCACCGAGGAGGCCTGTAGAACAGGTGGTGGGCCAAATGGGACCTGAAAGCTAGGACCGGAGCAGCGGTTCCCAGCTTCCGTGATCTTGCCACTGAGCTGTGCATCGTGGGTGCTGGTCACGGGTGTGACACCCCCATGGCAAGCACCACAAATTCTTCCCCAGTACCCCGGCTGTAACCCCGCCCGTCTGTCTAACGCATCAAAGAAAGAATCCGAGTCAAACAACCCCGTCTGCATTATGATTAATGTAGTCACCAAGGACCCAGACACGTGTCACAACTGGTCAGGCCTGACCGTTGTGTTGTGACATCAGATCCTCCTTTGTAGAGAGGAAATGATGACGTAGGCTAAGGAGGCGTGTGTTTGCTTCTTTGGGGTGTGAGGAATGACGAAAGGAGATCCAAGCTCTGAGACCAGGGGTTCTGCACCTCCTCTGACCAAATGTGACCCCAACTGTGTGCAAATTGCAGACCCTTCCCTGACTCTTACACATGTAAAGCCTCCTGGCTGCTGGGCGTGTCCGCCTGGGTCACCTGCAGGAATCTCAAACTAATCCCGTAATTATCAACCATCTGACCCATTACTTCTTAGATGTGTCTCTTGCACTCCCTCCCTCCCTCCTCTTCCCGGTCCAGGCGCTCTCCCGGGACCACTTCTAGAACAGCTCACATCCTGGTTAGGAGTCTGTCCAGGTTCCTTACCATGGTCTTCAGAGCTCCCAGCCGGGGACCCGAACCCACCCCTCCTGGTTTGTCTACAGGCGTATTCCAGCGCCATCAAATCGCCAGTTCTCTGCAAGTGCCATGTTGCCTCTTACCTCGTTCCCGCGCCTGCTGACCCTCTGACGCTGGCCCTCCCGGCCCCCGGGCCTGGAGGGCCTCCTGCCTCCCACCTCTCACCCATCTCTGAGGCAGAGTGTGCCCTCTGCTCCGTGTTCCCAGCAGGGGTTCAGGTACGGACGCGTCTGCCTCACTGAGTTACAGTAAGTCTCTGGGCCTGTCGGCCTCCCCCCTGCTCACCCAGACACTTGAGAACTGGGAAGTGTCCGCCTTTTGATACCCTGGAGCAGGAGTCGTACTTAGGGTAGGCGCTCAGTAAATGCTCACGGCCTGATTGGCTCTCCAGACCTGGCCTGCTGCCACCCGTTAGGCTAGCTTCAGGGCCACCGGGCCGAGGGGCAACGGAAAGGAGGAGACAGCAGCCTGATATTTCAAAGGCTACGTTTGAGTTTCTGTTTTCAGTATCACATACACATGATAGACTTTTTTTTAAAAGATCTTTATTTATTTATTCATGAGAGACACAGAGAGAGGCAGAGACACAGGCAGAGGGAGAAGCAGGCTCCATGCAGGGAGCCCGACGTGGGACTCAATCCCAAGACTCCAGGATCAGGCCCCAGCCCAAAAGGCGGCACTAAACCACTGAGCCACCTGGGCTGCCCACGTGATAGAATTTTGACTCAAAGTTCTTCCTGTTGGATTCATTTAGTTTTTTTTAATTGTTCCTATTTCAAACTTGCCTCTCAGTATCTCAGATGGAGCCTTCTTTACGAATGTATTTGCTCTTCCCAAAGAGAAAAGGGGATTAATGACTTTACTATCAAGGTATTTGCCTCAAATTTGATTTTTAAAATTTCCTCTACCTTCATCAAATGCAAGAAATGGAAGGGAAGAGAATTGAAGTGCTAGACACCAATAAGCTCCGTACCCTGTAAGCCCCCCTCCCTTCTGCCACGACAGAGGACAGTGTGAGAAGAGGTCAGTATTCCCCTGGACAGCCGCACTTCTCCCTTCACTCCAGTGGTAGACAACTCTGATTTTAAAATCTGTAATTGTCCTTTAAAAGAGCATCTTCTACTTTGAAGCAATTTAATGCTGTTTTACTCAAAGGATAAGATCCACAGAGTGGATCCCAACTAAGATTGGACACAGACTTGCCCATTGAGGTTTGGATCCCCATCCAGGAAGCGCAGCCCTCCCAGCGTGTGAAAGGCCACAGCTCTATACAATGTCCCCGTAACCTGGCGCTGCATGGTGTCTAGCACATACTTCCCTGTGACTCGGTTCTGAAAGCACGGAGACGCTCTCAGGATAAGCAGACACTGAGGCCGTAACACCAGCAAGCCTGTATATAAAGACCAGGGGGAAAACTTTGGAGAAGGTTCACATGTAAAAAGTGTGAAATATAAATATCTAATATACATGTGTTAATAGAAAAATTACGTATATCATTTCCTAGAGAATCTGTATGCTCATTCCTTCCTGCGTGTGTTCGCTAATTCGTTCACTGTCACTTTCAGCCATCATTTTCAACATTATTCCACTGGTCATGTGTAATGATCAAGCTCCGATATTATGCAGCACAAAGATAAATATCTCATGACAAGAGTAGATGTCACAAAGAGAAGCATCGACACAGATTGTATTTGAATAAACTGGGGACTCACAACATGATTGTTTTTAATCTATGAAAGGAATTATTCCTATTATTATTATTATCAGGAATTTAATATTATATTTTTTATTAGGAATTAATAGGAATAGTAGTCTATGAAAGGTACACATGGCACGAAATGCTGGCACATTCATCTGCTTTTCTACTTGTTGTCCTGTTTGCCATGAGAACAATTGTCTCCTTTCTACCTCTTCAATTTCCTTCAACTTCCTAATAATCCCATTTGAAAGATTCAAAATGCCCCACTGCTTTGGTTAACAAGTCACCGTGTTACCCGTGTCCGAGTCAGAAGCCTGTCGTTCTGTTCTCCCACCGGTAGAGGAGGACATGAGTACCTTGAAGCTATGCTGTCCTTGTCTCAGGTGTTTTGACCCCTCCTACTGTGAGGATGGTGAGAACTCTAAGAGCAAGTACCTAACATTTGCTTAAAGAGTAAATTGTCACAAATGTGCTCATTCCTACCCTCCGAACAGAAATCCACCGCAGCACACCCACGGTACCCAGAGGAGACCACCTACATTTAGAATTTTGAACGAGGGTCAGCTGTCCTCTGCTGAGCTCTTGTGGTCAGCGGTAACCAGGGCAGCAGGGTCACTCACAGCATGTCGCGTTCCTCTGCTAGTCCTGGGTCCAGAGACTGACTCCCTTCTGCCCTGACTCATACCCCCGGCCCCGGGCACCGTCACTGGGGCAGTCTACGGAACGTCAACTGGAGGAGATGGTGTGCACTGAACAAAGAAATGTGAATATACACCAAAGCCCAGAAATCTGGGCCATTTGTTTCGTTCGACTCCTGTTTCAGGGCAGGCAAGTCTCAATTTATCAAAACGGGGAACAGTGCAAGAGTCAAAAGGACACATCGTTTAAGGAAAGGCACCCAGGTATTGATCCAAAATATTGGCGTACTACCCGCATCTGTTTGCCAAGGTCATAAATCATTCTTGTTCCGTGAACAGGCGGGCAGCAAGGCAGAGGCCGGGAGGCTGCACGGGAGCCCTGGCTGCACCTCCTGCTGCCTTGCCACATGGCCTCTGGCTCACAGCTCTGCCGACAGCGGCCACCTCACGGGGGCAGGCGAGGTCCTGCCGCTCCAGGGACCACCAGGCACTCTGTATTGGAGTTCTGTAATGAACGATGCTGGTCTACGGAGCTAATTCTCACTGTTTGAGCATGCATCTCGAATGCATCCATCTGGACCTTCAACATCGACCCACTACGGTATGATGAATGTACATGTCATGGGCAGGAAGATGCTCCAGGGCAGAAGTTTAGCATTAGCCGGAGCAAGAGGCAAAACCCCCCGTTAATCCCTGCCATAGTCATCTGGAGCTGGGTCGTCTATGCTTTTGATTCTGAAATGTATTCTTATTCTTGATGTAAAAGAAAATTAAGCAAATTAACAATAGCAAATCAAACATTTAATCCTCCGGGTGCCACGTAACAGTGTGATTTTAAAATTTGATACGGCTCATTCAGAAGACCTCGAAACAAATAGCTCTGTTGTCACTACATCAAAATAGTAAAAATGTCTAGCTTTAAAAATATTTCAAACCCAGGTTGGAGGAGGCTAAGGAGCCGTGGCTGGTAGCACTGTGTTAGTGCTGGTTTCCAGGGTTGGGTCATCTGGCTAAGGTCCTATGTTAAAGTCTGGGGAAGCAGAGCGAAGGGTGTATCAAACACCGTGTGCTAATCTTGCAACTTGTTTATAAATCTGAAATAATCTCAGAAGACTTAGAAATCTTCCATGAGTGAGATTTTTCACTGTCATGTTTATCTTTACATAGGCCAGTTTAGAGAATTTTAACTATAGTATTGATTTCTGATTGTAATTTAACAAGCCGTATGGAATCACAGACTATTAGACCTGAACGGGTTGATTCAGTTTATTGGTGAAAAGGTAATATTTACGATCAGCTGCCAGGTGCCAGGTGGTAGCCTGTAGCCTGTCGGCCATCTCCTAGTGTCTGTTGGCCCTGATTTTGTTCAGGGCCACACGTGCGCAGCCTGAGGATGGTTCACCACGGTCCCTGACACCCCATCTCCCTTGCAGCAGGGGTAGCCCAGGTGAATCAGTTCTGGCCAATAAGATAACATGAAAGGATGCAGGACGTATTTCTAGGAAAACTTTGCGTTCCTCATAAAAGGAACAAACATCTGATTCCTCCCTTCTCCCCCATTTTACCCATCCGAATACGGCGATGACGTATGGAATTCTGACAGCTGACTGGTGACCAAGAGGCAGAGGCCAGGAAAGCTGCCGAGATGCCAGCACCAAGGTGATAGGCCTGCCAGCAGCCTCCTGCCTTCAGAGTTGTTGATACGGGAGGAAAAGAAACGCTTGCTAGTTTAAGCCACTCTTGTGTTTTTGCTATCTGAAGCTGAAAACGTTTGTGGCTTATCTGCAAGTTGTACGTGAACTATTTCATTTTACCTTCACAATCGTTGCCTTGGTGGAGGCATTACTCTCATCCTACCCATTATACAGATTGGGAAACTGAGGCTTACGGAGATGAACTGACTTCCCCACAGTCACACACACGTGAGTGAATCTGTGATCGCAATCTCCGTGGGCCTAGCCCCACGCTTCCTGCCTTTGCCACCACACTGCAGGCCTCTGCATGGTGATTCGTGTGCACCACGTGTGGCACTAGATTAGGAAACTTGCCCAGAGTTGCCAGGTGAGGGCACTTGCACCAAGACGAGACTCCGGGTCTCCTCAATGCTTGGCTTTGTTTCCCTGCAGCTCAGCAGGTAAGGTGTACAGAGAAGTGCCTGCACCTCCGGTCCAGTTTTTTTATCCCAGGTGCCTGCGGCACGGTCAGAAGTGGCGTCCTTCTGTATGATCTGTAGTTATGACTCCGACACAGCGAGAACTGAGCCACCAGCCCGAGGGCCCGGAGCTGGTCCTCGGTGGCCTTCGGCTCCCTGGCGCCGCGCTGGTCTGCTCTGCCGTGTGACACCGGCTTCCACCTTTTCATCACGGGGAACTTTTCCCTCAAGAGTATCTCTTATTTGCATTTTTACTGTCCACGCTCTGCTAAATCTAGCCTTGCTCTCCCTGAAACGGGAGTGAAATGACTGAATGCTGTGGAGGAACACAGTTCTGAATATTTGTAGTTTGACTGTAGTTTTCATTTTTCTTTTTCATTAGAAAAATAGCGTACAGCACCTCTTTACTGTGATGTTGCCTCATTGGGTGTGGACTTACGGAGTTGGGGTTACACTGGGGATGTGTATCAGAAATCTGAGCGGGACCAGCAGGACGTTAGGGTTTCTAAAGCCGTCTGAGAGAAGAGCAGATATCAGAATGCTGCACGTGGGGGAAGCCCGGACTGGGAGTTGGGAGGTCTGGATTCCAGGCCAGCTGTGCCTGAAGAGGCTGGGTGCCCCAGCAATGTAGGTCAACACGAAGGAGGGGTCTAGGCTTATTATTTTTCAAAAATATTTGCAGCCCCTCCCTCATTCCAGACCCACAGTTATCTAGACTAATAGAGGGAAGTCAATGGATGAACTAATCTTAAAAAAAGAAACTATCCATAAATGAACTAAAAGTCTCATAAGTTGGTAAATTATGCATCAGAATCATAGGAGCAGTAGCAGTGCACATTCTCCATACTCCCTATTTTCCTAGCAGTTTCCACTTCCTCTTCTCCATTTATTGGCACGGGGTAGTTAAACCCAAGGGAGATGTTATGTGTGCAGGTTTACAGGTCAGAGTGTTGCTCATATTTCTGGAGGCTGAGCCGTGGAATGCTCGGTGCGTCCGTGAGAAAGGGGGCTGGTGCTTTTATAAGGCTGCTGAACCATGGCCCACCTTCAGGGAAAATCCTGCTCCCTTGGCAAGGAAACAACCCGAACTATCTTTCCGGGGCATGGAAGACAAGGAGTTAAACTAAAAGGCTTTATGGACACTCATCACCAAAAGGCATGATTGAAAAAGCATGGCTTTGGAGTCAGATATTGTTAAATTAGACAGACCCCCTGGCTCAGCCACTCAAGCCATGTCAACTCGGGCCAGTTACTTAGATCTCTAAGTTTATTAAAATGAGAATAATAATACCCTCTTCGTGGTGTGATTGCATGAATTTAAAAACATGTTGGCATAAGACTGTAGCTCTGTGGTTAGCCAGACTCAATAAATGATTGGAATTAGTGGAGGAAAGAGCCAGTTCCCGCCAATCCTGTATTCACCACTCTCTTCCGGCCCCCAGATACCCTTCATTATTCCCCTTCTTGCTTCCATATTGATTCTTTCTCTGGCTTGACATATATTCTCTTAGTGCCTCTTCAATGCTTTGAAGGCCTCTGTAGTGACCAAGAGCTATGAAAATAGTGTGACCCTTCTTTTTGAGGTCTAAATGCTTTCTAAAAATACTTGACATTAAAACAGAGAGAAACAGCCAGATCAGTTCTTTAAAAAGTGTTCTTCTATTTGCATCACACTCACCATTTACATCCGACCTTACAGAATTGGGCTTCACTTTAAATATTTTGCTTTGAGCACATTTTGTTCAAGACTCAGGAGAATTTTTAATGTTGAAAGAAATTGGGGATCCTTGGGTGGCTCAGCGGTTTAGCACCACCTTCAGCCCAGGGTGTGATCCTGGAGACCTGAGATCGAGTCCCGCGTCAGGCTCCCTGCATGGAGCCTGCTTCTCCCTCTGTCTGTGTCCCTGCCTCTCTCTCTCTCTCTGTGTCTCTCATGAATAAAATAAAATCTTAAAAAAAAAAAGGGAAAGAAATTATCAGTGGCCTAAAGTACAACCTACTGAATTCCATCCTGATTGCCATTGTTTATTACACAGCAGAAGGGGACGGTATAAATGACATGGGTGGCTTATATGGTTCGATGTCGTCTAGTCTACTTGGGAAAAAAATGGATGAGTGAAGGAAGGACGTGCTTATTGGATATCACAGTCAATTTGAGGAAATGGGCAGAAGAAGGCAACAATACAGAAGTCCTTCCACTCGAAAGTATTCCCACGCTGTTTGATTTCCTTTCCTTCTCTTTGCATATGGATTTTTCTTGTGTGTGTTGTATTAGTTTTGTTTCTTGGCTTTTGGTTTCAACTTCTTGCTGCTGTAGCAAATTACCACAAATTTAATGGTTTTAAGAAATACAAGTCTTAGAGATCTGGAAGTCAGAAGTCTAAGTCAAGGTGTTGGCAGGGCTGTATCCTCCTGAAGCTCCAAGGAGAGAACATCTCCTTGATTTTTTTTCAGCTTCTAGAGACCACCTGTATCCTTGACTTATGTTCCCTTCCTCTCTCTGTCATCATAGCTCCTACCAATTCTGACCTTCCTGCCCCCCTCCTATGAGGACCCTTGTGGTTACAGTGGGCCCAGCCAGGTAGCCCAGGGTAGTGCCATCATCTTAATATCCTTAATTTAACCCGCACATTCCACTTACCATATAAAGTGGCCTAATCACAGGTTCCGGGGATGAGGACATGGACATTTCTGGGGGGAGGTTAGTGAACCTACTGCATATGTAGACCCAGGTATGGTTTCTATTTAAGATTTTACTGCCCCCCCCCGACCCCTCTCTTCCTAATTCCCAGTTCACCTAGCTGTCTGAACCTGGGCGTCAGAATCTTTTTTCACCTCTGTGAATTCCATCTCTGACTTTGTCGTGTCCCCACCAGAACATGGAATCTAGATTTCTGGTGAAGCCTAATAAGTTTAACCAGGTCACTGTTTTTCTATGGGGTTGACACTTGAGTGAAATGATGTTAACCTGGTGGTAGGGAGGACTTTGACAGCCTAAAAAATAATAAAAATTTAACAACAAGCCCTGACTGATTACCAAGTAATCTTTCCTGGCCCTTTCAGATCCTGACTGTTGAATGTGGAGGTGGGGGTGTGTGTGTGTGTCTGCAGTTGTCCGTGGTCCTGACGCACCCTGCACGCTAGCGTTCTGTTGCTTCTCTTGACCTTAGGGATACCAGGGGCTCTGGGCCAGTTTCACTGTGTTTTCTGGAAATTCTGAAGTAGGTGAGAAGAAGTTAGATCTGTGAAGGGAACCTAGTGAGAAAATGTAATGTGAACAGAGGCGGTTGGACAGGCACAGCCCCTGATCGGTTGCCAGGCAGAAAATATGGAAACATGGTTTGATATGATTTTCAAATAATTATACCTACAAAGAAGATATTCTCACTGACCACTGCATAAATATCAAACAACTAAAGGAAAGTGGAATATTTGTGCATTGAACAATGTAAAGGGTGCACACGTCAACCTTTGGGCAAGCAAAATAGGTAAAAATATAGTGATTATTAGTCAAATTGCACAAAAATGTTCTAAATTGCTTTTCTTTTTTTTTTTGCTTGTGATTTGCTTGTGTCATTTGTTACATACATTTTTTATGTTGTGTATTTTTAAAACATTTATTTATTTATTGGGGACAGAGGTAGAGGGAATCCCAAGCAGACTGTGTGGGCCCAACTGTGGCGGTCCCATCCCAGGACCCTGAGATCATGACCTGAGCTGAAACCAAGAGTTGGACACTCAACCAACTGTGCCACTCAGGCGCCCGCCATGCACTGTTGACAACAATCATGTTTCTTGAAGGTACTAGCTGCCCTTCCTCCATTCTTCTCCATCTTCTCCCACCCCCAGCCTCAGATACCGTCCTCACACACCATGTGGGGAATGTGCCTTCCCACTAATTTTCCCCACTCTTTGCATCCTCCCAACACAAAGTATACTTTTGATCCTTGACCTTATCTGTGATACTCATTATTCATTAGCTCCTCATCTTGGAAGTCTCCATTCTTTAGGGATGGGATGGGATGGAGATTAGGATGGATTTCAGGTGCGGGATGTCTGTCTGTGATTCACATTATTTGATAGGAAACACTACAAATTTCACACACAAAACAGCGATTCCACATTTGTCTCAGCTAACTCACAACTTCAGTGAGGCACGGCAGTCTGGGTCAGACCTGTCTACTGCCCACACTTTTGGATAAATAAAAACAACAATCGCAGTCTTTTCATATGTCGTTAAAGCTTGTCAAAGCAACCTCATTGCAGTTGTGCCATCAGAACATCCTGGTGTCCTGTATTCCATTTGTGTTGGATATTTACTGGGAGACACCAGAGGTTCTGGATGGGCAGATACACCAGAAATTACTGGGTGTTTAACTAATACAGCGTGAGGCAGATTTCAGTTTCTATTATTTCTCAGGATTAAAAATAGACACCTGCGGTATATTGTGAGTTTCCTTCATTTAGAACATGAGCCAAAGTTTTCTTCTTGTATTATTATTAGTAGTAGTAATTATTAGTAATAATAATCATAATAATAATAGGATGGGGTGATAAGTAAACAACTCTATAAATCTGAATCCAGAGCCCTTCATTAAGTGCAGCATTACAGGAAGAAGCCGGGGTAGACGCCCACCAACGCGGGTCAGCACATCGTGAGCGCACTACTCTTGGCTGCAGAATTAACGTCATACAGAAAAGTGTGGTAGATTTTATCCCAATTGCTGTTACCCCCCAAAGCCCATTTTGCTTAGAGCACACCTTCATTTTATAGCTAGTTAATAAAGAAGACTATGGTTTAAATTCTGTGTTGCCATGGAAACAACCAATTATAAGTGCAATCTGAAGAGATGGAAGACAGCTGCCAAAACTCTCAGGGAAAAAAAATGATCTGGGTTGGCAACCTACAAGAAACATTGCCTGCTAAAAGCTTTTGCCAGCTTCCCCTCGCATTGGCCTGCAAGTTTCTATCTGAACAAACATCTTGCACCCATTTGCCGAGCGCTGCATCTGTAATACATTCTAAAAGGATAATTGTGTCTGGGGCTCAACATATGTGATGGTGAGGCAGGAAAAAAATTCTCACATTTTTTACTATAATTTCTCTCATATGTTTCTTATAATTTCATGGCACCAGCATCAACACGAGAGAAAGAAAAGAACCTCTCTTCGAGGTTCAGAAGTGTATTCGTCAGTTGTATTTTAAATAAAGGCTTACGTTGATTGTTTATACATAATAATATGTAGTGCTGATGTTTATGAAGATAAGAATTATAGAACTTTAATAAACTATTAAACCACGACCTTGAAGTTTCGGTGCTTCACCCTTGTGTACCTGTGGCGCTCTCATTATGCTGGTATCTTCATTTCTACTTCCTAATCACCCTGTGTATTCTTACGCTTTGTTTTCGGGAAGCTCGATATGCAAATATAATGCATTTCTGAATAGAAAATTAAGTTGAAGTTAATTCACATTAAAATATATTTTGCATATATTATTCCATTCATCCTGTTAACAACCCTGGGAGGAAGGATGTCTTCCTTTCCATTTTGCGTATAAAGAAACTGAGATGTAAAAGATTCAGTTTTAGTGGTTAGTGGTTAGTGGAACCAGGGGCAAAGCTCCACCTGTACCTCTAGGCCTAGCGTGATCTCACTGTACCGTGTGGCTCCCCTACAAGCTTGAAATCAAACGCACCTGGGCATCAACCTTTAGTATGTCAAATACTGTAGCTTCTAATCTTTACTCCAAAAGGTGTTTTTAGTTGAGACTCATCAATTAGTAATATACAGATACCACATTCCCTAGAGTCTGCCTGTGTCTCTCTGTCTCTCTCTCTTATTTGTGGTTAAGTGATTGGGAAGTAAAAGAGTCAAATTGACAATGATGGGAATCGCACTCAATTAGCATGATATGGTAAACAGCTGCTGTGTTCAAATCTTGTTATGAGATTGTCAGACGTACAAAATTACAATACACATGGCACAGTTTTGAAAACTGAAAGGGAAGCTGAATCAAAATTTAAAAGCTTGATACATAGAACTTCTGGGTCCTAGGAGAAACACAAGAATTTCCCTTTTAAGGAAATGGGCTATATATAGTGTGCAAACCTCTATTCTGGTTTAAAAAAAAAAAAAAGTAAATTCCAAGGTTGAATAACTTTTTTCTTATGTTGTCCTGGTACGCATTTGTGCAAGAAGCATTATTATCGCACTTGGTCTAGGGCAACACTAATTATCTTCTCTATATCCATGTTGGGGAAATGCGGGAAATTAGTCACACAATCCCACTCCCCTCCCCCTTGCACACCAACAACCAAACAAAATAAATTAACATGAATATATTTTGAAAAAACATATAGTATTTTGA
This sequence comes from Canis aureus, assembly GCF_053574225.1. Classification (NCBI taxonomy): domain Eukaryota; kingdom Metazoa; phylum Chordata; class Mammalia; order Carnivora; family Canidae; genus Canis; species Canis aureus. Next base: position 89,339,725 of record NC_135614.1, on the reverse strand, counting down.
TAATAACTTTATTCAAAATCAGTCAAAATCTGCAAGTGCAATCAACAAATATTTTGGGCATAACTAATATGAAGACATCCCGCATAAGCTTATGAGATCTAAGATGCTTACACATTTAATTATCCTTCCTCAACAATAAGGGGCTGTTCTCCAACTTTCACACACTCTAGTATGTTTTAAGTCATTCAGAGGTTCTTTCTGGTTACAGTTATGTTTCATTTATAAACTCCACCCTTTCAAATATCCCTACTCTCTTCAAACCCTACACTCAGGTCTTGTGTGAAGAGATGAGTACTCCATCTCTTAGTTTACCCAGAGGATGGACTTTTCACTTTCTATCCCATCTTCTGTATTTTTGCTTTGTTCTTCATTTTCCAGTACTTCTCACATCTGAGCACACATTAAAGTCATCTGGAGAGCTTTTTAAAAAATACTGTTGCCTAGACCCACTCTAGACCGATTAAGAAACTGGGCTGAGAGGGTTCCTGGGGGGCTTGGTCAGTGAAGCATCTGCCTCCAGCTCAGGTCATGACCTCAGGGTCCCAGTATAGAGCCCTCAGTCGGGCTCCTGCTCCGTGGGGAGTCTGCTTCTCCCTCTGCCTCTGCCTGTCGTCCCTGTCCCCGCCACCACCCCGGCCCCCTGCTTGTGCTCTCTCTTTCTCTCATTCTCTCTCTTAGATAAATAAACAAAAACTTGAAAAAAAAAAAAAAAAAGGAATCTGGGCTGAGAACCATGGACTTTTTCTTAAGAAGAAACCTCTTCTTTATGAAAACCAGGTATCTACCTGTGGTCAAGAGCATCTCTCCTGCCTTCTCAAGGGCACTGCTTCCCGAACCACCTATTGCATCCTCATCATTCTTGTCCAACGGTTCATTTTCCTCTTGTCCAAGGGTTCTCTGTTCCAGTGGTTCATTTGCTTCAACCTCTGTTCTCTGTATCCCCCAAATTACTTCAAGTGTCATCACAGATACCGGGAATCCCTGAGCCTTCATCCCTGAGAGCTGCGGGTGCTGTAGTCAGCTTTCTAGTACAGTTGAAATGGCTTCACAAGGTCAGGGTCCCAAAAGCCAAAGAAGAGAGATGAGATTTTAGCCAGAAGTAAAAATGGGCCATGACTCAAGGTACAAACAAAGGGATCTTCTCACTAGGGGTAATGTCTTACAGTTGTAGAGCCCTGCTTCTCAAAATCAAAAGCATGTTAGTTCCTACTAAATCCATGCAATATGAAGGTTGTTGTGTCAGTTTACTGTTAATTGACTTTTTGTTTTTCCTTATTTATTGATAATTGTCAATGCAGGTTATGACATAGACTCTTGCGGTGGGTCTTAGTACTACGTCTAGAGCAGAGTAGAAAAGCCATGTCATTGAACATGGAAAAGAGTGGTTTAGGAGCAATTATTCTCTTGTCTGTCACAAGGAGTGCCTTTTTAGGAAATGTGGTTCCCAGTTGTTGGTTTCCTGCCATTCTGAGTTCTAAGGAAAACCATCCATGACCATTTTTAAGAAGACACTTTTAAGAAGTGTCTCATATCACTTAGATGAAATTTTTCATGGATAAATAATTTTGGGTATTTTCATCATAACTCATATAAAATAAATTTGAGTATGTATTTTTGAGCATTTTTAAGTTTTTCAGATACAGTCAATGAACTAATGACAATATAAGCTTAAACAATATACATCTGTATGGTCTTTTTAAAAAGTGCTTAAGAATTGATTTATAACTTTTGCCCAAGAGTCATCATGGAAAATCTATTTGTTCTGTAGTAGAACTCAATAAGCATTTTCTTACTTGAAAAAGCAATTTCATTTTAAAGACAGAACCACTTACTCTTAGAATGCTTGTTTCTACAGTAAAGATTTCTGAAATTTCCATTTATTGGTCTTTTCTCCCCAGACCTAATCATCCCTACCTCAATTCCAGATGTCCTACTTGTGTTTGTCAAAAATATATTTGAAAACCAATTGCCACATCATGTGGGTATTGAGTGAAATAAATGATTTCTCTTTGGCTAGTCTTCCTTTGGAACTTCCCTCCAAGGGAAATCTGGATCTACAAAGAAGATTGGGGAAGGGGAATAATTGAGTTATACTTTCCATTGCTGTGTCTACATTTCTTTACTTAAAATGTGAAATTTTGGTTGGTTTCACTAAATAAATAGCCATATTAATGGTAAATTCAGTATATAATCATTCGTCCAAAGTAAAAAAAAAAAAAACAACTAAAGGTTAGTTGTGGTAACTTGCTTACATTTACTGAACTTAAAGAAGCCATATTTGTGTTACTATAAGGAATTCCAGATAGAATTCAGGGAAAAAAAAATATGTGTGTGTGTGTGTATTTTTTAATATATGTTTTTATATTTGTTTATATTTTTATATATATTATATATAAAACATTGTAAATTATTTGAATTAATTCAGAATATGCCATAAGTTGAATTACAGCTGCCCAATGATTACCTATTTTCTAGGGGAAAAAACAATTTGTTAAGTACATTAAACTTCCTAAACCAATTCCAGAGTTACTAAGACACAAGAAAGGGTTTTAGAGGATTCACAGATTCATATTGCATATTCAACAGGCACCTCTAATGTAGGTCAGTGAGTTCTATGTGTTTATTAAAGCTGATGGGATAAAGAATCCTGATGGGAATTGTGGCTGGAATTCCGCTACAGAATATAAAAATTACCTTTCTTTTCAGACTTATCCTAAAATCTTGTCCTTCTTTTAATATTCTGAAGAATTTAGAATTCTTCACAGATTCAGAGAATTTAGAATGCACCAAAAAGTCAGGAAAACAATGTTCTTTCTTTCTGGTGCAAAAGCTTCTTTGGCTATAAAAAGGAGTAGTGCTCTGATCCCATTGTCCTGAAGCTGTTGCTGTTCATACTCTCATTATCACCTTCTTAGACTTCTTGGCCAGGCATATTTCTAAGATATGCTGCATATTCGGTTGTAACAGTGATTCCCTAGGGCATCTTTTATTATATCTCTCCCCTGTGCTGCTGTGATCTTCTTTGAGTCAGAGGATAGAGGATTCCAGGAAGGATTTGTCCAACAGAAATTGGGACTGAGCATACTGTTATGTTTGAATATATTAAAAGAAGTTCTACAGCTCTAGTAGAGATCAAATCTGTGATAGATAGAAAAATAATTAGAAAATCGAAGCAACTGATAACTATAGAAAAATTAAAGTGTTCAAAAAAATGCAGTTATGCACTTATTGTCATGCACATTACAATCTTGTTTAAGAATAGTATTTCCGTACCATTGAACACTGGTTTAACCAAAAACTATGACATAACTACGATGGGAGGGTGGGAAAAGCAGAAACGTATGTGAGCGTAGGGGTATTATATGTAGAGTACAGTGGCATTTCAGTACTGAGGAGCCAATACAAGTGTCAGAAATTGAGAAATAGAGAAGTGCTTCACGAGCATGTTTTTAAGGTGAATCACAGGTGATTTTGTTGAGAGTTTCAGGCTGCTATGGGAAGAAAATCTAAAATATATAAATACATTTTTAGAATATGTAAGAATCTTACTTTGATGTTCAAAAATAAACATTTTTAAACGTAAATGACAAACCAGGATGTGGAGACCGTATTTACAGACATCCCTTGATAAGTATTGCTATGAAGGAGACTATGAAATGGAGCTGATGCTGAAGACATCTGAGGAGTTGAGGGAGGACTTTTCCTTTAACTGGACAGATTGGAGTGTGCATTTCTTGCTGATAGGATTGAAAAGTTGAAATGGAGAGATCGACAGCACAGGACAAACAAGGAAGACCACAGAAGCAAAATTCTTGAGGAAGTAGGAGGGGAGGAGATGGACAGCCCAAGGGAAGGAAGGCATTTGCATGTGAAAGGCTAAGGGATATCCCTTCTTCCATTCTGAGTCAGAGCTTGGGGTTGGGGAGGTGACCATGGGAGATGTTTGAGGAGAAAGGATACCTGGGATGGAAAAGTGAATTTAGGAAGGAAATGTTCCGGGCTCCCCAGGCAATATTGAGACTGTATTGGCCATTTGCAATCATCAATTTAAAGGGAAACAAACTGCTGTAGGATTTTTGTCCGGTAACATAAAGCAGCTAGTCTGTAGGCAGGGCGGGGGTGGAAAGTTGGAGCAGGGAAGTTTGGGGGTTTGAGGGGTAGGCACAGCAGCAGCACGGAGAAGCAGGAGAGTGAAGGGTTTCGCATGAGACCAACAGTGGCGCTGGCCCAGGAAATCCAGGCTGGCAAAAGGGGAAGAGAAAAGAGAAGGTGGCCGAGGAGCAGTGACAGCGGTGGGGTCAGGGGATGAGAACTTTGGGGAAGATGAAGGACTGGAATCGCGGCACTGTTGTCACTGCCGCCTGGTGAGCTGGAAGGTGTTGAGGGCTGGTGGGGAACCGAGGTGCTGCGGCCCCTGGCGACGGGGTGCGCAGGGCAGGTGTGGCGTTGGGAGGAGGGGGAGGGAGCAGTCCAGGTGTGGCGTTTGGGAGGAGGGGGAGGCGCGTAGTGCAGGTGTGGCGTTGGGAGGGGGGTAGGGGGCGCAGTGCAGGTGTGGAGTTGGGAGGAGGGGAGGGGGGCACAGTGCAGGTGCGGCGTTGGGGGGAGGGGGAGGGGTGCGCGGTGCAGGTGTGGCCTTGGGAGGAGGGGGAGGGGGCAGTCCAGGTGTGGCGTTAGTGGGAGGGGCGCGCAGTGCAGGTGCGGCGTTGGGAGGGGGGGGTGAGGTGAAGTGTAGCAGGAGCCCGCGGGGGGTGAGGCCCAGGACCCGGAAGGCAGGCCGGCGGATCCGGATCCGGAGTGTCCAGAAGTGGCTGAGTCAGTTGTGCTGACGGACGAGCAGGGCGTGGCGGTGACGGGCGGGGGGGAGAGGGCCGTGTGGTGCTGGGGCCGCCCTGGAGGAGGGCACCTGCCCGGCCCGAGCCCTGGGGTCAGCGACCGGGGAGCCAGGCAGGGAGGCGGGGCAGCCCGGCCCAGTGGGGCGGACCGGCTGGGCCCGCAGTCGCCGGCGGCCGGGACGGGCTCGGGGCCACCAGCGGGGTGAGGCCACCGGGCTTCGGCCGCCAGACGGGCAGGGCGCTGGGCCTCCGGGCAGGGGCCGCGGGGTGGGCCCTACATCTTTAAAAAATATCAGGCCTGATTTAAAAATTTGATTATACCACGTTTCATATTCTGAGAGTCCATCCGTCCCTGCAGTAGGTTGAGATCACTGTGCATGATATTTTTTAAAACCATAAGAGACTTAAGTGTAGGGAACAAGCAGGATCTCTGGACGGGCGGTGGGGGACGGCGTAACGGGGTGACAGGCACTGAGGAGGGCGCGTGATGGGATGAGGCCTGGGTGTTCTATGCAACTGATGAATCACCTTGTTCTGCTCCTGAAACTAGTAACATTGTATGTTAACTAAATTGAATTTGAATTTAAATAAAAAATTTAAAAAGGCATTTCCAACTGTGGCTGCTCCTAACAGAAGGAAGCTGGAGTCTCTTGCACGGATGAAAGCTCTCCTCCCAGCATAGGGCCTGGAACTCGGCTCTCAGGGGCTGGGCAGCTTCCTCGGCTATAGCTGCCAGAGGTCAGTCACTTGGTCACTGTTTGGCAGCTCAGTTTCCCCACCTTAAAATCCGAGCCTGGTAATCACATCTACCCCCAAGGGAGCTTCAAGGGAGGTGGCTCATGGGGAGCGGAACATGGTACCCCGCACACTCAGTGCTGTTACCTATCATCCCTGCGCCTCTTTATTGTTAAAGTCACCCACACCAGCAGTTTTCCTAGCAAACCATTTTATCAGATGGCTGTTTGCCCAGTCACTGCCCGAATCACTAAGCTCTAGAAAGGCCTCCCTGTCACAAAGATTTCTCTTTTCCTCCTCCTCATCAAATTATGACATGCTCTGAAAACCTCACCAGTACGCCTCATCGTTTTGAAGACAGCACAGTGGGAATCTCTGACATTTTGAGCAGCCTTGCTGGAGTTGAGTCACTGATCCCAGGGGGAATGACAGTCACCAGACTCGGCTCAAAGAGACAAAAATCCGGAACTAGGGGCAGAGAAGTGACACGGCCCACTTTCACTTTCCAAAACCTGTGAGTCATGCATGGACGAGACGCTGCGGAGCTTCCCGAGAGATGTGAAGATACCTGTTTGGAAGAGGAGATGATGCAGAACTAAAGGGGCTTGTTTTAAGGCTTCAGGCCTATCAGTCCCTTGGGCTTGGGCAGCCCAGGAGTAGCCGGTGTCCCTCTGCACAGGGTGGTCTGCTACGGGGACAGCTGGCACGCGCTGGACATCTTGCTAGGTCAAGACCTTGTGTCTGAGGCTGGGCTCTTGCACTTATGTGACTCTCGTTTTCCTCAGCTCTCGGGCAAGAGTATCACTTGCCTCGCAAGATTATCCGACAGACTGAAAATGATGTATGTTGAAATGCCGAGCACGGTGTCAAACCGAGTAGGTGCTCAATAAATAGTCGGTGTACCGAGTGCTATGAACCATAATCAAGATTTAAAATCAACCTGTGGCTGGATCCAACAAGCAGGGTTCATTGTTCTTCAGCTCCGGTTTTTAAATATTCCTTTGCCTTTATGCATTTTCTTCTCCCACGTAGAACTTGGTTTTGATGATCTGAGTAAAAACGATTTTATTCCCAATGCGAGTCATCCATGTGGGATATATTCCTGATCGTGTATCTAAATAGTAAGTTTTAAATATCTGACTAATGCATAGGCCGCGCTTCAGGTGCCACCGAGGGTCCAGGAATGATGCGCGTATGCAGAACATTCAAACGAGGTGACTGGAGAGAATTTACTAGAGAACACTTTACAAAGTTGAGGGAGGGTTAAAGGGACCCTGCAAAAGTTGCACAGTACTCTGGGCTAGTTTCGGGGCCTGTTGGGGCAAAGGCAAGCTGGCTCCTGGGGTACTTGCCAGGCCTGCAAGGGAGCGATAGTCGTGTCTGAAGGCAAAAGCTGTGTTTGGCAGAGGAACGGCTGACGGGGGAGGATGGCAGGTAGTGCCGTGACCTCTCCCTCTCTGGCCTCCTCTGTTCTGCGGGGCTGCCTTTGGTTGTTTCCAACCAGGAGCCAGAGAGCGACGTAGCCTTGTTCTGTAGAAGCGACCATTAGGTGTGTAGCTCCTGGCTGTGGGGCAGGATACAGAAGGTCCCAAAGTGGATCTGCTGCAGCAAATGCAGAGCGTGACTCCAAAGAGTATCCCATGAAAATATCCTGTTAGTACCTACTGTGCAAGAACAACAGGTAATTTGGGTTAACGGTTAAAGAGAATCATTTTGTCATCTGGAGCTTTATTAAGAGCTGACAATGGCGATGACAGTAAATGGCGGGAAGATGTTATACGCACATCAAGGCCGGAGGAACAACAGAAATGGCTTAGCTGTCAAGCGTTTTGTGTTCAAGCGTACTATCCTTGACCCCATGACTCAGTGATGCTTCTCGAGCACCGTCTGGTTGAGAGGAGGCAGGGATTGGGGCATCTTCACTCTGCTTGTCTCTTTCCGTTTGACTTGGCATGCATTCGTGACGCACTGAATCTTCACTAAAGCTGAAGAAAAAAAGCATTCCTTGCTCAACGCCCCACGTGAAATAACAGGAGTTCAATGTTTGACTTTCAGACATCCAAGTCTGGAATGTTTTCCAGAATGCACTATGGACGTAAGTGGGACACAGTGCTATCCTACTTGTCCAGAGGATGGGCTGTAATGAGGAGACACGGACCTTGTGAGGTGCCCACTGGCACGTGGAATGGGTTGGCTGCGTCAGACGGGAGCAATGTTTTGATGTCTTGAGGACCCTCCGTACCGTCACCATAGTGGCTGCACCAGTTACATCCCATCCACATCCTTGCCAACAGCTGTTATCTCCGGTCTTCTCACCAACAGCCATCCTCACAGGTGTGAGGTGGTGTTCCGTTGTGGTTTGGATTTGCACTTCCCCACTAATTAGTGATGAACTGAGCTCCTTTTCATGTATCTGTTGGCCACTTGTAAGTTTTCTTTGGGAAAATGTCTAGTCAGGACCTGGGCCCATTTTTAATTGAGTTATTTGGGTTTTTTGCTAGTGAGCTGTACAAGTTCCTTGTATATTTTGGATATTAGCCCCGTATCAGATATGTGTTTTGCAATGTTTTCTCCCATTCCATACGATGCCTTCTCATTTTGTGATGGTTTCCTTTGCTACACAGAAGCTTTTTAGTTCGATGTAGTCCCACTTGTTTATTTTTTCCTTTATTGTCTTTGCTTTTGGTGTCAAATCCAATGAATCATTGCCAGGATCAATGTCAAGGAGTTGATTAGTGTGAGTGGTGTCAGTAGGGGTCCAGTTTCATTTTCCTGCCTGTGGCTGTGCAGTTTTCCCAGCACCGTTTGCTGGGGAGACTGTCTTTTCCGCACTGAGTGTTCCTAGCACCCTAGTCAAATATTAATTGACCATAAATGCAGGCATTTCCTTCTGGGTGCTCTGTTCCCTTCTGTCGGTCTGTACGTCTGTTTTTATGCCGCTGCCATGACACTTTGATGACTGCAGCTTTGTGGTATGGTCTGAAATCAGGAAATGTGATTCCTCCAGTTTTGTTCTCGTCTCTCGAGTTTGCTTTGGTTCTTGGAGGTCTTTGGTAGTTCCATACAAACTTTAGGATTGTTTTTTCTATTTCTCTGAAAAGCGGAAGCGGTAAGGAGGTCCCCGCTTCCTAAAAGTTTTTTATTCACACAAATGAATAAATCAGTAAGTTTCTGACTCTACTGTGTTCCAGTGTATTTGCAATTTAGCAAGGAGGGAGGGATAAGCGTTCTCTTTTAATCTGGGGTGTAGACAAATGTTGCCTCTATTAGCCATAAAGCAGAATTGGGTATACAAAGCCCACTTTTACTCCAGAACGCCTTTCCACTCATTTGTGACAGTTCATAGAAGGTTTTTTTTTTAACACTCAGACTTTTTCCGGAATATCTCAAGTGCTCTTAATTACTTAATTCAACTGCAGTGACATCTCCTGGCTGAGACGTGAAATAACTGCTAGATATCTTCAGAGGTGAGGGCAAATCGTGAAGATATGAAAGAAAGCAGCAAAAGATGTTTGCCACGTGCTTTGTTTTGAGGCCATCAGCATTTTATAAGTCCTTGTTATTACTGCGTGTTCAGAAGAGTGGACGAGCAGAACGGATATGTCCCTTTGCTAAAGGCGGATAAATAAAGCAAAAAAGCAAAAGGAGTCTTGAAATTGGCAAGGCCTGGTGGGAAATATCACGAGCGAGACCTTTAGGAACGGAGTAAAGAGGGTTTTTGCTCATAGTCCCGGGCCTTCCCTGTCTCTTACTGGGAGCCGATGACTGGTTTCGCGGACACTAGGCCTATTTCTTTCCTCTCAACCACTTTGGGAAAGGAGGCTCGCGGCTGATCACACAATTGTATGCCGTCGTGGGCGCTCCGTTCCGCTTCGGAACAACCAGGCTATTGTTTGCAGCCTCCTCAGGGTGTGAGGCGGGAGGGGAGCGGGTGAAAACTCACACAAAAGGTCCTTCCTCCGTAGAGACAATTTGGCTCCCGTTGGGGCCGAGGGGGCAAGCAGGGCGCGTTTCCTGTGGGAAATCGGCGACAACTTTTTTTAGCTTCATTTGTTAGCGTGATGGCTCATCGCGAGTTGTTCACGGGACGTGACAGACGTTTGGAGGACTCGGCGGACAGGTGAGAGGAGGGCCGCCGCCTCTGCGGCTCCTCCCGCGGCCTGCCGGCCTGTGTGTCTGTCCTGCTCCTCGTCCAGAGGCATCCAGAGGCGCGCTCCGGGGCCGGGGGTCAGCTCCGACAGCAGGGACCGGAGGGACCAGAGGCCTCCGAGGGGAGATCGGGGCGGAGGGGGGGACACACAAGCGCTTCCCTCTTCTAACTTGGCTGACATATTTCTAACTACGTCACTGTTCGCAGGCCAGAGGGACGCGGGCGAAAGATGCCTTCGTGTGTCACGCCGGGACTGGCGGGTGGCCGTCGGAAGCCGCAGCAGCGGGATGACGCGGCCCGCAGCCTTAGGCCTCGGGGGGCTCAGGACAAGAGAGGTCCGCGAGCCAGACGGTGCTGTTCTCACCCAGGCACCGTTTCTGTGATGAATGCTTCAAAATCCATGTCCTTTGAGCATTGCTAATGTGAAGAAACCGGGCTTTCTTGGGGACCAAGTCACACTCATTTATCTGCGAACAGAAGCGTGGTCACTAAGATCATCTCAAGGTTTCGCCTCATGCGTGTTTTTTAAGAGGCAAATACACATAATTCCATTGTTCTTTATTTTGGGGGCTAAGTGGGCAAGTGGGAGAAAATATGGCTTTTGCTTTTAAGGTAGAAGTAAGCACACATTTTTTTTTTTTTAAGATTTTATTTATTTATTCATGAGAGACACAGAGAGAGAGAGGCAGAGACACAGGCAGAGGGAGAAGCAGGCTCCCTGCAGGGAGCCTGATGCGGGACTCGATCCCGGGACCCCGGGGTCATGCCCTGGGCCAAAGGCAGGCGCTAAACTGTTGAGCCCCGGGGGCCCCCAAACACACATCTTCCTGACAGTTTCGTGTATTCGGAGATCCAAATGGACACGACCATCCCACTGATCTCAGAGGCGTGCTCACCAGCTCTCTGCCATCAATATGACAGGTGAGCAGAAAAGGAAGCCACAGCTTGAACCTGGAGTAACATCCAGCCCAAAGACGCTGTGTTTTCATGATAATCTACGATTTTATATAATCTATACTTTTCAGTTCACGACCTTACAGTGTGTTTCCCCCGACCACCCACCCAGTGGCGTGTCTTCTAGCTAAAGCAGGCCCACGACGTCAGGCCGCTGTACGGGGTCACTGTACCCACTAGGATGTTCTGGCGCTATCCGTTGTCCCCGTCACGGGTGGCAGTTTGAAGGAATTGTTAAACTATGAGTGAATCTTGAGGTGAAGGGGGTTCTCCGGCAACCCTGAAAATCGCTGGGTGGTTTTCTGGTCCAGAAGCCAAGAGTGTCTTGCTCCGTTAAGGGAAGAGGAGGTGGGGACAAGATAGGCCCCGCGGGAGTCGCGACGGTGGAGAGGGCACGTTGGGTAACAGCCAATGGGGGACACGCTAGGGAAGCGGTGGGTCTCAGCGCAGGGCCGGCGACCCTAACCCGGTGACCGTGACCCGGCGACCCTGCCCGCTCCTGTGGTGGATGCGGGTTCACAGGCACGCGGCCGCCCCGTGGGCTGTGGGGACAGCTGTCCTGTCGCTGCGGGCTGAGGACCGGGCCGTGTCGGTGGCTGGGAGCCTGGCGGCCGAGTCCCCCCCAGGGCGCTGGTCGGGCCTGCCTCGCTGTGTTGTGCGGGGTCTGCACGGTGGCCCGGGTGTGGACGCGGCCTTCCAGGAGGGAGGCACCGGCACTGGGGACTGGCCCACGAGCCCGGCCCGCCCCGGAGCCCATGGGGAGCACAGTGCACTCGGCAGGGGACCCGAAGGCGACTCAGATGCCGTCTGACCGTTCCACGGGCGGCCCCGGGTTGCCGCTTCCTCCTGTGAGTGTGGCCACCGAGCCGGGCCTGGGGTCGTGCGGGCTTCCAGGCCAGTGGGCTCGCGTGTGAGGTCACGGCACGGGCGTGCTCGGCCTGGGCCAGGACCACGCTGCGTCCTCGTGAGCCCCGGGCCCGATGTGGGCCCCTGCCTGGGGCTGCAGCCTGCTCCCGGGCACAGCGGCTGATGGGTGACAGCGCTCGGCCACGGGGCTCGGACCAGGCGGTGGCACGTAGGCCGGGGCTGGGGACACGTCCTGCCCAGGGCGCAGCCTTCCAGCCTTGGCCTCAGGTGGTGCGGGAGCTCAGAGCTGTCCGACAGACCCTCCTAGCGCCCTGCTGGTTCGCGCCCCGTCAGGCACGCCTGTGCCCCTAGCAAGGTGGCCTCGTGCCCCCGAGAGAGGTGCCGCGGCCCCAAACCTGAAGGCCCCTCGTTCGCAGGATGTCCTGGCCTTGGATCCGCCTGCACCCTCCGTGGCGACCAACGGGGATCTTTCCACTTGATTTTCCAGATAATTGCTGAGGTTCCTCCCCGTTTCTCCATTAACACAGGCCAGACGAGAGAGAGACAGAGACAGAGAGAGAGAGAGAGAGGAAAGAAACCTAAAAGCACCGAGGAAGCCCGAGACGGGGAGCAGAGCCACAGGCTGTGCTCGGGCCCCAGCTGCCCGTGGGTCCCTAAGGCCTGGGGACCAGGACGTGAGCCCCAGGGCCTGCTTCAGCGCTTTCTGCTTCTCTTTCTTCCAGTTTCCCTCTTCCTCTGGACCAACAGTTTCTTCCACTTACGGATCTTACGGTTTCTCCACCTGGGAAGAACTTCCTTCAGCACTGATGAATCCGCTTTTTAATGAGCAACCATCGTTTTTGGAAAAAAAAAAGGGGGGGGGATAGGAATTTATATGTATCTGCGTGCGCAGCTGGAAGTCTTCAGGACTCTCAGAACAGGCAGCAGGGCGGTGCCGGCGCGGATACCACGCAGCCAGGGGGGACGTGCGACAGGCCCTCCGCCGTGGAGCTTGGTTTTCTTGCACTTACAGGACGTGCGAGTTTGCAACCTGTCAAAAAGATCAAGTTAATTTTTTAAATCAAAAATATTTTTTAAATCAAAAGAAGCCACAATGCAGAGGACAGCGGGAGTTGGACCCAAGTGCCTCCCGTCGGCCCCGAGCGCCTGCGTGGCCAGGTCCAGCCGACCCTGCCTTGGAGTGAGCGCGTGGACTCGGCGGCGGAGCCCCCACTACACCTTGGCCTCCGGCTCGCGTGGCCGGCCGCGGGCCCTGAGCTCCACGGAAGGTCCACGTGCCGACAGCCGAGCCCGGGCCGCAGCGTGGGGCCAGCCTATTGCACACAGCCACATGTCGTCCTCCTTACTGCCGACCCTGGCACCTGCTCCGAGGACAAGCGCTGAGCGGTGGCACATGCGGGGCCCGGGGATCCGGGTACCAGGCCAGGGCCTCCGAGCAGCCGCCGGAGAGGGAGCACAGCCTGGCCGGCCGCTCCACAGGGTGTGTGCCCGTGTCCGGCCCCACCCGATCCTGCACCGGGTCTCGGAGGCTCCTCCGAGCACCCTCCCGCGCACCCCCGCGGGGGCGGCTCCTGGTGCCCCACGTGTCTGGAGCACGGTGTTCAGGGCAGTGAGCCGCCCGGGAGGGTAGTTGGTGGGTCGTGGGAAAGCCGAGCAGCATCAAGCGACGCATGGTAGTTCCTTACGGACGTCGTGGTCAGCGCTTGGTCACCGTCATAAGGTTCTCTGGGCTCATTTAGTTTTGTTTAATTACTGACCACTGCGCGTCAGTCCTGGTGAGAGCTGCTTCCCAGGCCAGTCGGGAAACGAAGATTTGGGGAAGGGTTTTGCCCGTCATTGAGGAAGAAACTTTTTTATTTTATTTTATTTTATTTTATTTTATTTTATTTTATTTTATTATTTTATTTTATTTTATTTTATTTTATTTTATTTTATTTTATTTTATTTTATTTTATTTTATGATGTTATTTATTTATTCATGGAGACACAGAGAGAGAGGCAGAGACACAGGCAGAGGGAGAAGCAGGCTCCCTGCGGGGACCCGACGCGGGACTCGATCCCGGGACCCCGGGGTCACGTCCCAGGTCAAAGGCGGCGCCAAACCGCTGAGCCACTCGGGTGCCTCCAACAAACATTTTAATAACCCCTTATTCATTTTTATACCTTCATTGCACTAGGGGGTCGAACACACAATACGACAGAGTATGTTGGCCGGGCGGGAGGCGCTGTCACACTGCACGTTAAGAGAAAGGGAAAAAGCTGAAATCGACCGGGGCTGCTACACTAAGTTAGAAAGCTTCTGCCCGGAAAAGAAACAATCGACAAAACTTAAAGGCAACCTACTGAACAGGACAAAATATTTGCAGATGACGTAATCCGATAAGGGGTTAATACCCAAAATACATAAAGGACTCACACAATTCAATCTGATTTTAAGATGGGCAAAAGACGCTGGATAGTTTTCCAGAAAAACCGACATAGAAACGGCCAACAGGTACATGAAAGAGCGCTCAGCGTCACTCGTCATCAGGATGCGAATCAGAACCACGTGTGTCGCCTCACACCTGCTGGAGCGACTGTCGCCAAAGTGACAAGACGTGGGTGTGCTGAGGGTCTGAGGGTGTGGGCACGGGCCCGTGGCGCCCTTAGCGGGAGCGCAAGCGGGCTGGGCTGCCCCTGGGAGAGCAGCGCGGGCGGCGGGAGAAGCCGAATGGAGCGGCCGAGAGAACCGTCCCGCCCTGGGCTTGTATCCGGGAGGGAAAGGCAGGCCCCAGAGGCCTGCCCCCTCGCCTCGCCGTGGCTACGACAGCGGCCCCGCGGCCTCAGGGGCTCTCCCCGCCAGGAAAGAGGTGCAGGTGCCCATGGCTCCCCTGCGGCCCCCGGGCAGGGCTGAGCGGGACTGCGCGAGGGAGGGCGTCTCCCGTGGCCCGCGGGGAGCAGAGGACAGAAAGCGAATTCCTGCCACGGAGAGGCCGACGGGGCTCACAGGCTCAGGGGTCCCGGAAGGAGCAAGGGCCCGTGACAGCAGAGCGGGGTGGGGGGACCTGAGGCCGCCTGAGCCCCCACCCCGCAGGTGCGCGGCCCGATGCCCTCCCGCAGCCTCACGGCAGACTCAGGAGGCAGGTGCTTGGCTCTCGTCCTGCACACCGGGCGGGGACAGCTCAGCGAGGAGCGGGTGCCGGCGTCGGCGGCCCCCTGTACCCGGAGGGGCCGTGCCCCGGGGTCGCCTGGGGCCTGGCCTGCGGCGGGCCGGCCTCCTCAGAGGGGCACCTGCTGCCTACTGTTCTCAGGATGTATCAGCCGCGGTTCTCCCGAGAAGCAGAACCCACGGGACTCTGTTATAGACACCCGTGACCGAAACAGGGGTGCGTGTGCGTGCGTGTGAGAGGGGGGACAAGAGAGACTTATTTTAAGGCATCGGCCTGTGGCGCTGCGGGGTTGGCAAGTCTGAACCCATAGGCCAGGCCAGCAGGCTGCTAATTCAGGTCAGACTTGACGCTCCAGACGTTCTTTTCTGAGAAATCTGTATTTGCTCATTTTGGCCTTCACCTGTTTGGGTGAGGCCCACCTGTGTCACCATATCTGACAATACCTGAGTGCTGTATTGTGGCCAGGTGGGCATCTAAAACCAGCCACCAGGGATCCCTGGGTGGCGCAGCGGTTTGGCGCCTGCCTTTGGCCCAGGGCGCGATCCTGGAGACCCTGGATCGAATCCCACATTGGGCTCCCGGTGCATGGAGCCTGCTTCTCCCTCTGTCTATGTCTCTGCCTCTCTCTCTCTCTGTGTTACTATCATAAATAAATAAAAATTAAAAAAAATAAAATAAAATAAAATAAAACCAGCCGTCATAAAGGATTTGAGCCGTTCCCAGCTCCTAGCAGAAAGGAGATAGCAGGTTAGAGGCTGAGGCCATAGGGCAGCTCTACGTAAAAGGACTGGCGAGCAAGCTTCTAGCGGAAAGCTACGTGCGTCTGGTGTATGATAAACAGCATCATGGGCCACGATGAGGTTCTAATTTTGGTAGGAAAGTACAAGACCTGAAATTGCTGCTGGAGCGAGTCTTCTTCTGTGTAGGTTTTTCTTTATCAATGGGATAGAATCCTCCACCTTGGGACCCAGGGAAGTAGGCAAGCCCAAGTTTTTAAATATTCTTAGGCGCTGGAAATCCTCATTGAGGGAGGGGTGGGGGTTGTGTGGCTCAAGGCGGGAGAGGGATGTCTCCTGTTTTGGGCTGTCTTCTCTGAAAATGCCCCTTATTGTATCCACTTAACTACGGAGAAGATCTGAGGCCCGACGGTCGACATGCTCGCCGCTGTCCGTGTTTCTACAAGGGGTTAGTCTGCCAGCACGACTGCGGACACTTTACTGCATTTTGCATTTGATCAGCTCAGAGAGTGGTCACCTCCCTTCCATCCATGAAAGCCCCAGGTGTTGGGGACTTGAAGCTTGCGAGGCGTCGCCTGATAGAGCGATCTTCACCCAAGCAGGATAAAGGAGGCTGTCGGGAGGACAGAAGGCTTCCCCGGCTCCCACCTTTCCCTCGTACCCGCACCCGACTCATCGACAAGTCCAGTTGGCTCTGCCTCCGGAACCCACCTTGGGCCTCAGTACTTCTCACCATCTCCTCGGCGACGTCATCTAACCCCCTCTTTGGATTGCCCTCCCTCTACTCTGACCCCAAACAGTCCCTTTTCCACCCAGCAGCAAGAGTGAGGACTTAGAGCATAGCCAGATCAAGTCAAGTTTCTGCTTAAAATGGACCCATTCAGGCAAAATCCATGCTCCTCCGCATGGCCCAGGGCGTCCGTGTGGTCTCATCTGCCACTTACGTCCGACTTTCACCCCACTCACTGCCTTGCAGCCATTCCCGCTCTCTCGCTTGGTCGTGCTGAGTGTGGCCTGAGCCCAGGACATTTGCACTGGCTGCTCCTCCTCCCCTGAGGTGCAGCTGGCTCTCACCCTGTGGTCTCAGCCTAAGTGTCTCCTGGGGAAGCCCCTTTGCCCTCCAGCCAAACTAGCACCGCTCTCAGCACCGCCAGGCTGTTCTCCGAACTCCCCCACGTGTTTTTTTTTTTTTTTTCTTTGCACCTACCTATGCCTGAAATCATACTTTTTAAAATGTGTTGATGGACTTCAGGTCTATATGTCCCTCCTCGGGAGAAAGTGAGATCCTTGACGATACGGACATCGACCAGTACCTGCCGGGTCCCCAGAGCCTCGCTGTGCGCGTCACCGCAGTGGACCCGATGGCCACCTGTGGACGGCTTGGTTCCTGCCAGTGTTCTGCTCGGACTTTGGAAATCAGCCACTTAAAAATTTTATGACCAGCATTTTATCCCTGAATATTCCACAAGTAGACCCTTGATCCCCTGTGCGTAGGTCCCTGTCTCGGTAACAGTAGGTTTGAGTTACAGAAAACCGACCGTGCTATTTCCCGTAATCACTGTGTCCTCTCCTTGAATACAGCACTGTCTCCTCCTTGCAGTTAATAATAATAATAATAATAATAATAATAATAATAATAATAATAAGTAAAGCTGTAGCAAGTGAGTGGTTGAGGGCACCTGAGTAGGTGTGCAGGGGGACACACAAAGGGGGATGACCGTGTTTGAGGCGCGCGACTAGGACATGCCATAGCAGCCTCAATAGTGTTTGTTAACATCACATAGATTTTTTTTTTTTTTTTGCAGTTTCTCTTCACTGCATTCTTATTTTACTGTTCCACATTTAAAGTAAAATGTTAAAAATTAACTGTTGCATTGGTTTGCTACGCGACCTTAACAAAGTACCACAGACTAGGGGACGCCTCAAAAAAACAACCAAAAAAATGGTTTTTCTCACAGTCCTGGAGGCTGGACGTCCAAGAAGAGCAAGGCGTCGGCAGGGTAGGTTTCTCCTGAGGCCCCTCGCCTTGGCTTGGAGAAGGCCAGCCTCTCCTGGGTCCTCACATCACCGTCCCTGTGCATCTCTGCCCCAATTTTCTCTTCTTCTAAGCACCCCAGTCGTCCTGTAGTGGGGCCCATCCTTGGGCCTCATTTTAACAAATCACCTCTTTAAAGACCCTATCTGCAAATACAGGCATATATTCTGAGTCACTGGGGGTTAGAAATTCAGCATGTGAATTCTGGGGGAGCCCACCTAACCCCTCGGGACTGGCATAGAGCAGCATGTTGTCCTGGCTCCCGCAGTGAAGAGGGCCGATGTCTCTTTTAGATCCTAAAATTCCTCTCTTCCCAAATAGAAATCCACACTCTTGGAAATTTGGTAACTGCAAATACTCCACACTCTGAAGTTCTCATAAGTTATCATGTCGTATATAGTAGTATATTCTAGTAAGATGTGACTTTTAAATTTTTTATGGATTTTCAGTGTTTTATGGATTTAACTTAGGGTCTGTTTAAGGGCCACGTCTTCACTGTGGATTCATATAATGATACCTAACTACAAAGTTCTTTGAGAAACTGTATCGCCGTAGCCATTGAGAGATTTTAGAACGCAGGGCCGCAAAGGCCCTATTCAGCCTCTAAGGTCACTGGGATGTCGGCGATAATCAATTTCAGGAGAAAAATAATCCATTCAGGAGATTAGTCATAGGATTTTTAAACAGAAAGCTAAGATATTTGTGGTAATGTGAAGTATTTGGTGGGATTTACTTAAAATCATTCGGCTTCTGTGGATATAAAATAGATGTTTTCACTTTATTTTGAATTGGATAATTGTTTTGGGTATTGAAGTAGATGAAAAACTACCCTCCCTTTTTCAGGCTACGAGTGGAGCAAGAAAAGTGAGGCTTGATTCTTGTCCTACGGCTCTTTGTTTGTTTCTCAAGTTGATCTGCTTTTAAAATAAAAACCTCATAATCACAGAATCAAATTTACAAGCAATAAAGTCCTTCCCGATCGTCTGATCCAATTCCAGAATCTCGAGGTAGAGTAAACGAGACCCAAGGAAAGCCAGATGACGTCACTTACAGACCGAACCACTGAACAGAAATATTTAAAACTTAAAAATAAGCCTGTTTAATTCGTTCCAATGATTCTTGAGTTTGCTTGTTTATGGGCCACATAATCAGATGTCTGCCACCTGTGTGCTTGTCGCTTTTTTAGTCAAAGCAGAAAAATCGCCTCCACCAGCACTCACACCTGGCATGTGGGTTTGTGGATGATTCAGCTCACGGTTACCTTCCATGTATCTGCTTAAATGAGCTTGGACAAACTTTCACAAACAGTGTGAAAAATCAGGGAGCTTCCCAGTGGCTGGCAGGCACTGGACGACTGGAGGAGAGAAGCGACATCAGGACAGCGACACGGTGTGTCCCACCCTGGGGCTCACTTGGGCCCGTGGGTGCTGTGATGGCGAGGCGGTCGGGACGTCACATATAAAAGAGGGCCTTTCCCACCGGGTTTGGTACACGGTCCCCCTGTTCTTCACCAGCGTTAACCTCCAGAGGCTGGGGGGCCCCCGGGCACGTGCCCTCGGGGCGCTGTCCCTCCCCAAGTCTGGGCCATGGCTGCACTTCTGAACAGGAAGGCCTCGCTGCCTGTGACCAGGAGAAGCAAACGCCGCTCGTTCTGACCAGGTGGCCTCCGCCCCGTCAGCCAGGGGAGGTGGGCGCCGCTCCTAGACCCCCGCGTGCTGGCGGCAGGACCATGCTCCTGGGCGCCTCAGGGAGCTGGGGTGCTCCCGGCCCAGTCCCTGCTGCTCAATGGGCGGTGGTCCCCGCAGCCCCGACTCTGCGGCCGGGTCACAACCGTTTTTTTTTTTTTTTTTTTTTTTAAGATTTTATTTGTTCCTTCATGAGAGACACAGAGAGAGGCAGAGACCCAGGCAGAGGGAGAAGCAGGCTCCACGCAGGGAGCCTGATGCAGGACTCGATCCCGGGACCCTGGGGTCACACGCTGGGCCGAAGGTGGCGCTCACCCGCTGGCCCCCCGGGCTGCCCCTGAATCAGAGTCCTAGTCATTTACTCTCCTTAAAATTAGTTTCCTCAAAAAAACAAAAACGAAGCCCCAGAGCCCAAACCAAAACCAGGAGGCTCCTAAGAGAATGGACTCGATAGAGCTGTTGGGCGGATGAAGTCTGACGAGGGCAAAGATTTCAGCAAAGGGCCTGACAGAGTAAACACTCAGTGACCGTTAGCCATTAATACTATTATCACTAGAGTCTCGACTGATCTCATCATTAAAATGATCATTTATGCACATTAATGTATCATACTCCTAGAAAACTCTCGTCATTTTAAAGAAAAATAATAGCTTTATCCATTCTGATAGAAGATCAATAGCCAAACAACAAGTGAAAAGAGGCCAAGATTATTTGATTAAACTGTGAACGGAGCTGAGGCATCCAACTGAAAAGGAAGTGAAAAGGATGAGAAAAGGCAACTTAAAAATAACTTTTATTTTGCATAAATGAAGAAATGTCAACATGCCCATTTTGAAACACAGTATCTGATTGTTATGGTATTTTATCAGCCAAAGCTGCCAATCCTGACTCCCTTTCCTAGTGTCGTAAATGACTTTTATCATTCAGATACGCAACATATATATGTGATTCTGGGTTCCCAGAATTTCTTTGAATGCGCACAATATTTTGTTGGATAGTTTTGGAAATAGCACTCTATAGTCTGTTTCGGTATAATACATATATTTTCTTGTGTAAACGTATGTTGGTACTGAAATCAGACAATAATGACCCACTGCTTTCATTTTATGTAAAAAATGGTAAAGTGAAATATTTTAAATTGAAGTGCATATCCTGTTGCCTAATGTTTCTAGATCTCAGAACAAATAGTATTAAGAAACTGAATAAACACGTACCATCGAATAATAATCATCAGTGAGCCTTATTCAATATTAAAAGGCGTATTGCATGGGATACAGATGTGAACATGTCAGTGTTTACCATGATTGCAGACTCTATTTGCATCATTATCTAAAATGCCCTGCATTTGTTCAGTGAAAGCTGAAATATTGTTATAGCCCAGCTGCCACCATATTTTTCATTTATATGACTTAGCAAAACTGAAGTGAAATAATAAATTTCAATAAATTTATTTTAAACAATAAATAATAAATTGTACCAATATTTGTTCATCTCTTCCTCGCCCCTCACTCGAAAACCCAAGCGGCAGACCTATCTCGTTTATTCCGTATTCTCATCATGTAGCACAGTTCTTGGTACACAGTTGGCATTTAACAAATAAATGATCAAACAAAATGTAGATATGGAAACATGACATTTGCATTTTTATGTTTCCGCTTTTCTTAACAACAACAAAAGAAATCCCCAAAACAAACAAAAATGACCCTTTGGCGAAATTAAAAGAAATTGCGGAAGTATGTCCAAACTTAGAGCTCACGGGGCGCCTGGGTGGCTCAGTTGGTTGAGCGGTGGCTTTGGTTCAGGTCAGGATCCCAGGGTCCCGGGATGGAGCCCCACATCGGGCTCCCTGCTCAGAGGGGAGTCTGCTTCTCCCTCTCCCTCTCCCCCTTCCCCCAGCTCATTCTCTCTCTCTCTCTCAAACAAAATCTTGAAAAAATAAAAAAAATAAATTCACAGCTCACAGTCGTACAAGAGGTTCCATACTAGTAGTAGTAGTAGCTGCTCACAGGGTGGGATGCAAACATGAAATAGGACGTGGGCCTTTACTGCTGCTATACACCGTAACTATAGGAACGTTTTTGCCGTAAGATAGTGTTTTGTTCCAATAAATCTTTAAGATGTGTGTGTTAGTTTGCTCCGGCTGCTATGGCAAAATACCAGAGACTCAGTAGTTTTAAACAATAGAAATGTATTTCCTGGGATCCCTGGGTGGCTCAGCGGTTTGGCGCCTGCCTTTAGCCCAGGGCGCGATCCTGGAGTCCCGGGATCGAGTCCCGCGTCAGGCTCCCGGCATGGAGCCTGTTTCTCCCTCTGCCTGTGTCTCTGCCTCTCTCTCTCTCTCTGTCTCTCTCTCTCAAATAAATAAATAAATAAAATCTTTAAAAAAAAGAAAGAAAGAAAGAAATGTATCTCCTCATAGTTCTGGGGTTGAGAGTCTGTCCGACCTCCGGGTGTGAGCAGGGCTGTGGTTCCTTCTCAGGCCCCTTTCCTTGGCGTGCAGATGGCCACCTTCTCCTTGTGTCTTCACTGGTCTTCCCTCTGTGTGTATCCTCAACTCTTCTTATAAGGACACCACGTATATCGGGTTAGAGGCATCCCTAGAAACTCACTGAAGACCTTACCTTCAAATATAGTCACCGTGTGAGGCTTAGGACTTCCAATATCTGGATTTGGGGGCGGGGAGGGCACAATCCAGCCAGTTAGCAGTGTGGTCGTGAAAATCTTCCATTGCCAGAGGGGTCTGAGAAATGCCTGGGGAGACCACATTTAGTGGATCCCTTTTATCTGCTATCGTACACTAGGAATCTCCCAGAGGAGTCTGGCGTTACCAAACAAACACAAAAATGAAAAAAGCAGCCCCCCCCCCCATCCTAATGACATACACCTTTGACACTCCAGGTCTTCCCATGGAACCTGACAGATCGCAGTGGTGGCCCAGTGCCGTGTTGGGTCCTACCCCTGAGTAGTGCTATTGGAGAGGGCTACTGGTCTAACCCCAGCAGCCCCACTGGTGAGTCCAGTTCCGAGTGACCCATTGTTTCCAACCCTGTGCCACCTCCGAAATACACTCGTAATTTGACCCAGGACTTTCCTCGATGCATTTAAGAAGTCTTTACTAAATTATGACTTTCCCTGTTTTGTACTCTCTACCAACCAGGTGGTACCAATCTTTCCACCTACTGCCTCCCTCGAGGTTGGAGATACCGTTGGACTCCTTCTCTCCCGTGACTGGCACTCGAGAACACTTTTTGCATCTGATTTTCTTAGTGTTTGAATGAAATGAAGAAGCGATGCAAGGAGATGCCTCTTGAAGGGAAAGAAACTTAAGTGTTCAACTTTAAATAGAGCCTCAGTGCAGAATGGCTGTCCAACCTCCATGGAAACAGAATTCTTTATGGACTCATTATACAGGCAGACTCGCTAAGCTCTTTAGGACATTAGTGCCTTTGATAATGATGTTAGCAACTTTCCCTGGAATATTGCATATTTACAGTGGGTCCTTAGCGGAGTAGGGGCCTCGTGGATTAATCCCTATTTAATGAGAACTATTTGAAGGTGATGAGAGTCATATGCTGCTGATGGGGAAACTCTGCCTTGATAGATTATTTTTGGAACATTAAATTCTACTCAATCAAGACACTTGACTATTTAGGACAGGACAATTTTGTGAAAGATGGAAATAAAATACAGGATTTATACTCAATTATTTTCATCACCTATAAAATGTCCTGTATTTGCTTTAAGGGTTTTAAGTTTTCACACTTTCTTGCTTTCATCAAACCTCGGTAGCCAGCACTAAATCAAGTGGCTAGATACTGAGTCTTGGCTGAAGGGTGTTTTCAGTAAGGTGACAGCCAATGGCTGCGATTGAGAAAACGTAATTTATTTTAGATTAATTTGTAATATATGTTTCATTTCAAACTGTCTGGAAAGGGCTATGAAAAGATGTTTATACGTGAAAAGCGCTGTTGGATTCTCACCACCGTGATATAAATTTTCCACATCTACCTCAAGACTTAGGTATAAAGCACAATTAGAATGTTTTTAGGTACTCGGAAATGTTTGGATGTTCAAAAATAAATTGCTGTACTAAGATCCATTATGATCATTTCCTTACCCCTGATCCTATCACTCGGACTGAAAACACTCAGAAATTAACCGGTGGAAATATGTCACCGAAATGCCTCGTTTCCCTTTTAACTCATCTACCACTGGGTGCTGTCCTTAGATATACAAATAAAAAGGGTTTAATTACTTAGATTTGTGTTGGTTTTGTTTGGTTTTGTTTTGCTGTGAATCTGAGAAAGCCAGGAGTGTGTGGAGTGAACGGACATGGTAAACTCTATCGGCAGAAGGATCTCTTCCTTTTGGAGTTGGGGGGGCCCTTCTCATGCTGCGACTGTCCTTTGGCGTTTGTGCACCCGTACAGGTCATGCCTTTTCAAATTCGGTGAACACACAGCTAATCTGAAAGCCGAATCCTGCCGTAAACCCTGCGGTGGAGCAGCACGGTCTCCTCCGACTACTGGGTGTGGCGGTAACTGGCCGCGAGTGAAGCCTGCACTTGCCCCACCATACTTTCTTTCTTCGTGGGTGAAATGAGGAGTTGCTGCCCACCCCGTGCTGCCTTAATCTTCGTCGTGGGCTGGGATTGGCACCCACACCAAGTTAAAAAATACATGGATCTAGTCCACGCTGTTGTGGCCCAGACGCATTTGATGCGTTTTAGATGCCGCTCTTAAACTCACAGTTGACCTAAATATCCTGCATCGCAGCCACTTAAGTTTTTTTTATTACGAAGGCCGCAAAGCTGCTCATCTATTCAGAAATTCCTGTTGAGAGATTTGTCTGTTTTGTTTTTTCATGCAGGATAACCTTGTTGATGGTTTTTCGTTGGAAAATGAAGTGTAATTCCATAACGAGTCGACCTTTGTCAAAAATCAAAGTCGAAAAGAACGAACTCCTCCTAATTTCTGGGTAGATTGGTTTTGTTTAGATCCGTGAGAGGTTTGCGGGTGTGAGGTAATGAGAAGTTGGCTGGACTTGGAGCCCAAAGCCCCGAGATCAGGTCCCAGATTCTGCTGTAGGCTTTGGGCGAGTCACCCGGTCTGCCCACACCTCAGTTTTCTCACCTGTTAAAGGGGCATAACACCCTCACGACAAGTCAAAAAGTGGCGGGGGAGTGCATGAGGCTCTGTCTCCGACAGGCGTTGGCGTCAGGGGCGGCAGACAGATTCTCTTTTAAAAGACAAATGATGTGGGATCCCTGGGTGGCTCAGCGGTTTAGCACCGCCTTCAGTCCAGGGCGTCACCCTGGGGTCCCGGGATCGAGTCCCGTGTTGGGCTTCCCGCATGGAGCCTGCTTCTCCCTCTGCCTGTGTCTCTGCCTCTCTCTCTCTGTGTGTCACTCATGAATAAATACATAAAATCTTTAAAAAAAAAAAAAAGACAAATGATGTGATAGAGACTTCCCTTCCTAAATATATGACTTTCGCTAACTTAAAAAAAAAAAAAAAGATATTTTCATTTCCGTCGGGATCCCAATCCCTAGCCAGCTAGTAAAGTTTTGGACAGGGCGAGTTTAGCATTAGCGTGGAAGAGTGAGGATTTAAACAGGTGATAAAATTTAGAGACTAGATAACAGGAGACTCATCTTGTAATAACGGCAAAGGGCCTGCTGCTCCGTGATCCGGCTTCAAGCGTTTGTGATCCCACACGATACTGAACCAACCAGCACTCGGCAGGCAGAGGCGGTGATAAGTCGGAGCTCCGGCAGGCATTCACCCGTCGTCTCCAGCACTACACACACGGGCGCGCTTACAGACACACGCTTGTATACACGTGTACACGTAGACGTATACGTGCATGAATGTAATGCTACTGCCAGAAATTGATATAGTGAATAGTGTTTAGGATTTATGGGGAGAGGAAACCTGACGAAGCACTATCTGTACTAGGAGAGAGTCTCAGATCACATTCAAATGAGAACCTAAGAATCTGTAGACAAAAGATCTGCTGTGGCTTTTTTTTTTTTTTCCTTTTTCTTTCAACTAATGAAAAAAGAAAGATCAGTTTAAGTTTACTTAAATGTTACTTAAAAGTTTTTCAGGAAACAGTAATTCAAGTTTGTTATGAATCATGACTCCTAAGGTAGCTAAATTAACCTTTTCTTTAAAAATAATAGGATAAAATAATAGGATAAAATAGTAATAGGATAATAATAAGATAAAAAAGTAGATTTTACAGGGATCCCTGGGTGGCGCAGCAGTTTGGTGCCTGCCTTTGGCCCAGGGCGCGATCCTGGAGACCCGGGATCGAGTCCCACATCGGGCTCCCGGTGCATGGAGCCTGCTTCTCCCTCTGCCTGTGTCTCTGCCTCTCTCTCTCTCTGTGTGACTATCATAAATAAATTTTAAAAAATTAAAAAAAAAAGGGGATCCCTGGGTGGCGCAGCGGTTTAGCGCCTGCCTTTGGCCCAGGGCGCGATCCTGGAGACCCGGGATCGAAGCCCACATCGGGCTCCCGGTGCATGGAGCCTGCTTCTCCCTCTGCCTGTGTCTCTGCCTCTCTCTCTCTCTCTGTGTGACTATCATAAATAAATAAAAATTTATTTAAAAAAAAGTAGATTTTACAGAACTTTACATTTGAAATGATACAGAAAAAACAGTAACTACATTATTTTCTTTATGTTTTCTTTATTCATTAGTTTTCTATGTGGAAGTGTCAAGTTAATACTGGTCATTAAATAAGCACGTTAGTGATAATTATGACAGTAAAATTTGGATAAGACTGAAGTCTTTATATCGAGGTGATTTTGATGCTCCATCACTTCTTGTAGCTTATGTTATTTAAAATTATAAAAATGGGATGCCCAAGGGGCTCAGTGGTGGAGCGTCTGCCCTCCACCCAGGGCGTGACCCCGGAGTCCTGGGATCGAGTCTTTCATCGGGCTCCCCGCAGGGAGCCTGCTTCTCCCTCTGCCTGGGTCTCTGCCTCTCTCTGGGTCTCTTATGAACAAATAGATAAAATCTTTTTTAAAAAATTGTAAAATGGAAACCGTGAAGAACATTTTAGCCACGTGTCTACCTGTGCATCTGGAGTTCGCTCCTCTCCTAACGAATGTGTGGTGATTTCCAAGGTGAAGAGCAGTTAACCAGCGGCCTCCTAAACATTAAATTCTAGGGAGCTCACCTCTGAACAAAGACCGAAATTATTTTGCATTTTCTCAAAGCCTGTATGGTCCACGCCCATATCAGGAACACTGATTTATTTTACCTTCCTGAAAGGTAAAGGTTCATAGAAAGCCAATTAACTAAGGAAAGGAGATGATGTACGCAAGGGGTGGGCAGACATTCTCCACAAAGGGCCAGGTCATCAACCCCCGTGGCATCGCGGGCCCCAGAATCCGCATCGCAGGAGCTCAGCCCCACGTAGCCGAGTGAAGGCCGCCAGGGACGACACGTCAGGAGCTGGTGGGCCTAGATCCGGGCTGCAGACGCCGGTTGCTCACCGGGGCCCTTGGCAGTAGGACGATAATCTGGATTTCTAGTTGCGTTGTTGCAGCTCTCAGGCTCGGGGCCCACAAAGTCCTGCAGCTGCATGAAGGCTGGGAAAATGCAATCAGTCATCGGGATCCCTCCAGCAGAGGCCAAACATCTGGATGTTCGGACATCTAAAGTCTAAAAGCCACCTATTACGTTATCATTATGATTATTACTAAGCTTTTTGTGTACTTCCTTCCAAGAGTGATCTCAACATGTTTGAAAAGCTGCACACAAAGTGAAATTGTGCCTTTTTTTCTCTTCACTTTGAATCTGGTCTTTCAAAACAAGGGTCCATGGAGGGAAAACAATGTCTCTAGTAGGAGATACTGCACGTTAATACTGGAAGCTGTCTTGAAGCCATCACAGCCGCAGCCCCAACGGCGCTGGGCTAGCTCGGGGTCAAGCAGTTGGCGCAGGAAGGATGTCCTTGGCTGGGAGCTGTCACCAGCCCCAGGCTCGCACCCTGGCAGCCTCCACCCTCAGACGCCCCCGCCGAACCCCAGCGAGCTCTGATGCCCGGAAGCGAACCTTCCAGAAGGACGGACGATGCGCCGCGATGCCGTCCTGGCTCGTGGCGGCTGACGACCCGCCGTGGTGGAGACAGGGAGCTGCGTCCCGACGTCGCCAGCTGCCCGTGTGCTTTCCCCCCCTTTCCATTTAAACAGCAGTGGAGGCGAAGCTGGCCCCGCGCTGGATTCTAGAGTGAAAATAACTCCGCTCCGCTTCTGGAGAACCTCGTGAAGACAAGTGCCACGGTTGTTCTGTATTCCTTCCAGAACACGACGTCTTCGTTTGCCTGTTTGTGGAGTGACCGCAGCCTGGGTCGGGGGCCCCGCGACCATTGCCCTGCCGCCCAGGCCACGTTGTCCCCCACGCGGGTCCCCGGTTGGCACCTGCTCCGCGCCTTCCCTGGCTGCTCTCCCGCGGTCGTGCCCGGGCCGGGCCTGCCCTGGGCCGTCCCCACCCTCCCTTCCCCTCACGGGCCGTCATTACACCCCGTCCTGGATCCCATGCCTCTCCCTCTGGCTTCATTTGAACTTACCTTCTTCCTTGTATTAATCACAAAAACGTAAGCCTCCCTCACCTTCAATTCTCTCCCTCACCCTCCTTCTCCCTTCTCTCCCTTTTCCTTCCTCTAGTTCAAGTGCTGTTTTCTCTCCTCCTTCCCTCTGGGGTCGAGCTCCATACAAAGGACCCGTCCTGAGACCTGGGCCCTGCTAGTCCCCGGCAAGTCTGTGGGTTTCACTCAATTACGATTTTCCCATTTCCTGTCCACTGAATTCTCTCTTCTTGGTCTTAGGCTTTTATTTTTGAGGATTTGATTGCACTGTCGCGTCCAGTGGTGGCTCCTGATTTTTGCCCATCAGGAAGGATAACTGCTTGGTCAGGAAGGAACACCTGGCCCCAGAAAGGCCAGTGAAGAGAGATCGAATCCCAGGACCTGGATGGGGTCCTTAGGCCTACGGTCTCAAGCTGGGTTGCAGCTTTGTGTTATCTAAGTAGATCTTAGAAAATACTGATGCTGCACCACCAACCCTGCCTCAGCACTCCTGACCTGGTGGATCTGTAGTAGTAAATGCTATGAGACGCAAGCTACTGGGCTAGCGGAGCGTGTTTGCTAGTGGCGGGGATACTTGTTATTCGACTTTGCTTTCCCGTCCACTGAATGGGGCCTGACACATGGCATGATGCCCTTGGTAAGTGACTTCTTGATTAGTCAGCCTCACTGTGAGTTGATTTCCAAAGGTAAGAAATCCTTGGTAATTTCATGAATTAAAATCATAATATTATTTTACCAACTAGACATATCTTTCCCTCAATGAATATTTGAGATTATGAGCATCAGTCTTTCCTGTTGTGAGGATTTTTTTTTTTTTTTTATAGTGGTCCTTGAACCACATCTCCTAGAATTCGGAAGGGAAAGCTATCTCAGGTTGCCATAAAAGGGCAGCTCTCAAGAAAGCATTATGCGGGCAGGAGCACATTCATTGTAGAGTCAGATGAGCCCCGCCACCAACTCTGTCACCTGCTCCGGTGGGATGTTGGGTGATTTACTTCACCTCCCAGAATACGTGAAGTCAATCCCTCAGCAGGGGTGAACGCACTTTCTAATGGTCGCCATTCTATCCCTGCTCTCATGCGGTGCTCACAGCCCTGTGAGGAAAGCGCCACCGCCACCACCACCCCTGTAGTGCACACTGAGAAATCGAGGCTTAAAGACTCCCTAAACTTTACAGGATCAAAGACATTCCGCAGCCTTCACTCACAACCACCAAAAAGGTCAGGGCTGACTTTCCTGCGGTTCCAGGGCATAAGCTGGAAGTGTCTGGGAAGGCCTTACCCGTCTAGCACCTGGATGAGCTAGTCTCTACTTTCTCAGTTATGAGGAACTGCAGAGCACCAGTCGGCTTGGACACGAAGACATGGCATTTTAGATGAAGCTCCTTTAGCTGCCTCAGTAAAAATCATCTATGGGGTCTGAGGTGGGCCAGCCTTACCCCAAATGATGCCCCTCAGGAAGCATGCTAGGGTAGAAGGTGTAGACACAGGGAATGAGAGTGATAGGGCTGCTTTCTGAGGAGCCAACGTGATTGGCCTTTCCTCCCTAGGAAGTCCTACAAGCCTTGGCTTATGAAGCCTGGATATTTCTCCGTTCCACGTTTTAGTGGGTGCTTCCAAATAACATCAGTGTTCCAAATAACACCCACGCCCAGTGTGGAGCCTAATGTGGGGCTTGAACTCATGAGACCTGAGCTGATAGCAAAGAATCAGACACTCGACCAACCGAGCCACCCAAGCGCCCCTCACTCTCTTTTCTATTGTAATTATGTAGTAATATTGGACAACAGTTAACTACTGCTCAGTAGGTACCACGTACTGTTCTAAACACTGGAGATATGTATTAGCTCAGGTATTTCTCACCACAATGCTATTTGTCTTATTTTTGCAGTTGAAGAATGACCCCCACTAAGATGGAATAGTGGTTCTCAGATGCTAGTGCACATCAGGACTCATCTAACAGGCTCATTCAAACAGATGGCTGGGCCAGAGTTTCTGGGATGGGGTCTGAGAACGTGCAATTCAGGCAAGTTCCCTGGGGTCGCTGTTGCTGATGCTGATGCTGCCCTTCCAGGGACCACTTGAGAGCCAGAGATGGGGTAAGATACCCAGGGCCACATAAGTGGTAGAGGCTGGATTCCACACCAGGCCTCTACCCCAAGAGCCTTGGAGTTACCGGGGTACTAATAACTAGAGGGGAGTGATATGCCCTCACATGAGGAAGTCCACTGCCCTATAAGCCGCTCCTCTGTTTTCCTGCATATAAGTGTGCCTGCTTAAGTACTTGTGCACGTGTGCACATGAATACACTGTGGACATGAAAACCGGGCTCTCACCGAGGCCCACTGTGCATCAGTAGAGTGACCATTAGCGAACTCGTGAATCATTCTTGTACTTACTTGAACAACTGTAATCATTACTTGGTTTTAATGACGGATCACAGTCCTTATAGCCTGTTGTTGGGAAATAATGGGCTTGTGTTTCCAAAGCATTTGTAACCTCATACTTATTTTTTAGAAGTAAATCAGACTCTACGCAGTTTGACACAATGACAGGTGTAATTAATACAGCACAGTTATACACAGTCTTTGTCATCAACTCCAACCTCTCGCCAGATTCTTAAGTCTCCGAGGTCTGCGAATGAAGTGCAGGCAGCCATTGCCTGGAAACTTCTCATCATCTGACTCGCTTTGTGGGTGGACACCCTAGTTTTGGAGCTCTTTTCCACAGTCCCCCCAATGCTGCCCTCCCATGAGCTCCAGCATCCTAGACCCGTGCCCTCAGGTGACACACAGGCTCGAGTGTACAGAGTGGCCACCCCAAGGACTGTGGTCTCCAAGCCACAGCAGCCCTCAGCTTCCAGGAATTCTCCGTGCACCTGCCTCCCCCGCACCTGCCATGGGTGTGCTCTCACCTGGCACAGTCGCTTCTCTAATTCGGTGTCACACAGTGAACGAAACGTTCCAGGGGATACCCAAGAAAGAGAATGACGGCCTTTGATGTGAAAATGCGTGCTGAGACTAAAGGTAAATAATTTTTATTGGCAGTTTCCCAAATACATCCAGAAAATGTTTTGTTCCCACCTGGCGGTGGCTCCCTTCTGAAATGCAAGGCGAGGGACTTCCTGGCGCTGGATTTTTCTTTTATTTTGGTTGTGATTGTGGCGCCCTCTGCTGTTCTTCGGAGTTCCTAGCGTGCACTTTCCAAGAAAAAGCTGGGAGACTCCAAGAACATTTGCGTCTATTGATTCAAAATGATCATTTTCTTCCTCCTGAGTGACAAACACTATGAGTCCCCCTTTTTCGGTGTCACCTGCTCTAAATAACCCAGTCTTACCTACTGGCTGATTTTCTTTTCTTCTCCTTTTTTTTTTTAATTTTTTGCCTTAGATCTTTGAAATCCATGTAACAATAGTTTCAGAGTCCTCTCAGTACTTTTTGCAAGCTGTTATCTCGATTCATGAACTCTCAGAGCTTGAAGACACTTCTAAAATCGCCAGCCCGGTCTTTTTATAGACGTGGGACCAAGGTTATGAGAAGTTAGAAGAGCTTCCAAGAGGCATACGCAGTGTCAAAGCCCATCTGCAAGTTTCAGATGCAAACCTAATTCATTGTGATATGTTTTTATTTTAGTAATCAGATATATTAATTTTGGAACATGAGATATTATAAACTTTCAGGATTTTTTATTCTAAGCCAAGATAAATAATAAACATTTAGTTAAAATTTTGCAGTAATTTAATTATTTTGGCATTTATTTAATAAAATCCATAAGCTATGATGGATGCCTTAAAAGTCCAATTTTCAGTGTTTATTTTCCAGTGTTTTCTTGTATGCTTGCTAACACAGCTTCTGACAGAAGTAAATATATTCATGGAATTGTTTTGTGCCCACTCTCATTTGTATATGATTACTAGAAAACAAAGGAAATTTGGAATTTGTTCATAAATGTTATTATTATCTGAATTGAATCCAGTAAAATCATCTTTATTTGGTAAAAAAAAAAAACATAACTTCATTTGGAATATAAGGTCTCTATCCAATAAAACACCACATATGTTGCTATAAAATACTGAATAGATCTTACAACTCTTAACTAGACTAACTTTGCAATTTACTTATTTAGAATGGTTTGAGGCTTTCACTGGCTTCCAGCCAAGCAAAGGAAGGAACACACATGCATTTGAATGAAGTAGACCTGTTAACGTTTCTATCAGAAGTAGAAATCATTCCAATTTTCCAATTCCCGTTGCAAAATATAAAACCTTGGAAATTTTATTTTAAATGTTTTCTAATTTCTGAATCTGTATGTATTCAGGTCGGTGGGAAGCATTATCATCCTTTTTCTGGATACTATCCCAGGTCACCTGCAATTTTGCTAAATCTCTTACTCAAAAGATTTGAAGTGCAAATAAGTAAAAGTAGTTCCATCTAACAACTTAAGTTATAGAAGTAGAATTAAGCCAGGGGGATCATAGCAATTGTCCACCTCAGTTGTCCCTTTCGAGAGATGAAAAAAGGAGAAACTCAGCAGCGTGATGACTTGCCCTAGTGAGAAACAAAACCAAGAGGAAATGCAGGTGCCTTTGCTTCCCAGCCCAGTGCATGTTGCTCTCTGCCTCAAGTCCATCATCCTAGCCTCCTTACAGAGCTTTCTGTGAACTTAAAATGGCAAGAAATGTGTTGTAGAAGCTTAAGGACATGGTTCACATTTCTTCTTTAGTTACCAGGGGCCAGGCCTAGAAATAAGACTTGTCTTGAGAGCAAAATTAAATGTCCCAAAATCAAAACTTTTCATTATTTCTGATATATCTGATCAATATCTGCATCAGTCCATTTTTTTTGCAAAATTTTTATTTCCCACTCCCTAGCTACAAACTAACAGTTAAAAATGCTAGAGAGAATGCACATTTCAAAATACTTTAAATACTCCTTATTTAATATTGAATGTCTAAAGTGGAGGAACTCATAAAAGACAGATGAGCTTTTAAGACTTTAGTATTTAGAAAAACAAACAAACAAAAAAAACAAAAAAAAGACTTTAGTATTTAGAGAAAATAATAGTTGTAATGTATGTATTTCTAAGTACAGGGCAAGGAAAGGAAGTCCTAACATTTTCTTTGATCTTTTCTTTGCTCTGATTACTGTGCATGAAGACCTAATCTTGTGCCTATTTATTTCAGCATCAGGAAAAATAATGTTAAAAAGCCAAGAGGCCTGGGGTTGCTTGGCTGGCTCAGTCAGTGGAGCATACGGCTCTTGATATCGGGGTTGTAAATTCATGCCCCACTTTGGGTGTAGAGATTACTTGAAAATAAAATCTAAAAAACAAACAAAAAAAAAAAAACAGCCAAGAGGCCTGAAATAACAGAATATAGCTGTTCCTTATGTTAGTCTGGATGTTGCAAACATCCAGTCAGACCTTCTCCTTTGGGCTGTCCCTATGGCCTCATTTTTTTTTAAGGTTTTATTTATTTATTTGAGAGAGAGAAAGAGAGCACAAGTGGCAGGGAGGGGCAGAGGCAGAGAGAGAAGCAGGCTCCCCGCTGAGCAGGAAGCCCAATGCAGGACTCAATTGGAGGACTCCAAGATCATGACCTGAGCCAAAGGCAGACACTCAACCGAATGAGCTACCGAGGCGCCTCTGGCTTCATTTTTTTATACTAAGAATGTGCTCAAGGGATGATGGATCCAGCTGCCTAATGATGATGAGACGCAAGGTTCCCTCTGTTTCATTCAGTGGGCTTCTCCTACAACAACCTTTCCAATTTCCTATTTGAGGAACACTGCCTTATTCTTTAAGATTTTAGTTCACCCACATCTCCTCCTTGAGGGCCTTCTTGCAGTCCCCTCATCTTGAGATGGATAGCCCTACTCAGCTCTGCATTTATATTTTATGGGGTGCCTGGCTGGCTCCATCAGGAGAGCATGAGACTCTTGATCTCAGAGTTGTGTCCAAACCCCACATTAGGCATGGAGCCTACTTAAAAAATTAAAATAAAATCTTACATTTTATATAGCTACTGGGTATATCTGTATCCTAACATCCAGTATATTGCATTTAAATTATTTCTTAATGTGTCTTTCTTCTATGTCTGACATGTAGGAGGGGCATGGTACATGAACTACATTAAAACAGAAATCTTCATTTTGGCAGTGGCTAGTGCTCACTTAAATAGTTTCTATCAAACAAATAGCAGGTCAAACTATTTGGCTATTAAGGGGCATAAATTATAGCCAGTTTATCTTGGAAGGCTCACCCAAAATTTAATTGCTTAAAATTCAATATTTTCTATGAGTCTTTTAATGGCCGCAGTGGGCAATTGGTAACACCTGCTGTGGATATTTTCCAAACTAAAAGTATATAACAATACTCCATGCCAAAGCTTGTTAAGGACCTTGACTGAGCATCTGTCCTTGTGTTCAAGCAGCTCAGATTGTTCTCTATGGAACGCGTTGGCCCCGCCCGCCTCCACACAATGGGAAGACATCTGAGTGTCCAGATTTAAAGTATTTGATCTCCTACGAGAATGTTTATTTCTTTGAGCTTCCCTTTTCACACTTGGAAAATAGAGATAATAGTCACCTCATGAGGTTATTGCAATAGTCAGGAACGCAGAAGAACCCATTAAGTGCCTGGCGTAGTCAGCGTGGTGTGCCTGCTTTTGCTGGCCGTCATTAATATGCGATTGAGTTAGCATTGCCAGGTTTAGCAAACAAAAATATGAGCTACCCAGTTAAATTTGGTTTTCGGCGAAACTGTGCATGAGTTGTTTATCACAGGGATGTTCTGTGCAGTATTTGGGACACGCTCACGGGACGAAATCATTTGTTATCTGAAATTCAAATTTAATTGGGTGCCCTGGGTTTAATCGGGTTGACCCTAGGTTGACTGAATGGATAAACCTTAATTGAAGATTAGGAATGCAACTTTAAAGGGTTGGTGTCATCAACTGAATGAAAGGTGTAAATCCACCCCCCCCACCGCCCCCCTAGCAGGAGCCTTTTCTGATTCATGGAACACATTCTGCAACAGCTACTTGATCTGTTGCTCCGTAGGCTCAGGTGATGAGCTGGGTGCCTGGAAGGGGATCAGGAATTCTGGGTGAACCAACCATTGGAAGTTCAGGGGTCCCGTGGGCCTTCTGCACCACACATAGTTTTGGGGTTGAGTCTCTTTCTGACCTGCAACGGCCTCTTGGAAAGGCCGAAAGGAATTCACAGTAGAAATCTTAGAGTGGGAGCAGAATGTTGTTACCTGACTAGAAACACCTGCCTCGGATCTGAGAAAGAGGTTGAGGACAACACAACACCTGCCATGGAGAACCCGTTCATAAAAAGCTTTTCTACCTGCTTAGTCCTTTTTGATTTGAGATGCTACGTGGCCTCAGAGTTATTAGAATTCTTAATGAAATAGCAAAAATGAGGTATGAGAAGAAGTATGACTTCTGCTAGTAATATAACTAATTTGGATAGTGATTTGTGACCTTCAGAAGCCTGGGCCGTTGCTCTGGATTATTGGGTTTTAATATACCAAGTTATATAACTTGGTTTATTCAGTTGCATGAACCAGCTAAGCAACAGTGCATTTTCATATTAATATTTAAGAGTGACCCTAAATTAACTCTCCAAACTTCAGGGCCATCTTAAGCCTTTCTATTTATATTTGTCGTCTGTTGTCATCGTCTTTGATTTTTTTAAGGTGGCTCATTGATTGCAATTTTTTGTTTGTTTGTTTGCTAAGCCATTGAACCCTAGAAATCTGTGACTGTAAAAAATACTAAATTTATAGATTTTTTAAAAGTTTTTTTTTTATACTTTTGGAAAGTTTGTACCTGGTGTTCAAATATAAAATCCAATTCAAGAAATAAGTGGTTAAAAACAAAACATGGATTTTTTTTTCATTTTTGCATTTCTTTTCTAACATTGGGAGTCACCCAAGTAACATATGGTAATCATTTAGAATTCTGAATCATATATAATTATTTTCATTTTAATAGCATTGGCTCTCTTTGCTTTAAAATTCACCAGTCGGCAGATAAGTTTGCCAGTGGACACTCAGTCTGTATTTTCCTAGAAGTGCTCCTAAGAATATAGCAATTGTTGTCCTATAGTGGCACGGTAACTTTGGAAAGTTGAACGTCAAGATTTGCTTTTGAAATATTATTGCTTTATTAGAAAAATAATCCTATGTGGCACTTGAATATTTCCCTCGTAAAAAACCTGAAAAGTGATTGCCCTTAGGTTTCTCCTCTTCTGTTAGTGTAACATGATTATTTTGGTAATTTAAAATAAAACCAGAATCCAAACCATTGATGTCTTGAGGCATGGCCCCAGAGAGTTACATGTTGGGTTGACAAATGAGCAAAGGTGCCCCCAATTAGCGTGGTCCCGGCCATATCTCTCCCTGCTTAGAATCCTCCCCTGCAGAGCCACATCTATCCTGAAGCCAAGAGGCTTTTGCTTTAGGGCCCACCCTTACCTGGGTCCTTCCAACATCCTGGGAGACATCTAAAAATATATTCACGTAGGCTGCAGAAAAAATAGCAAAAATAGAATATTTTACCACCATCAGGTAAGACTTCAGTCCTTCGCTCTCTTTGCCTCTCCAGCTTGGAAGAGAACCTCCACGCCTTGCAAACCTCCGGCCCCACTGAACTGGGGTCCACCGGTCTTTCCAAGATCCAGCTTATCGTGTTAATTACAGATCCTGGATCATAAACGGGTCGAGCATTTCTTACATGATGTTTGTTGGTCACATGTTGGCCTTGGAGCCAGTGGTTTTCACTCTCAACTTTGCCCCAAGGGAGAGTGGGGTGGTGAGGGGAGGCCCTCCCTCCCTAATTCCCGGTGCCTCCCCTGGAGCCCAACCGCCTTCTCCCAGAGGCAGCTCCCCTCGTTCCTTTCACTTAGGGCGACTCTCCTCTGACCTTCTCACCCAGAGACCCTAACCCGGCAAGTTCCCAGCCCCGGCCTGTAGCTCCTTCTCGGACTCCGAGGCCCGAAGATGAAAGACGCCCTCGCCGAGGGCTGTGACTGCGGCGCTGAGCAGAATCAGGAGGCGCCAGTGCGGGCGGGTGGGCCTTTGCCCCTCCCGGCCTGGTGGGGTAACCGGGGCCGGGATGAGGACGAGCCGGGGAGGGCGGAGCCGCACGCGCTTCCATCTGTGCCAGGTGCTCCAAGCTCCGCACCGCGCTTGCCGGCAGTGACCTGCCCACCTGGCGAGGGGCAGGTGTCGAAGCGGGAGGGTTCCAGAGCCAGGCTGCCTGACTTCACACCCAGGCTCCATCTCTCACGTGTTACATCGGCAAACGGTGTGACTTCTCTGGACCCGTGTCCTCACCTGCAGTATGAGGTCCCTGCTCCACGGAGCGGGGCATAAAGACGTACTTGGGAAGTCCTGAGGATGACGTAAGTCGACAGAAAGCAGGTGGCGCCTGGGAGACACCCATCAAGTGTCAGCGGATGCCGTGGTCACCCTTGGGACAGGTTTCCTGCGGCTGTTGTTTCCCTGTGTTTGTTCTAGAATTATTGGTTTCAGTGGTATATCCAAGCCCTTGATTATGGCCACATCAACTCATTCTCCAAAATAAGAAAATAATGTAAACGGCACCGGCACTATTTCTTTTAAGGAGCATCTGATTGATACAAATACCGAGTCACTAGTGTACACCTGCAACTACTCTAATGTTATATGTCAATTATACCTCAGTAAAAAAAAGTAATTAAATGAGGACATAAAGAAGCGTCTGCTGGCGCTGCGCAGAGTACTTAACGCTCTCCCACAGTAACGCAGAAGCCCCTCAAAACCCGGTTCCTCATCCTGGTTTTTCTGAAGAAGAATGTGAGGACTTTCTTACGTGAAAGCTAAACACGCTAGTGCACCATGCACCGTTACTCATGCTTTCAACACGGAAGATACCAGCTTGACTCCTGGTTTCAGGACCTGAGAAACAGGATGGGAGCTGACAAGAAAGACAATGTTTTCTTCCTTCTTTGAGCTGGGAGTGAGGCGAGACCACAGTAACATCTCAGAATCCTCGGAGTCTGCCTTCTCTGGCTAGCCTCCTGTTTTGTCACACTTTCTTTTTCCGCCCAGGGACTCCTGTGCTTGTTCCTTAGCACACTGAGGCCTGTCTCCCTTCAGGATGTCCTCTACGATTCCGAATTGGCAATGCGCTCACCCCAAACATCAGAAGTGTTTCTTGGCTCACAGGGGTGAGCCATTCCTAAAAAGCAAACATGCTGATTTACCTGGGAACACCACAACCACAAACTTCACCCTCCAAGCTGTGTTTGCGTTTGAAGGTGATGCTTATTTTCACCAAGAAAAAAAAATTTTTTTTTAGTACATTTCAGAAATGACGGAACATAGAACGTAGTTCCTTCCTCCGGCTCCAAACTGTGGTCCTCTGACATCTCCAAGTCCACCCAGAGCTTACTCACCCCGTCTCAGCATCAGCCTCCACGAGGGGATACAGAAGCACACCTGCTTTGATCAGGTCTCAGTGGAGGCATCCAGGGGTGGTGGCTCCCATGCACGGACCTGATTACAAACCAAAGGAAGGGGCTTGCTGCAAGACGCCCCCCCCCAACCCTGGGATATAACTAGTTCTCACCAAAGAGCTGTGAACACAGCTGATGGCGCCGTTTGTGGGCTGGAGCATTAGCAGTGCAATGTGGAGGCCACAGTGCACGGTCCCTTCTCCTTCTGCCTCACCAACAGGCAGTGTTCCAGGTGGCATCTCGGCTCTCAGAGGGAAACGGCTGGCATACAACTACCAGTTCACCCTCACGTAACATAAGGTACACGTCTTTATTGTTTGACCACTGAGGTTCTGGGGCTCTTTGTTACTGCAGCACAGCCTAGCTCATCCTGACTAATATACTATTTCTATTGCTGAAGAGTCCCCCTTAGGCCCCCACTTCTCTCTCCCAGCAATCCATTCGATCCGTCAGATGACAAACGGGTGCCTACTCTAGTCAGGAATCTTTCTAGATGCATAAAATTCCAGGATAAAAGCATTTGGCATATCGTTCTTCAAGGAAATTCCTGTCCATGGAAGGGATAGACTTATGACAATGGTAACGCATGACAGAGTGTTTTTAGTACCAACAATCAAAAGACTGGTTGATTATGGTGAAGATCTTTACAATTCTTCCAAGATCAAGTGAAACAAAATGTTTTGGAAGCTCAAGGGAGATTACACGTCTGAAGACTAGCTGAACCTTTCCTGGAGAGGGCGGCCTTTCAATCCTAAAGGCTGAGGAGAATCTAGACAGCAGGGGATGGGAGTCAGAGCACTCCCAGCAGTAGGTATGGAAGAAAGGGCATGAGAGGAAAGGAGCAAGGCGCCTTCCCACGCACCAGATCCTGCACATTTTGCATGACACAGTCCCATCTGATACTACCAACTATGCTCAGTGGTATTATTTTATTTGGGAAAAATCGAGATCAAGAGGCAGCTGCAGGACACACCCGACAGCCAGGGAGCTGGCCTATTGTTCCCCAAAGTACAGTTCAAGGAACAGTGGCTTTACGGGATATCAGTGTAATTCCTGGGAAAGAGCCATGTGTTTGAATGGATTTTATATGATCAGATACCCTAGGACACACTAAGGCATTTTCCTGTCCCACACAGAACTCTTATAAGCTCCAATAGGCTAATGTGCAGGGTGAGTCTAGAAGTCTGTTTCTCAAATTGCGTTCTCTGGAAATCATTCTAGGAAACATTGTTCTCGTATCACACCAGGCTGTTCTTACAGGAGGGCAGTGAGGATATTCCCCTTTGCAGAAATGTTGTAAATTCTTGGAGGACGGTGGGGTGGGCAGGAGATGTGCCAGGATAGATGGGACTGGGGTTGGCAAGGAGGAGAGTGTTGGGGTGGCTGAGATGCACATAACATCTTTCATTGGGAAAGAAGATAAGAAACATCTGTCTATACGCATGGCAGCCCCATGTTGTATGTGATTCATCTATTTGTAAAGAGGTGGTCCATCGTCCTCGCTCTGCTGGTATCCCTGGTCCTTGTTCTGTTCCCCACCCTCAGGACCTCTACAATCCTTTCCACCCTAATACCTGGCCTTCAGGGTAAGAAAGCAGCTACCAATCTTAACCGACCCCTCCCTGCCCTAGAAATTCTGGCATAAACTCTGTGATCTAAATATCCCAGGCTCTGGTTAATGGAACCCACACATCTTTCTTTTTCCTGGAAGTTCCAAGCCTTTCTTGTGAATTTGAATTATTCCAGTTCTCAAAACTGTTGTCTCTGCTATGAATTTCAAAAATCTATTTGAAGCTCCTTTCTATTACTCTTTCCCTGAGGCAGTTCATAGAGGAAGCTGTCTGCGCAGCTAATTACTGCGACAAAGGAGCACAGGAGCAAGTAACCCCAGAGAGTCGTGGCCTTGTCATATCATAAAATACGATTTTGTTATATCTGTTTAAAGGTTATTTTTACAAATGCTAGAAATCACACTTACTAGGGAATAAGTCAAGCAAGAAAATCATTTGTTTCTTAATAAACATCAGTTTGTTATACCTCAGTGTAAAGTTATGTATTCAAAAATTATTTGGATAATTCTCGGAAGTATGATTAAAAGTACCTTAATCCATGTTAAGTCAGTGACCTTTCTCAGTACAAGGCACTCAGGTTAGCCATCCTGACCACAGCTAGTTCAATTGAGGTTTTTACAAATGGAACAATGAAAGAGAATACAGAGACCTGGGTGACACACAACACTGTTGAGCTTATAGAAATTCTCTTTGTCAATTCTTAACTCTGGGAAACAAACTGAGGGTCACTGGAGGGGAGGCAGGTGGGGGGGGGATGGGGTAACTGGGTGATGGTCATTAGGAGGGCACGTGATATGATGAGCACTGGGTGTATATGCAAGTGATGAATTATTGAACTCTGCATCTGAAACTGATGCTGTACTACCTGTTGGCTCTTTGGATTTAAATTAAAAAAAAAAAAAAAAAAAGACATTGTCTCTGTCCAGCGCAGAGAAGAGCCAAGCAGAAAGAGATCTCAGAGGGCTTTATCCAATACACAAACGATTGAGTCAGAATCTATAGGGAGTTCCTGGCGGGTTATCCACTCTGCTTTGCTGTGATAGACCAGCTCCCTATGTCCTCTATTAATTAAATTTCAGCAAGTCTCCTTTTCTTAAGCAATGGCCATACAAGGCTAGTCTTTCTAATCCTAATATTGACTTACTGCCAGTTGGACCAGGTTTTGTCATTTGTCCTATGACGAACAGAGACCCATATTCAAGCTCAAGGAGGTCGGCTGTAAGAGTGAGGGGAGGCTTGTTTATCTTCCCATCCAGGTCAGCAATGTCACCTTCAACTTATCACTCTTCCTCCTTTGCATCTGCTTTTCGGTGCTTTCTGAGAGGAAGCGCATGGATGTGCTAAGATTCTGATGTTGTTATTAACTGCTTTGATAAAAATAATCCATTTTCATTCAAAATATATATTTTGGTAACATTCTTTATAGGGAATATCTGGTCCCTACTCTTAGAAAATAAGTCAGGCTCTCTTGCATCAGAAATATCTAGGTGCCATTTTCACCATCTAGGTAATTTTATAAATTATAAAATGATCAACTGTAGAGCAGTCTGCCAATAAAACATTATTATCTTCATTATTCTTATTAATCTGTCTTCAGTTTCCAAGAAGACATTTGCTGGAAGTGATGGAAAGTTACACAGTACTTGGAAATAAGGCAAAGCAAGGAAGCATGTCATTTGATGCCACATAGGACACTGTTTAACAGGTTGACCCAAGGGCTGTATACTTGTTTAGGGAATGTCACTTTGTTTGACTCACTAGGTATTATTGCCCGAAAGCCTAGATTCTATGAAATTATATATTAACATGTACATTCTTGTCCAGTCAAATGATTTCTGTCTGCAGAAAAGATATCTGCCCCATAGGGCACCGCCTGGTTGTACATCTGATACAGAAATCTTGTTGCAAAATTATTTCCTCACTGCCTATATATTTTCATTCTCTTTTGAATCCATCTTGTTGGCTCCCTTTAAAGAGTTAAAGAAAATGTTTTCATTTGTTCTTTCCATATTTATATGAAAATCATATTTTAAAGTTTTTGAAAGTTATACTTAGGGATGCCTGGGGAGCTCAGGGGTGGAGCATCTGCCTTTGGCTCAGGGCGTGACCCCGGGGTCCTGGGATCGAGTCCCACGTCGGGCTCCCTGCATGGAGCCTGCTTCTCCCTCTGCCTGTGTCTCTGCCTGTCTCTCTCTCTCTCTCTCTCTCTCTCTGTATCTCTCATGAGTAAATAAATAAATCCTAAAAAGACAGAGAAAGTTATACTTAGGCACAGGTAGTGTATAGATTTTTTAAATAAGGTTTTTTGTCTTCCATAAAAGACACACACATAAAACAGAGACAAGTATCGCTGTTCTGAATCTGGTGGACCAGAAGCACTCCAGCCAGCCTTAACATGCATGGCTCTCTGCTTATGAATCCTATGGCCTTAACTGGCTTCACTTTCAAGGATTTCAGGTCATGGCTCCAACACGTAGAGACTGTGTAAACCTATCAGAGTTCTCAATCCTTCAACGCCCCAGTTCCTTCTTTGTGTGTTTTCTAGCCCTAAGGCTGAAAGCCTGGCCTTCTGGAAGTCTGCAGATTGCAGAAGTGCTCCTTCCTCAATAAGATTTACATCACTCACATGATATCTATAAAGACCTAAGTAGGCAACAGAAAAATTAGCAAATTCATTGACGACTAATTTGCTTATTCTTGAGTTCCAGGAGCTAAGTGTTAATTACATTTCAGTAAGAAATATTTCCAAGTAGTGGAGTAGGGCCACTCATTGTAAACCAGTTCCGTCTTTTTTTGGTCACCGTGCTTGGAGATCAAGTCATGATTTATCCGGGATAAAAACCATTAGCATCTTTCAAATATGCATAGTGGGTAACTTATGAGTCACATTGCTCTGCCCTCTTAGTAAATATTCTGATATAACGCTATGATTTTTAAGGAAGCCAGTATTAATAACCAATCATGACTCTCACCAGCTAGATTTGCACTCGCTCAGGAAGGAAATGAAATGGTCTGTATTTTAACTCCAATTTCTTACAGCATTTTCTATTGTGCATTTCCTGTGTAAAATGCAAGAAGAAAATATGAACAGAGCCGTCTAATGGTTAGATCGTGGATGAGAAAACAAAATCTTATTTAGAATCATGATATGTGACTATGTATTATTATACAGAACTCTGCAATTATAATAGAAATATTAGAATCATCAGAGAAAAGACGTAGAGGGCATCGTGATTTTTGTTGTTGGAATGTCTGCTAAGCATTTTACTTGACTCATCGTTTTCAGCTTCACAATGACCTTGAAGAGCGGGTGTTGTTTTTAAAATATGGGACATGAAGCCCAGACAAAGCGAGCGACTCAGAATCACACAGCCCAGGGCACGGTGCAGGGGGCCGTCCGACCCCACAGCGGGGTCTCCCCTTACAGCGCAGGGAACGGCACCGAGTGGGGAGCCTTCGGGCCGGGTGGAACCATGTACGTGACATCACGGGACAATCATCTTCACATGCTTTGCTCTGCAGCACAGATTCTGTCACCTTTGTCAGGACTTTTCTGGAAGTAGCCGTAGCCTTTTGGAGTATTCTTTGGAATAATCTGTTTTTGCAGCTCCCTGGGTAATTTTATGACTTGCATGTAGCTAAAGAACCCGCAGCAGGATTTGGGTCACAGAAGCACTTCAATCTGGGCCCCAAGACATTTATTTTCTACTAATACTTAC
The DNA here is from genome assembly GCF_053574225.1 of Canis aureus. Lineage (NCBI taxonomy): Eukaryota > Metazoa > Chordata > Mammalia > Carnivora > Canidae > Canis > Canis aureus. Next base: position 89,296,184 of record NC_135614.1, on the reverse strand, counting down.
ATAGGTTTTCAGATGCCCCCACCCACCAATAACACGCATTCACTCATTCAATAAATTCAATACTCCTTGCTGCTGGGGACTATCATAGGTGCTTAGGATATCATGGTGAGCAAATCCACGTGCTCTTTGCCCTTGTTGAGGGGAGACAGCGAGGGTTCTTGTCTCACAGAGTCAGAGAATGATTCTTGGGGACCAAGGAGAGGGCATGAAACCATAGAAGTTTATTAAGCAAGGATACAGAGGAAGCTTAAGGGTTGGACAGGGTTGCTGCTGGGGGCTTGTAGGGTCGGTCTTTTATTGAAAACCAGGGATCCCTGGGTGGCGCAGCGGTTTGGCGCCTGCCTTTGGCCCAGGGCGCAATCCTGGAGACCCGGGATCGAATCCCACGTCGGGCTCCCGGTGCATGGAGCCTGCTTCTCCCTCTGCCTGTGTCTCTGCCTCTCTCTCTCTCTCTCTCTCTGTGACTATCACAAATAAATAAAAATTAAAAAAAAAAAAAGAAAAAAGAAAACTAACCAGGAGACCTAAATCCTCTTAACATCTTTAATGATAGCACCATTGAGTAAGGACTAGTGACGACACCTTAATGGCTCACTCACTTCCTTTTTAGGGTCCTGTAATGCCTTGTTGGTCACAAGTAGCTGTTATAACAAGACCCCACCTCTCACAACTAGGACGGAATGGTCTGGTTTATCTCTGGTTTCCTTTCACCTCCATATTTTTGGGATGTGTGTGAGTCAGAGTCCATGGTCCCCTACCTATCTCTCCCTACCTACCCTGACCTGTCCCTTACTCATCGTGGTCCTTCTATCTTATCATTGCACAATATTCTACCAATTTTATTCATCCATTTATTCTTTTACTAAATATTTATTGCACACTTATCATGTACCAGAAATTATTTCAGAGCTTTGAGATACATCAGTGAACAAAATAAAAATCCCTGCTCTCCTGGAGCATGCATTCCAGCAAAGGGAGGCAGATAGAACTCTGTAGACATGATAAATGAGACACATTATATAGTACCTTGGAGATGAAAAGTGCCACAGAGGGGGAAAAAAGAAAAAAGTGCAAGAAAAAATAGGTCACGTGAAGAGAGAGAGATTGGGAAGACCAAGGTTGCAATTTTAAATAAGATGCTCTAGAGCAGCCTCATCAGGAAGGTGACATTTGGGCGAAGACCTGCATGAGGCAGGAGAGAGCTCTCGACGGAATGTTCATGTTCCCCAGGGTCCAGCGTTGAAATCCTCACCCCTAATATCATGGTATTTTGGGGGGGAGGCCTGGAAGGTGAGCAGGTCGAGAAGGTACAGACCAATGAGATTAGTGTCCTCATGAAAGGGAACCCAGAGGACTCCCTAGCCCCTTCTTCCATGGCGGCTACAGCTAGAAGGTGGCCGTCTTCTCGGGAAGGGAACCAGGAAGGGATCCCTTGCCGGACACTGAACCTACCAGAGTCATGATCTTGGACTTTCAGCTTCCAGAACTATGGGAAATAAATTTCTGTTGTTTATAAGCCGCTCAGTCTCCGGTGTTCCGTCACGGCAGCCCCGATGGACTGAGACTGAGACTGAGCCGCGTAGCCCTTGTGATGAGGGCCCTCCAACAAAGGCAGGTGTCGCCAGGCTCCGAAGTGGGCGGGTGCGCAGTGTGTCCCAAGGACAGCGAGCAGCGGTGCGCCCGGGCCCCGTAGAGAAGAGGATGAGTAGTAAGAAGTGGGCCTGAGACCGTGAGAGTCCAGGCCTGGGACGCGTTATGCCCCATTTAGTCCAAGGCCCCCTGCAGCGTGTGGCACGGAGAACGACGGGACCTGGCCTGGTCAGCTTCCAGCTTCCAGCCCTTCACCTTGGCCATCCCCATCACACGCTGTGATGGAGCCTGCCCCGGGATCCATCGGGAGAACTGGGATATGAGCTGTGAGCTACACCCTCCCCCCCACCCCCGCGTCCAGGCAGGGGCCCCTCCTGTACATCCTGTGAGCTCTTGGTGTCTTCTGCTGCTTCACTTGCAAGAAAGACCGAGGCATCCAGACTTCGCAGGTGTAGGTCCCCCCGTGTGCCTAGCAGACAAACACCCAGAATTTCAGGTAATAACCCCATAGCCCAAGTCTGAAGCATGACCTCACTCCTAATCTGTTGCACTGAGATCCCCAATGCCCGTGTGACATGGTGTCTGGGTTCGGGCTGCTCTAATAAATACTGCACTCACTGAGTGGCGTTTAAACAGTGGGGATTATTTCTCAGAGTTCTTGAGGCTGGGAAGTTCAGGATCAAGGCACCGGCAAATTCAGTGTCTGGTTAGAGCCTGCTTCCTGGGTCCTGGATGGCTGTCTTCTTGCTGAACCTTCCCTTGGGGGAGGAGCCTCTCTTACAAGGCCGCCAGTCCCATTCACCAGGGCTCTAAGGTCAGGACCTCATTACCTCCCAAGGGCTAATCACCTGTTAACACCATCACAATGGGGAAGAGCTTTCCATCTATGAGTTTAATGAGGAGGAGACGCACGGACACCAGGTCTAGAGTGCCTGCCCCACCTGGGCTGAAGCTAGCGTGACATTCAAATGAAAAATTCAGCATGAGTTGAAATACTGTAAATAATATCATCTTATGAAATTACAAGTTACTTCTTTTAAGAAAACCTAGAGTTTCCTTATAGTATGGAAAGAACCCTTTCAAAAGCAGTGAACGCTCAAGTTACCCTTAACCACTTATATTGGGTAAAATTAAGTGTGACACCTGCTCTTTCAAAGTTCACCATTGGACATTTTAAAGGATCTGAGACATACGGTTTTGCCCATATATAGCCGGCATACAATAAGGGGGAAAACAACCATAAATATGCTTTTTTTGACTTCGATCAGCTCATTGGAGACTACAGTTCAGTTTAGTGAAGATAAACTCGTTTGAACAAGATGTTTCTGTTCGGTTACATTGACATTTGGGACAAGCATGCTCAAAGATTGAATCCAGCAAAGGGAAATTGAGCCAAATTCTAGATAGAGCTGATTGAGACAACCCTCTGGGGGTAACCTGTCACCTAATGGCTGTTTGGGAAGTATTATTATTGCGATTGGCGTTAAGATACCCTGAAAGCCAAGGATGGCTAGAAGTCAAGTCAGGCAGAGACTCAGAGGGCAAATGCATCTTCCCTGAAGCTGACTTGGTGGGAAGCCAGGAATCCAGGGTCGGCATCTGACGGCTGCCCTTCCCAAGGTCCCTGGAGGCAGACCAAGTCTTCAGTGCGATGCTCTTGGATCAGAGTAGGGTTTTTTTTTTTTTTTTTTTTTTTTTAAGAGAGATTTTCTGGAACGTAATCACTCGGCACAAAGACAGAAAGGGATAAATGGATAAGTAAGTTTTGTTTGGGAGCGACAGGGACGTCGTCGTTCCTCCCGACGGTTCCAGGGTGCATCACGGAGTTGTGTCTCTGGGCCACGATAGACAACCACCATTCAGTCGGGCGTGCTGGAGCGGGGCGGAGGTGAGGGTGGGCCTCCCCGCCGAGGCCGGGGCTCGCCCTGCATCCCGGAGTCAGACAAGCACACGGTGCGCGGAGACCGTTCTCAGTGCTGGGCCGTAAGGACCCGCGAGCGCTTGCATCCCGCCCCGGCGGGTCCCTGCCGCACTTGGCCCTGCCGACTACACCCCCTTCTTGAAATGCTTTCCCCTCGTGCTTTCTGAGTCTCCTCCTGGAACCAAGACCGTCCTCCTGCGTGGACATCTCTCCCCCTCGAGGGCGCATTTGACATGCTAGTCGTCCCTGGAGGGTCCTTGCAGGCCCCCACGGCTCTTTTCCCGCAGTCCACTTTCAAGTACAGACTTTTAAGGACTTAAAAACTGTGTAGAAAATTGTTATTTTTAACCCGGATCTCCCTCCCTAAATTCTGTGGACGTAGCTTGATCTCCGGGATATATCGGTAACAGTAACTATTACTAAATAACCACAATGACATATTTGGTTTTGCCCATTTGATTTTAAAACATACAGAGCCCGTGAACCATAGGAGGGCTCCGCCTTTCGTGAACTGCTTGTCAGGACTTCCTAAGATTCTTCTTCTTTCTTTATTTTTCCTTCACTGTGATTTTTCCCATCCCTTAAAAACTCCTGTTTTCCCGGAGCACCGTACGGCTCACAAGCTCTTGGCGCGTTGCTGGGCCGCTCGCCTGTTCTGCTATGACCCGCCTCGCTCCCCACTTTCCCCGATTTCCTATCGGGTTCTCTGTTTCTTCTTTGCCCCCCTGTTGTCCCAGTGAGCTCCGACCTCAGGAGATATTTGAGTACAAAGCATTTAAAGTCCCTCCTGACTGAAAACAAGACATCTTTGTAAATTCTCTTCATTAGAGATCTCTTCGGGTTGCCCCTCTTCTTTGGGGGGGAGGGGTGAAAATCCAGAAGAATCAAGTGTTGGAGATATTTTTGTGGGGTTGATGTAACTCCCGGTTTCTCAAAAATAGTCTTGTTGGAGTGTGTATCCCTTAAAGTATGCTACCAAAAAATAAATAAATAAATAAATAAACAAACAAACAAACAAATAAATAAATAATAAATTTTTAAAAATACTGATTGTTTTTAAATAATTCTGAGAAATCCTGCATGTTCGTTCTGCACGGCAGTGTATGAGGGACACTGACACCTGAAGGCCAGGAGGGCTCCTGCCTTACGTTGTTTCCAAGCCTGATGACCCCGCAGAGCCTTTCCCCAGGGACATCTGCTGTCCTGTTAGCGCCTCCGGAGCTCTGCTCTCCAGGGGTCCCCTGGGCCGTGTGAAATCAGCGGGATCGGCGAGGTGGAGGTGGAGGTGGAGGTGGAGGTGGAGGTGGAGGTGGCCGGGGCGCAGGCGCTGCTCTGCAGCAGAAGACCCCGTGCAGGCTGGCCCGTGGCTCCAGAAAGCCAGGGAGGGTGGCTCGGCCTGCTGAGACTCTTAAAGGATCTGTGGCCACTGGGGCAAAGGGATGCTCGCACTGCAGTCAGGAGAAGCCCTGGATGCGCCCGCTTTTAAGTAGAACACGTGAGGACCGGACCGTTTGCTGCTCTAGGTCGTCCGGGGTTTTACTCCCTGTGATCAGAAAACAGACCCTGTGGAAAAGACGGCTGCAAATAAGGTGCCATGTCTTGGAACATCCTTTCATTGACCTCATTTTTGTAGGTGAATCTTCATGTGATTTTCAGGAAACCTCTTTCTTGCTCACTTTCCTCAAATTTCCTACATATGTCTGATGCTAAGAAAGGTGTGTTTTCTAATATTTAAAAAAAAAAAGATAATTCATGTAAGTATATCCCCTTCTTCTGAGACACACAATTTAAATACCTTTATTTGCCTCAGTCCTTATTATTCTCCTTTTTTTCATAATACTTTTCACACACAGATGTGTGTGTTTCTGGCCTTCCTGTCTGGCTGTCTTTCCCTACTAGAATGAAAGTTCCCTCCAGTCAGGCATCTTGCCTCTTTCCTTTCTGTGTCCCCCCCACACAGTAGGAATTCAGAAAATATTTAAATGAATAAAATGTTATGAATCGTCCTTTCTATGTGGTTGATTTGTCATAGAATTGAAAATATGGTAAAAGTCCCATATTATAAGTATGCAAAGAATGACACTTTAGAGAAGAAACGAATATCTAGGAATTGCTCTCCTCAAATTCCTAAATCTGATGGAGAAAAAGCCTAAAAGAAGATCGTAAACATCTCTAGAATTTCTGGTAATTCCAGCGGATTGCAAATTGCTGAATAATCAGTGTAGTTTTATTGTCTTTTTTGCCTAAGTCTTAAAATCTTACAGCTAATCTGCATCTCAAAAAGATGTCAGATGCATAATCTCTAAGAAACAAAAAGCCTATGCACAGTGGCAGCAAAAATATGTACACTTTCCAAAGATTAGGCTAAAAAGTGAGTAACTACTGTTCTGGAGTAACTCCATATGTTAAAAAAAAAATATAGAAAAAAAAATCTTACTTCCTTCGATGACCTCTGGACCAGTGGGTACCACAGGCTGCGGAGAGGGGGTTGGGTGGTGGGAGTGACTCCAGGACAGGGTGTGCCTCAGGCTGCGGGGAGGGTGCAGTGGGGGTGACTCCAGGACGGGGTGCATGCTCAGGCCGCGGGGAAGGGTGGTGGGGGCGGTTGGGGTGACCCAGGACGGGGTGTGCACTCAGGCCGCAGGGAGGGGGCGGTGGGGGTGACCCAGGATGCGGTGTGCACTCAGGCTGTGGGGTGGGGGCGATGGTGGTGACTCCAGGACGGGGTGTGTGCTCAGGCTGCAAGGAGGGGGCAGTGGTGGTGACTCCAGGACGAGGTGCATGCTCAGGCCATGGGGAGGGGGCCGAGAGCAGGGGTGCTGCGGGGCCAGGCCGTTGGGGTGGGCAGAGATACGTGGTATCATTTCCATTACTGAACCTCCCCTCCTCAATTAAAAAAAAAAATTAAATTAAAATTTTAAAAAAAGGACTTCAGAAATAACTGAGAGTCAGGAATTCAGACCGTGCATGTGGTTGGGGATCCCACAGAGGACGTCTCTGCCCCTCCGCCCTCGGGGAGGACAGCCTGACTGCCAGCCAGCCAGCCCCCTGCCCAGACCCGCCCGCGGGTGCAAGGCCACCGCCTGGCGGCCCCTCTCCCTTCCTCTCCGCGGTGGTTCACAGCGGGTACCTCAGTCTCCTGAGCCCCGAGGTCACTGCTCAGGGAAAGTAGATTAAACATCATTATATCATTACTCGTCTTGCTTTTTTTTTTTTTAAGACTTTATTCATTTACTCAGAAAAAGAAAGAGCAAGAGAAAGGGCAGGGGGAGGGGCCGAGGGGGAGCGAATCCCAAGCGGAGTCTGCTGAGCGTGGAGCCCGACCTGATGGCGACCGCAGCTGAGATCAGGGTTGGATGCTTACCTGACTGAGCCACCCAGGTGCCCCCCACTGCTCGTCTTCTTTTCAAATATAAAATCAAAGATCGTTTACTGCAAAATTAAATGAAAGAATGTGGAAGTGAATGAAGTAAAAAAGCTACACCCCACTTCCTAATCCACTTTTCCAGATTGATCCACTATGGTGTGTATGTGTATCTTGGTGTGTGTCATTCCAGACATTTTTCTATAAATAAAACTCAAATAGGCAAAAACAAACTATCAAGCATGGGATCACAAGGGCAGATCTTATATTATAACTTGCTTTCCTACTAATTGAAATTGTGAAAGTCTAACTTCTCTTCGTGTCCGTATCTTATAAATTGACCTCATTTTCCTAATGTTTTCAGAGTTTTTCCATCACATGAACATACATCAATTCATTCAGCAACCTGATCAACTAAAAACTTTCCACTATTACACATTTGTCCTAAAAATTTCTCCTTAACGAAAGAGAGAGAAAGAGAACAAGTTTAAAGGCCAAGAGAGGGAGAGAGGGATGATCACAACACACACAAGCAGGAAAGGATTTTTTTTCCCATAATAAAGAAATAGCTCTTATAAATCAATTTAAAAAAAGGAACCAGCCCAACTTAAAAAGAAACCAAAGCAAAAGGTTTGAAAAAGATAATTCTTGGGTATGTGAACACATGAAATTATGCTCAACGTCCTCTTCCAAGAAATAGAAATTAAAGCTGTAATAAAATGTTTTTCTTCTACCAAACTGGGGGGGGGGGGGGGGGCGGAATCAAAGGACCAATCAACCATCTTGAATATTTTTTTTAAAGATTTTTATTTGTTTATTCATGAGAGACACACAGAGAGAGGCAGAGACACAGGCAGCGGGAGAAGCGGGCTCCATGCACGGAGCCCGACATGGGTCTCCAGGATCACGCCCTGGGCCAAAGGCAGGTGCCAAACCGCTGAGCCACCCCATCTTGAATATTTATTAAAATACGAGGAAGCAGCACGTTCATACACTGGTGGGCTGGTAATTGTCCCAAACTCTTGACAGAAGGATTTGGCAATATGAATCCAAGTTTTTCAAGTAAATACTATCGCCCAGGGTGCAAAGCAGAGCTCTACGAGGGTCTGCAAGACCCTTGCCCTCTGCATACAAGTTCTGCACAATTCCCTCCGCTGAGTGTGAACGGGACCTGTGTATGTGATGGGATCTCACTGTCTTGATTAGGTCGCCTTACGGAGCAAAGGGGGAGAAATTCTGCACTTGTAATGAAGCAAGCACCCAAATCCGCGCATTTTCGTTTAATTGAAAGGGAGATTATCCGGGAGGGCCTGGCCTCATTAGGTGAGATCCCTTAGAGGAGAGACCAGGGCCTCGTTCCCTAAAGAGATTCTCGGCTGGCCTCCATAAAGTGCCGATGTGCTGAGAGGGTCACCTGGGACTGCAAGCGACCTCGAGGAGCGGAGGACAGCGCCCAGTGGGCCACCAGCAAGACAACAGGTACCTCCGTCCTGCCACCATAAGGAAGCGAACTCTCCCAACAGTGATGTGACCTTGCAGAAGGGCGGCCTAGTCGGATCCTACCCAGAAGATCCAGCCCAGATTCTCAATCTGCCAAAACTGTGACATCATGATTGGGGGTGATGACAGCCACTCGGTGGCGATCACTTGTTACACAGCAGCAGCTGGCTGACGCTCCGAGGGGCCCAGCTGGCAAAAACCCTCTGTCAAGGCTATGGCTCCTCGTGGACGGTTACGCACGGTGAGGAACGGTGCCGATCGCCTGATGCTCCGGTGACAACGGCAAGACGTTCCCAGCTCCTGGTGTCACGGGGCCCCCTCGGTTAGCCGTGCCTGCCGCCCGGAGGAAGCCCAGCATGGCAGGAGCAACAACTCTGAGGCAAAGCGGGCCTTGTTGGGGTGCGGCTCCGCGTGTTGGGCCGGAGTTGCTGAGCGTGGGCCGCGCTCGACGCCGCGCCAGGCCTCGTCCTGCCCGAGGAGCCGCCCGGGCGCACCTGCAGGCGCTCGGAGGGGGCCGTGGTCACATCCCACAGCATTTTTCAGGAGCGTTGAATCCTGGGCCGTTTAAAAGGAAACAGAAGCCGCGGCTTAGTGTCTTCAAACGCTGTTGCCCGGCTTTCTTCTCTCTTCCGGAAAAATAAATCCAGGCTGGCGGTGCCCGATGCGGCGTGTTTGGGGGTGCGCTTAAGGCCGAGCGGGGGACCGCTGCTCGTGGGTGGTGCCCCAGCGGCCTCCCCTGTGTGCTCTGTGGAGGCGATCCTCCGTGTTCTAAGACCCCGGCCCGCGTCGGCCCATCCTGAGGCCCACGCGCCTGACAGAAGCCGCCTCCACGGGCCGCGAACGCGGGGCGATTCCTGCCCGACGGCCCTCAAGCCCAGCAGCCCCTCGTCGTCCTCCCCTCGTGTCCGACAGACACGTCCCCGGGAAGGTTAACGGGCGTTCGGCCAATGAACGAGGAGGTGGGTGGACGAGTCCGAAGAACCAAATCGCTGCTCTTTCGACGCACACACTTTTGTGTGTTCCCTCTGGTTCCCCGTGTCGAGTGCAGCTGCTCCCGGGTTCTCCTGCGTACCTGCCTCTCCTCCACCCGGAAACCCGGGAGCCCGGGAGCCTCTGCTGCCTCTGCCCCGCGTGTTCGTGGGTCTTCGCGGGCTCAGTGCTCCTGCCGCCAAGCCCCAGCGGCCTGTCCCCACTCTCCCGCGGGGAGGACCGAGGGGCGGAGGCGGCCGTGGACAGGCCGGGGCACAGGTGCAGGGGGGCGCCGAACCCCAGCAGCCGCACCTGTAGGCCTCGCGGCCGCAGCAGCCCAGAGGTGACCGCCCAGCTCTCACCACTCAGGCCTCGCCATGAGGACCGTCGAACTGGGCAAACCTGACGTGAGCGACGGACGGCAGGACAGCTTGTGCAAGGAGCGCCAGCAAGGAGGCAAGGCCGGGCGAGAGCGTGGGGCAGGGTGGCGGCGCCTTGCTGGCCCCTCGGGCTCCGGAGGGAAGGGCCGCGCCCGGAAGGGCTCCTGGGCCGCAGGTGCTGGACCCCCGCCGTCCAGGGAGCCCGCGCTCCCAGCCGCACGGGCTGGTCGCGGCCACGTCACCCGCTGAATGGGGCAGGGGCCCCTTAAGCCCAGATGCCGGTCGGGGTCCCCGGGGTGATCGTGAGAGCGCTAGCTTGGCTGCAGAGGACACGCGGGGACACGCCGGTGAGCCCTGCCCGGTTCCGTGCACGCGGGTGGCGGCCAAGGCCGGGCCGTCAGGTGCCCTTGGCCCAGGTGGCGGTCGTGACCCAGGATCGCAGGTGGCTGCTTGTCCCTTACCTTACCTACCGCTTCTCCCCGGCCTCATCCACAAGGTGACAGACCCAAGCTTCCCGACAACGATCCATGCTCCGGATTTCGGTTCCCTAAATCCATTTTTAAAAACCCAACCTGTCCCCCTGACCACCCCCCTGACCACCCCCTGCCCTGTACCCCCAATGGCCCTCACCCTGTACCCCCTGATAACCCCCTGCCCTGTCCCCCCACCCTGTCTCCCTGACTGCCCCCACACCCTGTCCCCCTGCCCTGTCCCCCCAGACCGCCCCCTGCCCTATCCGCCCCCGACCACCCCCAACCCTGTCCCCCCAACGGCCCCTGCCCTGTCCCCCCCGACCACCCCCCGCCCTGTCCCCCCGATGGCCCCCCAACCTGTCCCCCCGACCACCCCCCGTCCCCCCTATGGCCCCCGCCCTGTACCCCCTGATGACCCCCTGCCCTGTCTCCCTGACTGCCCCCCGCCCTGTCCCTCCAACAGGGCCCTGCCCTGTCCTCCCAACAGCCCCTGCCCTGTCCCCTCAACAGCGTCCTGCTACCAGGGCCCGGGATCCCACGTCTCTGCTCCACCCCCAAGGGCTCCAGCCGCCTGCTGGAGTGTCCAGTCCTTGGGGACACACCGTCGGGAGGGCAGCGTGGCCTGCTGGACCGCAGGCTTGGGAGCTGGCTCCCACGTCAGCAGCGAGGACACACGCCGGGCGATCCGGGAGGACACGTGCCAGGTCCCCCCCATTATTTCGGGCATTCCCTCCTCTGGAGAGCTCAGCACCGCTCGGAGGTGCCCTTGCCCAGCGCGTCCCGCCCGAGGTGCAGGCCGACCCGCCGTCCTCCCTGCGGCGCCGGAGCGCAGAGCCGGGTCCAGCCCGCGAGCCCACTCGCCTCCGGACCCGCGGCAGCGCAGACGTGGAGCCCCCGCGGGCGTCAGCGCAGGGACGCAGGCTGCTGGGGACCGCTCCGTCCCCGTCCCCCGAGAGCCGGGAGCCCCTCGCGCCAGCAGCCGAAGCTGTCGGAGTCCCCGAGGTCGGGGATGGCTCCGAGGACGTAACACGAGCTCTGCGGCCGCGGACACCTTGCCCTGTGGGCCTGACCCGGGGTCACCGCGAGCGCCTCGGTGCAGCTGCCCTCGAGGCCAAATCTGCGTGGACGGGTCCAGGACCACTCGCCGAGTTCCTCCCCGCGGCGTGTCGGTTCCTCCTTAATGCTTCCATAGTCGGGGGGTGGACAGTGTGAGGGCGAAGGGTCTGTAGGATCCACGCAAGCTCGTCACATGCGTGGCAACCCCAGGATGGAACACTGGGGTCCACCGGCTGCAGGCACCGTGTCCGCGAGCTGAGACTGTCTCCTAGGCGTGGCCTGCGGTGGCCTCCTCCTAGGGCAGGTGCTTGGCTCACGACCGGGAAGCGCCGACTTTCCCCGAGCGGAGGTCGTGCGTCCAGGACAGGAAGGAGACCCGCAGCCCGCAGCCCGCAAGCCACGTCGCACCAGCAGCCCGTCCTCTGCGATGCCCGGTCCGCGTCGGCCTCGGCCGGGCCTTGGGGCCGTGGGACAGGCCTCGCAGCTCCGCGGCCTTGCGGGCTGCGTCTCCGGGATGCGCCGGGTTACGGTGGACACACGGGCGGGGGTTCCAGTCCTGCGTAATAAAGATTCCCACTGTGAGCTCAACTCTTGGATCCGTCACCCTTCATCGGAAATCAAACACTGTCTTGGTTCTAGGCACCCAGGGAAGGAGGACGCCGTGCGGGAAGTCGGTGCGTCCTAACACCCGACAGCCCCGCTCCGGGCGCAGACACCATCGGGGCCGGCAAATTACTTTTCCATGGTATTTGGCACAACACTACCCTGGTGAGTGAGGAGAAAGGGAATCGTTTGATAAGATTCGGAAAATACCATCTGTTTCTCTTCGCGTTTTTGGATGACTTTATCAGGCATCCCGTAATTTACGCTTCCCGTTGAAAACTCGCTGAACGCTCTGCAGGTGCAGCAGGCCCCGGGGAGGAGTCAGGGCTGCGAGCGCGCGCCGTGGAGGGCCGGGTCGCGGTCGGGGTACGGTCTGACCCGTTTGTCTCCTCCCTGGGGAAAAGGGCTCCCGCGGCCTCGGGGGGCTGCTTCCTCGCTCTGTGGACTTGGGACTAAGTGTCGATGGTTCGGCATTTCCAGTCATTCTAGGACTTGGAAATTATTCCTCGTGTTCTTACAAGTGGAGCTGGGCTCGCCCCGTACGTCCGTGGCGCTTGCAGATGCCAGGCGGCGTGCGTGCGGCGAAGGATGTACCATAATTAAGACGTCTTTTCCTGCGAGAAATACCAAGGGTGGGAGCCAGCGCGGGTGAAGGGTGCCGAGAGCTCACACCGAGGACCCCGCCTTGTCGGCTTTGGGGATACTGCTTGATTCAACCCTCCGCCCTCGAGGCCGATTGCCCCGTCAGGTCCACCTTACAGAAGAGGAGCCCGACCGTGCCGACCACTGAAGGAGCCAGGGGTCCAGCCCGGGGTCCCTGCCCGCAGAGTCGGTGTTGAGGAGCTCCGTGCTCTGAGACAGCACGGCCAACGCAGGCAGGGCTTCGCCGCGTTACCACTGGGGACCATGGGGCCTAGCCCACAGTGCGGGGGACCCAAGGCGTAGTCTCTGGCTGTGCTTTGGCTTTTCAAGGGCTTGACATCTTGAACAGAGATTTAAAGGATGAGATTCGAAGGACTGGACCCGAGGACCTACCCAGCAGAGGGCCTGGATGGAGGAGTGGTACTTGGGGCAAAGGGTTAGGGTAGTGAGAGGTGGAAGAGGAGCATCTATTCTGGGGGCCTACGTGCTGGGACTCGATTCTGGCCAATCAGGTGGCTTGCAAAGATGCCTTCCACGCAGCCCTGGGAGGACTCCTGGAGGGGGACAGCAAGCTCCTTTTCTGCATCCCAAGCCCCGGACGTGCCCTGGACACTCAGGGGCACTCGTGCTCTGACCTGGGAGTAGTAGAGCTGCTCGGAGCCCTGGAGCATCAAATGCCTGGGAGGAAGGGGCAGGGCATGGGGTTACGGGGATGGGCAGGCATGCAGCTAACAAGGGTTTCGAGCTTGAAATTTCCCTTGTCCTGGTGGTTCTAGAAACATCAACATGGCAGTTGCGCGGAGCTTGAACTCGTTAGGGACGGGACTCTCTGAACTTCGCATTTCTAACCCTGGCTATCTTCTTGAATGACAGATGGATATTTGATCCTTTCGACTCTCTTAATGAACAGTGACAGAGATGTAGCAGATTGTTTTCATCAACATTTACAAAGTTCCTCCCTGCCAAGCCATCAGGACCTAAACGTTCAATAGAGTAAAGTGGACCACTTGGGAGTTGCTTGACTCTGATTTCATCTCTTTGCCTTTAGAGAGAAATGGTTCTGGCACCAGAAGAGGAGGCAGGAATCAGAGAGAGAGGGAGGCAAAGGAGCTGTGAAATCCATACAGTAAATAACCATCTGTTAGCAATTTATCTGACAAATATTTGCAGAGGGCCTGGGCATGCTTGGCTCGCTTGGCCGGGCCACAGCGTTCGTCCCCTTAAGTGTGTGCATTTCACGGTTGACTCCGACGAATGGGGCAGTGCAAACGCGAAAAAGTCAAATTCCAAAGGCAGTTTTTAATGCACATCCCGTTACCCCGGCACGTCAGCTGCCCCCTGCCCCCCAACAGGACTCAGACTCTACGTAGGTGATCTGAGGCCTCCTGGCCGCGCGGCCCTCCCTGAATGGGAAGCGCATCCGCATGCTCTGGCGGAAAGAAAAGGAGGAAGGCGTCCGAGCTGGGACATGGGGCTCGAGTTGCAGCTCACATCAGGTGCTTTTCTATAAAAGGAGACGTTAGACTGGTTGCTGTTTTTAATCCTTTTTGGACATGAGCACATGAATAGTGGAAGAGGCCCTATTTCTCCACATGCTTTCCCCCCATGACGTGTTTCTGCTTTGGGCGTGGAGTGGATCATCCCGCTAGGCCCCCGGCCCCAGACAGCCCCCGCCGCTCAGAGCAATTTCCCATTATGTCAACGTAGCAGGAGCTTCGCCTCCAGTTCCGAGTGGGCAGTGGGCACGGGACGGCTTTCTCACCTCCGCCCTGCCTAGACCCAGATGGGCCGCCGCCCCACTCAGTGCCCGTCCACTTCTCCACCCGCGTTTTGTTTAATTGTTTACGATAAAGCCAGCATTGTGAGGATAAGCCCCGCGTATTTCCTAATGTCAGAAACAAGTCAAAATTCATTGTTCTCACTTCCTTGGCAGGCTGTAGTTGACCTCGCCCAAATCAGGAATACAATTAGCTTGAAAGTTTGCCCTGGTCATTTTGGTGGAAAAATAAAAACAAAGTGATTTTTCAAAGACCCCGGTTTATTTTTTTATCACTGCTCGGTTCTACATAATTGAAATGGAAGCGAAGAAAATTTAGTGTCTATTGTTCGTTTCAAAAAATATACTGTAAACATTTTTTTGAGGTTTGTTTTTGGTTTTTTTTGTTTTGTTTTGTTTTGTTTTGTTTTGTTTTGTTTTGGTAATCTCTACACCCAATAAGGAGGTCCACCTCGTGGCCTCAAGGTCAAGATTCTCATGCTCTTCCTACTGAGCCAGCCAGGTGCCCCACAGTAAAAATTTTTAATGTATAAATGAGTTTTTAAAAATTTCCTCCAATTTTGTTTTTTTAAGGATCACCACTGTTACTGTGAAGAAGAGCTTTCCCTACGTATGTGTGTATATTTATAGAAATCTACATAAAGACGTATTTGCCCAAATTTATAATGAACAGTGACTCATTTACACTCTGCAGTGCTTGTAAATGGGCTGAGACACAAAGATTCTGTGTATATTTTGTCCTGATGGGCCTACAGTAAGATAGCACAGGTATTCGATCATTGCTTACATATGCCTATTTTTATTATGTGGTATCTCTTAATATACACATTTTCTTATTTTCTCTAAAATAAGAATGCTCTTAAGAAAAATGATACATTTAAGACAACACTATCACAAATTTGATCTATTAAATTTGTGTTAGAGTAAAATTAAATCATTATTGAGAAATATTATTTCACTTGAAATATTATTTCAGTTGAAATATTATTTCCACTGTTTAAAGACAAACAGCTTAGCATGCAGATATTTCATGATTAGCACAGAGGGAGGGAAGAGAATAGACATTTTGAAACATTCACAGTGTGCCAGGCTTTACAACAAGGACTTTAAATCTACCACGTTACTTAATTCTTGCAATAGTAAGGAGAATTTGATATTATCCCTGTGAAAGTTAAAGGAACTAAGATTCAGAGATTTTCAATAGTTTGTCCCTGGTCACACTGCCAAAATGTTATAAAGTTACAATTTGAGCCCAAGCTTATCTGATTCCAAACTCTATGATTATTCTTTAAAATGTGTATGTGAAAAATAAAAAATAAAAAAATAAAATGTATATGTGTATATATATATTTATCTCATATTTATATATCTATTATATATATGTGTGTATAATAGCTTTGTTTTCTTAACTCCCAAAGTAATGTTTACTTATAATTTAAGATATTTAGAGAATAAAGAACTGTATAGCATAGGAAGACAGAGACATCCCTAATTCCACCCCAGAATAACTACTGGTAATTGTCAGGCATATGTTTTCTCAAATAGGGTTCCATACAAATGCTAAGATGTGCATGTGTTTTTTTTTATTGCTTTCCTTCATTTTTCTCCTGTTTCCTTCCTTCTCTGTTTCTTTCTTTTCCCTCTCTTCTTGATGGGATCACGATGTACTCATTGTTCACGACTGGCGCTTTTTTCTACTTGGCTGCTTAGTCCCATGAATATCAAACTCCCTTTTAATGGCTGTAGCATTATTTATGGTAGTTAAGCAACTCCCAATAACTGTATGTCTTGTGTCATCATAAAGAGTGTTTCAATATGCATTCTGGTATATTGATTTTTTCCATGTAAGTATTTTTTGGAAAATAAATCGTGAAAACTAAAAATGCCTGAGACCAAAGTCTGCACCTACTTCATTATAAACACTACTGTATCACAGCCTTCCAAAAAGGTTTGACTGGTTCTCACTCCCCTGGCATCAGGTAAGGAAGGGTTCCCTGTTACCCTGCTCCCACCAGCTCCTGCAAACCCTAACCACGGGAGGGCATCGAGGAGACTATTCATGCCTCTCATTTCTCTAGTCGAAACTCTGAGCCTGAGAGGAGCTGAAGGCTTGTCTTCACATCATCACCCGTGTAATAAGAACTGGGTTCAGGCCCAGCTGAGATCATAGTATTAGTAATAATAATGATGGCCAACGCTTCAGGGCCAACAGCCGTTGTAAGCGCTTTTAAAACCATTTTCCTTACAACAGCCCTACAGGTTAAGGCACAATTACTGTCCCCGGATTGCAGGTGAGGAAACTCAGGCACCAAGAGACGAAGCAACTTTTCCCCAAATCAGTATGGTCGGAATTGGAAATACGGCCCAGGAGTCCATGCTCTGAACCTGCCTGCTGTATTTCTATTTTATACTTATTTTCTACAAAAAGTTGTTTCCAAGAGTCATTCCAACCAAGGCATATTCGTTAAGAAGTCCTAGCGTATAGGGTAGAGTATAGGGCACCTGGGTGGCTCAATCAGTGGACCGTCCAACTCTTGGTTTTGGCTCAGGTATGAGCTCAGGGTTGTAAGATCGAGCCCCGCTTTGGGCTCCGGGCTCAGTGGGGAGTCTGCTTAAAGGTTCTCTCCCTCTGCCCTTCCCCCCCAAAAAATAAATAAATCTTAAAAAAAAAAAAAAAAGTCCTAAGTATAAGAATATAGAGGAGGAGCAGCATCAAGGATTTTGAGTTAAAAAGAACGCAAAGTAAGTGTGTGTGCGTGTGTGTGTGTGTTTGGGAAAGCTGACTGGAGCTTCGGGCGAGCAGAGGAGAATGTGTCCGTCAGCGCTGACCAGTGACCTGGAGCTGGAGCTTCTCGGGCCAGGAGCAAAGACCACACACAGCCCTGCTCTCCCGCCGCCGCTCGGGCCATAAATCTAGCAGGTGGAGAAAGCTTCGAATGAATCAGAGATGGGGGTGTAAACCGGACCAGAAAAACCTTCACAAGTGAAGATGACTGAAAAATGAGGTATCAATTAGGGTGTTTCTTGTGACTCAATAAAAAAAAAAAAAAAAAAGCGCACAGTAGTAACTTATGAGAAAATCTGTTCCGAGTGTATATCCCAGGGAGTTAAGACTCCAGTCGAGTGGGTTGCACAGCACCTTGTTTGTTGTCCGGGTGTAGCGACCTGCGGGATGCAGGGCTCCCAGGTCCCCAGAGCTCTCCTAGGGCTGGTGGGCCCTGAGGACTCCAGTGGGCGTGGTGTGCCCACCTTCTGAGGGGCATCGGGCCTGACTCATGCTCAGCACGCCGCACATCCTCTGGAGCCCGCTGCCCGAGTGCCCTCCGTCTCCATGTTCAGGCCCAGGGCATTTCTGGAACCCGTTTCCTCCCCCTGCACATTGGGGGGGTCTCACTGGTCCCCTCCACTGCTTTGCCGCCGCAAGACCATTTTGCCGCAACACTCACGGTGCCCCGGCATATGTAGCAGTCATGATGCTCTGCAAACCTCAGTCCTCGTGCTCTGCAAACCTCCGCCAGGGAACCATCCATCAGGCTTCACTTGCCACTTGCCCGAGAACCTGGTGGTAGAGGAAGTGTGTGTCCCATTCACTTCTTGCAAATTCTGTTCTTTGAAACTCTCCGCTCGCCCCTTCCCTTCGTCCCCTTTCCTTCTGGTCTCCTTCTGTCCTCAAAGCAGGCTTAATAGGGGCCCAGGCTGTGGAAGAAAATATTAGTGAGATGAAATCGGTTTCTCTTCTCCAAGCTGTCATCCCACAAGTCCTCCAAAACCCATGGTGACTTTTGGTGACTTTTGGTGCCAGGGGAAGATCCTCCTTTGCAGTGGTTGGTTCCATGTGTTACTCGGACTGAGCTGCAGCTGCGCTCATGGGGAGCGAGTGGGGAGAGCAACCCCAAAGCCAGTCCTGTGGACCCGCCTTGTCCCCCAGGCAGCCCCTGACATCAGCATGTGGACCCCAAAACGCACGGGGCGCAGCTCGAAGACCATTGCTCTAGGAGCCGGGAATCGGTCAGAAGCTATTAGCAAGGGACGTAGTTGGTAAGAGCAGTGAGGGCTTCCTCGGCCTGGGCACAGGGGTGGGAAGCCGACGCCAATGGACTGGGGTCAGAAGACGTGTTTGGGCTTAGTTCAATTCTACAGAAAAAAAAAAAAAAAAAAAAAAAAGATTTCCTCTCTCCTCCAGTGAAGTTCTGAATCTTTTTAACTACTAACAGATACATGTGAAGATGCCGGCAAAGGGTGATTTCCACCACGTAACGTACGGTTTCTGATGTGTATGTGCATAATTATTTGATGCATGTGTTTGAAATGTTTCTGTCTCAAGGACCAGCAGCCATAAATTGAGGAAATAAAAACAGACAAGTCTAACAGTTGCTGCAAGCTGGCACGCAGACCCCAGAACACGGAGCATTCATCAGTATGGCAGTTTGGGTTGCTTTCCAAGTTCGCGGCTTCATAGTCCAGTCTTATTCCATTTCTTTTTTCGCGTTAGAGTTTGACGACGCTCCGGGGAACCGTGGCAAACCTCACCCTTAGCTCTTAGGGAAAGGAGAGGGCGGGGGCGCGGAGGCAGATGCGAATACACGTAGGGATGCATGTAAAGTCTAAGACGCACCCCAGCAATTGGTCACACGAAAACTAGTCACAACCGGCCCGACATCACTGATAGCGACGACACGGGGAGCGCTCGGCCCGTGCGTGGGCCAGGAAGAGCGCTGCCTCCCCTGGGTGAGCAGGACAAAGCCCGAGGTTGGCAGCGGCGGGCCTTCCCCGGTGCTTGGCTCCGAGATCTGACAACCGAAGGTCTCTGAGGGCACATGTGGTCACGTGCAGGACGGGCCACCCTGCTACGTGTCCCGTCACTTCGTGTGCGGGGTGATGCTCTGGTGGGAATGACCCGACAGACGGACGCGGTTGGGCCTCGTTATCCCCCCTGAATTCACAGGGGAGCCAGCTCATTGCCCAGGGGTTCTTTTGTTTCCTTCTTGTCTTTTCTTCTCGTTCTATTTAAAAGAGACACAGCATTTTGATTCCTTTAGTCTGATTTAGGTTGTTTGCCTCTGCTTCTTTGGTCAGAGGCAAAAGAGAACCATTTTTTCAGGTTTTGCCATTTTTTTTCCACCTTTATCTTGTCTCATAGGCTCATCCCTGCCACACTTATGTGCACATAGTGGGTCCCTGGAAATTCAACGTCATGAGATACTGTTTCATGTCCATGAAGTGGAATATGACTAAGACACGGTTCGGTCTGGAGAAATTCCCACTAACATGGCTTAATAAATACCTATTTTTAATATACTGGGGTTGTAAGAATGTACCTTGGGTCCCTCCCTTCCTCTTCCTTATCTCTGTCCCTGAAGGTTAGGTTTTCAGGGCACCTGAGTGGCTTCAGCTCAGCTCAGCTCAGCTCAGGTCGTGATCTCAGGTTCCTGGGGTCGAGCCCCACGTCGGGCTCCTGCTCAGCGGGGAGTCTACTTGAGGATTCTCTCTCTCTCTCTCTCTGCCCCATTCCCTCTCACACTCTCTTTTCTAAAATTTTTTTTTTTAAAGTTAAGTTTCCAAAGCCAGTCACCATCATCAGGTGCTGAGCAGAAATCAAAGAAGACAATCCTCTATGTCCTGACGTTGAGGAGATGCTGCAGGGATGCTAGGAGGTGATACATGGAGTCTTGAAAGGTCCCCGGTGTTTTCACCAGTTCTGGAATCAAGAGAGAAGGAGCCTAGGCAGCGGCGGGGCCCAGGGGGTCCCAGGGGGTCCCAGGGGGTCCCAGGGGTTTCTTACCCTTCTTGTCTTGCATGTTCGCAGTGATACCTGAGACAAGCAGAACCACTCAGCCCGAGAAGACCTTGCCCCCCCCCCCGCCCAGGGGACTTGAGGCAGCGTCTGGAAACATTTCTCCAACGCAGATATGCTATTGGTACCCAGCAGGCAGGGCCCAAGGGTGCTGCTCAGATTATCATGCCCAGAGTGTCAGTAGTGCCGGTGCGGAGAAACGCTGTCCCGTCCTACAGGTCAGGACGCTGAAGCTCCGGGGTGCGCACTCTGTGAATGTCGAGCTAGGATCCAAGTCAGGCCTCACCCAGAAGGTGAAGCTCAGTCCCTCTCCGGGGGTGAGAGGTAAGCTCACGACGTGTGAGTCAACATCCCGTTGTGGACAGTTAGGAACCTGAGGAGGGTGTATCCTACAGGGACGGGGGAGCCCTTGAAGGGGGTTACATGCAGAAACAGTAAATAAAAGGCAATGCTCCTGGAAAATCAGAGCTCGACACACCAGCACACGTATTTTCCTATTTTCAACCAATTTACTGGTCCTGAGATCTCATTCCTTAGGCTCTCCTGTTGACGCAGACACGTATTCTCCTATCTGACAGCCTTGAGCTGCCAAAATTTATTAAGAGTAGCAAACCGGGGCCAAAATGAAACCAGACATTTTATTTTAGGCGTTATTTCCAAAACTTCATTTTTAGTTCCCAGATATCAAGAGATGCCCTGCAGCCGTCCTGCTTGCTTCGTTTTCTTCTCGTTCTCTCTCTCCAGAGAAGTGCAGTGTGGCCGCGCTACCAGTGAGGCGTTCTGGCCGCACCTTGCACGTGACAGTGGGAGCTCCCCAGTCCCCGATGATATTCCAGTCGCTCTGATGTCGGGTTTATTTTACTCTCTGATGAGCTTATTCAAATTCAGGTCCTTGGAGCCTGTCTCTGAAAAGTGTTCATTCCAGCCCCCACTGTCTTCTCATATTTGCTCATCAGCATGTTAATTTTCCTCGACCTGGCTGGTTGGCTTCCCGTTCCCGTGGTCCCTACCACCACGCTCAAGCATTCCGGAACGGGCTGGGCCTCAAAGCGGAGGGGCCGTGCAGCTTCTGCCGTTGGAGTCTCCTCCTGGACGATGACTGACGCTGGGCCCAAATGACTCATGGGACGTTGGCACCGACGGGAGCCTTAGAAAGTGTCTGGTCCAGCCCCTGTTCAGACCGGTAGAGACGTAAGATCCAGCAAGGCTGAGCGTCCTGGTGCAGGCCCCACGGCCGGCGAGCTGGCGCAGCGGGACTGCGGTCTTTATCTGCTGATTTTCCTTCCCAGGCTCATCTGCGTGACAGTTTTTGACAAAGGTCCGCCCAGTAATAAAGCAGATTCGAATGTGGCTCAGGGTAGCGGTTGCTGCAGTGGATTCCGCTCCATGCTCCAGAGCAGCGTGTCTCTGCGCCCGCGTGGGCTCCGGCGACGCCCGTGTCTGTGGCCTGGCCGGCCCTGCCGGGGTAATGCCGGGTTTCTTGGGGCTGGGCGTGAGGACGGTAAGTGTCCCCAGCCAGACACTGAGCAGCGAATGTCATCGCTGTCCCGGCCTCCTTCTGGATGGGGCACAGGCTCCCAAGTCCGGCCGCCTCACAGGCCACACATGCGAGAATATTGCCAGAACGACAGACATTGGCTTTGTGCATATTTCTGTTCTCTTTTAAAAGAGCAATCGTGGGGCGCCCGGGGGGCCCAGTCGGTGAGGCGTCAGACTCTGCATTTCAGCCCAGGTCTTGATGGCGGGTCCCTGAGATGGGGCCCCGAGTGGGCTTCCCACCCGCGGGCGGTCTGCTCCAGGGTTCCTCTCTCCCTCTCCATCCGTCCCTCCTCTCCTCGCTCTTTCTCTCTCTCAAATAAATAAATCTTTAAAAGCGGAAAACAAAGAGCAATAGTGGTTGTTCCAAAGGGAAGGCAGGAAGCAAAACCCTGGGCCGCGCTGAGGACCCAGGCCTTCCCGGCTGCGGCCGACTGAGGGGCCCCCCTGAGTGGCAGGGACGCTGGCAGCCACACAGCGCCCAGGCTCCGCGGGCAGGGCCGAGGCCCTCGATGCTCCTCCCTAAACCTCTGGGCTTAGAGTGTGAGGAGGCAGCAGCGGGGCTCTCCTAGGTCAGGGCGGCAGGGAGCCCTGGAGGCCGTGGGCCCAGCACCTGGAGGCCCGGACCCTGGAGGCCTGGACCTGGAGGCCTGAACCTGGAGGCCTGGACCTGGAGGCCTGGACCTGGAGGCCTGGACCTGGTGGGCCTGAACCTGGAGGCCTGGACCTGGAGGCCTGGACCTGGAGGCCTGGACCCTGGAGGCCTGGACCTGGAGGCCTGGACCTGGTGGGCCTGGACCTGGAGGCCTGGACCCTGGAGGCCTGGACCTGGAGGCCTGGACCTGGAGGCCTGGACCTGGTGGGCCTGAACCTGGAGGCCTGAACCTGGAGGCCTGGACCCTGGAGGCCTGGACCTGGAGGCCTGGACCCTGGAGGCCTGGACCTGGTGGGCCTGAACCTGGAGGCCTGGACCTGGTGGGCCTGAACCTGGAGGCCCGGACCCTGGAGGCCTGGACCTGGAGGCCTGAACCTAGAGGCCTGGACCCTGGAGGCCTGGACCCTGGAGGCCTGAACCTGGAAGCCTAAACCTGGAGGCCTGGACCTGGAGGCCTGGACCCTGGAGGCCTGGACCCTGGAGGCCTGAACCTGGAGGCCTGGACCTGGAGGCCTGGACCTGGTGGGCCTGAACCTGGAGGCCTGGACCTGGAGGCCTGGACCTGGAGGCCTGAACCTGGAGGCCCAGACCCTGGAGGCCTGGACCTGGAGGCCCGGACCCTGGAGGCCTGAACCTGGAGGCCCGGACCCTGGAGGCCTGGACCTGGAGGCCTGGACCTGGAGGCCTGAACCTGGAGGCCCGGACCCTGGAGGCCTGAACCTGGAGGCCCGGACCCTGGAGGCCTGGACCTGGAGGCCTGGACCTGGTGGACCTGAACCTGGAGGCCTGGACCTGGAGGCCTGGACCTGGAGGCCTGGACCTGGTGGGCCTGAACCTGGAGGCCCGGATCCTGGAGGCCTGGACCTGGAGGCCTGGACCTGGTGGGCCTGAACCTGGAGGCCCGGATCCTGGAGGCCTGGACCTGGTGGGCCTGAACCTGGAGGCCTGGACCTGGAGGCCTGGACCTGGAGGCCTGAACCTGGAGGCCCGGACCCTGGAGGCCTGAACCTGGAGGCCTGGACCTGGAGGCCTGGACCCTGGCGACTTGGACCCTGAACCTGGCGGCCCTGGACCCTGGGCACCAACCGGGCACCCCGCCCCGCCCCACCCCGGCGCGCCAGGCTCCCCCGCAGGCTCCAGTGGGCCCCTGGGGCGGGCGACGCCGCTGAGCTCGGCCGAGCCCAGGGGACGCTCCAAAGCGGGGCTTCCCGGCCGCCGACGCCCCCAGACCGGGCCCAGCACCGAGGCTCCAGGGCTCCAGAAGGACCCGGCAGGACGCGGCCGCGCAGGTCCTCACGGGCCAGGGCCCTGCACCCCCCGCTGCGCGTGACACGGCCTGACCCCGGTGGGGGGAGGGGCTGGGGGGGCTCGGAGCTGGGGGAGGGGCTGGGGGGCTCGGAGCTGGGGGTCTGACCACAGCTGGGGAGGAGGGTCAGGGCCTCCGAGCTGGGGTGGGGGGGTCTGACCCGGCCGCGAGGACGCCGCCCCCCCCCAGTCGCCTGCTGGGAAGTGTGTGCCCAGCCCCGGCTCCGCGGGGTCCCCCCCCCCCACCCCAGCCCGCCCCGCTGCGGCCCCAGCGCAGACCCGGCCCGGAGCCCTGGGAGCAGGCGCGGCCCCGGAGTCAGGCCGCCCTGGGTCGAGACCCGCGGGATGCTAACCCCCCCCCCACCGCCCCCTGCTGCTGACCCGGGCGGTGTCCCTGGGCAGGCCGCCCCCCGAGCTGAGGTCCATCCCGTCTCCCCTGCTCGGAAGGCCTAAGGAGTAAAACTCCAGGAGGGGAGGGCCAGAAAGCAGCCCTAAAGGGGCTGAAAAGACCCCTGACCACGACCAGGGCCTTGCAGGGTGGAGCTTCTCCACCTGGGCCGGGCTTGGCGCCCCTTCCCCTCCCAGCACCCACTTTCCTTTATAAGAAACAGTGTTGATGGCTTTTCTTCTACCAGACACTGGAGGCTTCTGTTCACATAGACAGAGGCCAGAATTTAACAGGCACCCGGCGGCATCACCCTGATGCCCTGGGACACCCGTGCCTTCTCCGGGGTCGCCTGGGTTCTTGGTCTCGCTCAGACCCAGCAGGCTCTGTGCCCTGCATGCAGTCTGCGCTCTTGCTTTCTCTCTCTCTCTCTCTTCAATAAATAAACAAATCCTAAAAAAAAAAAATACAGATGTGGGAATCTTGGAGCACAGTGGGTGCGACCCCACTGTGGTGACCGTGTGTCTGCGACGCTGTCCCCGGCTGTCCAGGCCCCGGGAGGTGGCTGCTGCTCCCCGGCTTGACCAGATTTCCTGGCAGGTGTTGAGGATCCAGAGGTCCAGTGGCTGAGCATGAGCCCCAGGTCCCCAGGGGGAGGCACGGAGCTCAGCAGAAATGATCTCAGAACAAGGAGAGAAACCCAAGGAGAGAAGCCCGAGGAGTAGCCTAGGTGTCCCTGCAGGGGGACGGCAGGGGAACCAGCGGAGGCCACACTAGGTCTGCGGAGACTCGAACAGAGGGGAACAAAGGGGAACAGAGGGGAAGTGCCATCCCTGCGGGAGAGGAAATGCGGCCTCAGGAGCCTGCAACCCCTCGCCGGCCGCTGCACCCCCAGAAGCCACTGCTCTGCCCGGGCCTGGCTCTCATCCCGGCGCTCGGGCCACCACTGACGGAAGGGTCACCGTTCTAGACACTGTTCCGCCATCTCAGAGTCTGCAAGGACAGAAGCCACCTCGGGCTCCCGGCACCCACCCGATGGCCCGGAAGGTCTGCTGGGGGTAAGGGGACATCACCTGCCCCCGCCTGCCAGCTCTGGCCTCACCCCACAAAGTGGGGCCGGGTGGGTCCCCCAGGAAAGGCCCCCCACAGCTCCCTGCCACCGCCTGCAGGGACCTGGTCCCCCCGCAGGAGACGCAGCTTGGGAATCCGGTGGGAGCTTCCTGGCTGTGGGAAGAGGGCAGACCCAGGGCAGGAGGGAGCCAGGCGCCCAGAGGCCGGGGGACTGAGGCTGGACCGGCAGCAGCCCTGGCGGGCCTCCAGGAGGCTGAGCACGGATGACCGCCGTCAGCCGCCTCCAGACACCCCCTCCCTCAGCCTCCTGCTCGCTCTGAGCTTCTCTCCGGGTCTCTCTCTCTCTCTCCACTCCCCCCCCCTCTTTTTAAAATAGCCTTTTGAAAACAATGTACAATAGTACCATTGGGAGGACAATTGCTTTCAATCTACTTTTACTTGGAGCTGTTTTCACCATAATTGTTGCTGAGATGAAATACTGACCTTTCCATGTTGAGAAAATTAAAAGTGCCTCAAGGGTCAGAAAATAAAATCCCCTAAATACCAGCTGCAGGGAAAGTGCCCACATCAAGTGACTCCTCCCTTCCTGACCCCACCACATGTAATTCTCTCATTTTCCCAGCACAGCACATCTCCCACCCATTCTCATCATCTTCAAAGACGCCAACAATGGGACCCCTTAGCCCAGCAGGCCCACAGTGGCCTCCCAATTCTTACAAACAGACAATCGTGAGGATTTCTTTTCCCCGGGACACGATCCACACGACCGCATGCGTTACCAGGGGAAAGGTCACCTTTTCCCAGAAATGGTGCACGTTTGAGACAGACACGGATTTTGCTTTCGGTGATTCAGAGAACGGTTGCGATTCTTGATGTTCACATGTGGGCACAACAGTGAACTAGAATAATTATTAGACAAGGCAAGTTCGCAAATGGTCTTGAGACGGAGGTTTCCTTGACTGTAGAATTAAACTACCAACATGTGATAGTGTCAGCATATGATAGGCCGTCAGAGACCATCAACGGCACATTTACAGGAGGGTTGTAAATACAGATTTACAGGTACGCCCGTATACACCTGTGTGCACATCCCCGTACACGTGGCCACACGTGATTAGAAGTTCCAGATGTTACTCTGATGAGAAACCGTTCCTGTATTTGCAAGTTTAATTTTATGTGTGACTAATGCCCATCACTTATTTGAAATGGGGTAAAATGAGCCAATTCAGCCAATTCAGTCCATATCTGACCTTAGATTTTAGATAGAAACTTTAGGAAGATGTACTGTGGTGGGAAAACCTATTTGGAGTGTGTTAAGGCATAGAGAAGTACGTATCTTCTACTTTCTGTATGAATTATATTTAAGTCTTTCTTGGGACGCCAGGGGGCTCAGCGGTTGAGCGTCTGCCCTTGGCCCAGGTCATGACCCCAGGGTCCCGGGATCAAGTCCCACGTCGGGCTCCCCACGGGGAGCCTGCCTCTCCCTCTGCCTGTGTCTCTGCCTCTCTCTGGGTCTCTCATGAATAAATAAATGAGATCTTTAAAAAAAAATCTTTCTTAACTGGAATAGTTTGTAAATTCTAATCCCTGCCTCTGAGGACAAAGTTCCTCCTCTGCGCCGCAGCCCGTGTCTCAGACCCGTGACCGCTCACTCGCTTCCCGCCCCCCGTGCCCGGAGCAGCTGGTGTGAGTGACCCGCGTCCGTTCTGTGCTGTGCATGAGCTCAGGGACCGTGTTCGGTGCCTGCCCGCCGCGAGGAGCGCGCTCACCAGCCCCGTCCTCCTCTTGAACGTGTCGCGAGACTTACCCCACGCAAACCTCCTACAGAAAGCTTTTTCTTGACAGTTCTCCAGCCTAAGGAGGAGGATGGCGGGTTCCATGGAGAGCATCGGTCACGTAGACGGATCCCCTCGACCGATCCGAGTGGTGACTGGTCTCCTTGTCGTTCAGCTCTCGCAGAGCATCGGTGCGTCTTCAGTAATTCTCACGTCATTTCCCCAAAGTGCCCCTCTGTGGCCAGCAGGATGATTGCCCCCACGGAGTCCACAGGCCAAGCCCCACTGTGGGTGTGTTGCGTTACCTGGTGGAAGGGACTTTGCAGATGGAATTAAGTTTGTGGAGGTTAATACAGGGAGGCTAAGCCGGATGGCCAGGTGGGCCCAGTCTAATCACGGGGGGCAGGGGGGGTCCTTCAAAGTGGAGGAGGAGGCCAAGGAGATGCAACCCCAGGAGGAGCAGCAAAGACTTGAGGCCGGAGGAGGGCTTAACGGCCATCGCTGGCTTTAAGGCGGAGAAGAGGGCCGTGAGCCAAGGAGTGTGGGATCCTCTGGAACCTGGGAACAGCCCCGGCCGACCGCTAGCCGGGCAGCGGGGATCTACGAAGCGAAGGCCTCCAGCCACAAGTAACCGAATCCTGCCAACATCCCGAGGAAGCAAGCAAACGGCTTCCCCCTAGAACCCCCAGAAAGGAACGCGCCCTTAACGACGCCTGGATCCTGGGCGGGTGAGGTCCGTGTTCTACTTCTGACCTACAAAATTATGAGATGATAAAATCTCATTATTTAAGCCACTAAGTCTGAGGTAATTTGTGAGAGCAGCAATAGGAAGCTAAGTTGCGCTCTCCGACCGGAACTTGGACTCAACCGGCCTGCGTTTGGTGCCCGGCGCCAAGGCTTCTGGGAGTAGACCCTTGGGGGGCTGAGCCTGGGAGTCCGCCTCTGCAGCGGGTGTAATCCATGCCTAGCTCTTCGGCTTCTGTGCCAATGGCCTGAGAAAATACAGACAGAGCGCTAAACACATTGTCGGGCTGGGAGAGGGTTTCCTTCTACCCGTTGCACACTCCTGCCCTGACGCTTGGAAGCGTCTCCCTACAGGTATCTGCAGGGCTCGCTTCATCACCCCCCTCAAGCTGCTGTTCGGTGGAACCTTCTAGACGGCGCCTTCCTCGGTACCACTAAAACGTCAGCTGTTTCCTGTAGCCCCGTCCCCATCATTTCCTCGTGCCCCTTCGTGCTCATTTTTCCCCAGAGCACTCACCACTGACGTGATTATCGTACAGCCATCCGCTGCTGTGAGAAATTACCTGAAAACTTAAAGACGGCGCCCAGTGAATCAATCTTAAGTGTTCTCACTACAAAAAAACTTAAATCATGGGGCGCCTGGTAGCTCAGTTGGTTAGGCGTCTGACTCTTGGGTTTGGCTTAGGTCATGACCTCCGGGTGGTGGGATCCAGCCACCCGTCTATGCTGATCACGGAGTCTACTTGGGATCCTCTCTCCATCTCCCCCCAGCCCCCCTAGAGGTGGATACACTAATTGACTCGGTGGTGGTGCGCACTTCACAATCTGCAGGTGTGTCAAAACATCACTGTGTGTGCCTTAAATACAGACAACTTTTTATTTGTCACCTTTTCCTCAATAACGCGTCGGGGAAAGAAGCCAGTACCCATCTATCTTCTCAGTGTCTCTGTGGGGCAGGAGTCCAGGCGCAGGTTCCTGGGCTCCTGAGCTTCGGGGTCTCTCACAAGGTCATCCAGACGCCGAGCTGGAGACGCGGCCACTTACCACCTCGCTCGTGCGGTGGGCCGTAGCCGTCGGGTGGCTGGCCTGCGGGCCTCAGGGCCTCACGAGCAGTGGGCGGGACCCGACCTCAGCCTCATGCCACGCGGGCTTCCCATCAAAGCGAGCAAGCCCAGAAGGCAAGAGAGGACGAGACGGGAGCCAATGCTTGGGTAGCTGCATCTTGGCAGTGACGTCCCATCACTTTGCTACATTCTGCTTGTTAGGAGGTGGTCACGAGGCCCAGGCAGCCCGCACTTGAGGGGAGGCAGTCACGTCAGGGTGTGAACACTAGGAGGAGAGGACTCTTGGCCGCCACGTCTTGGTTTCACATTAGAATCACCTGGGACGATTTTTAATATTTAATAATATGTTTTCCAGCTTCTGGTAGGGACTTCGGGTTGTGCTCTCACTTCTTGGAACAGTGTAACCCGAGTGTAGGCCAGCGGGACGTGTCAGGAGCACTTAGGGCATTTTGAAAGGGAAGAGGGGGATGGGAATAGCACTGGTCCAGGAAGATCCATCAAGGGGGGCGCACATCTCACCGCCTCTGACGTTTAATGTAGGGACAAAGCGCTCAGCCGGGCCTCCCTTCCCGCTTCCCTCCGCCGCTCACACTGCTGGTTGGCCGTGTGGCCCGCGCTGTGCCGTGTGGACAGAAGGCAGGCGGTGCAATTAAAAGAGCACCAGAGAAGAGGGCTCAGGGTTTTCTGCAGGGAATGGGTGGGTGAAAACCCTAGAGAATCCCCAGGGACTTGGAGAGGTGGAACTAGGTTGTGGTCTGAGAGCGAATCCTACGTAGCTTGGAGATGCTTCCAGGCTTTCTGGGCTGGGGATCGACTTCTGAGCCCAAACCGGCCTAGGCCGCGGCTGAATCTTCCATCTTTAGGTGGAGTGGCCAGGGCGCGGGGAGAGGGATTGGGCGGGCCGGGGCCGGCGGTGGGCATCCGAGTTGAGTTTATCGTGGGATTCTTCACAAAATGTGCCGGGATTTTCTGAACGGCAAGTGTGCAGCTGCTCAAGAGCTCCGGTCACAGCCGCTGCGGGCGGCCGTGGGCTCCGTGGTCCTCAGGAAGCCAGCTTCCTGCAGCCCGCGTGCTCGTCGGCCCGCTACGACCACCGAAAGGCTTGCGGGTCCTCTCCCGCCCGGGCCCCCGGGGAGCCCCGGGGTCGAGCCACCCTCGCGTGGGCTGACCCCAGCCCCTCGGGAGGGCCGGGCCTGGGTGTGACGGGCCGCGAGGTCGTGCAAGAGGCCACGTGCACAGACAGGAAGCAGCACAAATCTCTGAAGATGAACAGGGACACGTGGAGAAGAGGGACCCCTTCAGAGCGGCGACTAGCTCTCCGAGTAATGCTTCTCTTCTGCAGAAATATTTAAAAACAGCAATTTCTTTAGCAGCCAGGTGATTAGACCAGTAGGAGTTTAGAGGAATTATGAGCTGTTTTAAAGGGAAACATCAGCACATCAGATGGGCTCAGGGATGCAGAAATAATAGCAAACTGGAAATTTACGTTATTACTAATTTTCTCTGTTTCGCTTACTAATTTCCCCTATTATAGGATCTGTCTTTTGCGATCCACTGAGCGATGGCTCCAAATAATATTCCTAAATCATTTCATTACTCAGGGTTATTTACCTTGCCAACTGCACAGAGCTAAACAGCAAGGAATTGGAATGACAAAGATAGATTGTTTGTACTTTGCTAATTGCATCTCTTTAATCTCTGTGGGATTTAAATATGATTAAATGAACCCTTCACATAAATTAACAAGCAACACGAAGGAAATTAATATCTCCGTAACTCTTCATGTTGGTCTAAGTTTCCTTTGAATATTCTATTATAAAGTCAGTTGAGACCGCAGAGTGACTGAGCACAAGGGTCCCGTTCAAATCTCCACATGGGCTTTACTCTCTTTTCATAATCAAAATACGATCATGGAATAAGTAGGAAAACTTTGGGATATTTGGCAAAATGCGTGTTACGAAGGAGAACCCGCCGTCAGGGTGAACACCTGCAGGTGCGACGTGAATCCAGGAACAGCTGATTTCAGTGGGAAAGCGATGCTGGAAGCTGGGGGTTTGACTTGGCTTTGGTGCCAACAGCTGCGTGATCCGAGACAAGCCACTGACCTTCTTGAATTTGGAAAAGGGAAAAAACCTTAGTTTTGGAAAATGGGGGGAAAAAAGGGATAATTGAACTACCAGTTACCTAGAAAGTTTAATCTCTAAGGAAGGGATTCAGAGAGATGCTAAATACTCAAAATCCCTACTCTTGGACACGAATGTTCATGAAACCAAATGAACTGAGGTTTAGAACGTCCTCTCACTCTCTCACTCATCAATTCGCAAAATACTTACACCCGTCTCCTATGGTTAGGGTTCCGGGTCCCCTGTTAATAAATTACTCTGCCTCTGGCAAACCATTATGCGCCACATGATGAAAAATGTTTTCCAGGGAGTGATAACTGGGCTTGACTTTGCAATTATTTATTGTAAAGAATTTATTTATTTTAAGTAAACTGAAATAGAAGCTCCCAGTTATCAAAAATAAGTGGCGTTTAGGGGCGCCCGGGTGGCTCAGAGGGTTAAGCATTTGATTCTTGGTTTTGGCTCAGGTCATGATCTCAGGGTGGTGGGATCAAGCCCCGTGTCGGGCTCCACTCTCAGAGCAGAGTCTGCTTGAGAGTCTTTCCCCCTCTTGGCCCTCCTCCTCTGCTCCTCCCTCTAATGGTGCTCTCTCTCTCTCTCTCTCTCTCTCTCTAATAAATAAATAAAATCTTTAAAAACAAATAAATAAGTGGAGTTTAGACTACAAACATACCTGACTATAAAACAGAAAGCTTCGAAGGCTAACAGGTAATAATTCCTCATTTTAAGAAGTCAGTTTTTAACTCAGAGGTTTCTGTGAAGAAGCTGGTGGGGCTTTAAAATTGGGGGAATTATCTACTGAAGACTCTCTGGAGTATCAGACCCTCTAGAAGCGGGACCAGACACGGACAATGGGTAGTTTTAATGTGCAGCCAGGGCCGAGAGCTGTTGCTCTGAACTCCCTCATTCCCAAGTGATCACGCCGTCAGCTAACTGGCTGCTCAGGCAAAGGCACGTAGTGGGGGCGGGGGGGGGGGGGTGTCCTGCTAACTCACCAATGATGAGTGATGATTTCACTGTTTCCTCTCCCAATAATGATTTGTGTCTTAATCTGGAACCTGTACAACCAGCAAAGTCCTATCTTCACTAAGTATGATTTCAGGTACTTCGTTTTTTGTGGGGTTTTTTTTTGTTTGTTTTTTTGTTTTTTTTAATCCTTATGCATGAGGAAGTATTTTGATGCAAAGTATGCTAGCGAATCAAATAGGAAGCTCAGTTTTCACGATGACCAGAGGAGGAGTTAAGGACAGCAAGCAACCAGTCTCTTGGTTAAGAAGGGAAAATCCTCAGGCCTAACCTCCCCATTTTCCAAACCTAAAGTTTTCCTAAAAGATGCCTGGACAGCCTGCACATGCACCGTGCCACGGACGGGAGGGCATACATCCAGAGGTGAGCTCGCACCATTCTGCTCCTCTCTCGGGGTTGAAGAGGTTTTTTTTTAATTGAGCAGAAAATTACCCTTGTCACCCATTCAATGGCAGGAGGCTTTCGCTTGAGAAGTCTCCCACACGGGACAATTTGCAGGGCTAAATTTTGTTTGGGACCACAGAAGAGTGAATTATCAGCAGAAATTCCCTCCGTGTGAAAAAAGTCAACCCAAGAAGACCTATTTCCTACCTGGTTGTGACACGTGTTCTCCCTCCTGGCCCGTGTCACTTGACCTTGCCAGAGCGTAGTATAAAATGTTCATTGATTTTCAGCTTGATTTTGGAAGTAAACCGAGGGGGCGCCTTTACACACATGATTAGAGTAGAGGGAACAAGACAAAAAAAAAAAAAAAGGAAGTCAATAGAACGGGGATGAGTAATGGGATGATAACATGGATGGGAATCCAGCGTGTTTCTAAACAGCCAGAGGAGAGCCAGACTCCGTGGGATGTCGGATGCCAAGACAGCCCATGCTTGACTTTGTCTTTTATTAAATTCACGTGAATTACTTACTCAGGGCTCTTAGTTTCAAGCAACACAAATCCACCGGGTAGTTTCAACAGAAGGAATAGGTGGAGAGAATATTTGGGACAGGGAGTGTGCTACTCCTGCTACCTCTTCCCTGAACTGGGGTGGACTGTACGCTGCTTCCCGTATTTAGCTTCCTTTCCAAGTCTGTACCTGACGATTGAGCCGAGGCCGAGGACTGGGCCCAGCCTTCAGGGCCCGCAGTTAGGGGCACGTGCGGGGGTCCCCAACCTAGAGTATGTGCAGACGCTCGACAGTCCCGAGGACAGTGTTACCCGCTACCACTCCGCCCTGGTGCAGATGGGTGCCCGTCAGTGAACCGAGTGACCAGACAACCAAGAGACTAGCATGAACTTTGAGGACGCTTTCAGAAACATTCTATGCGACAGCGTAGACTTGGATCTTGTATATCTTTATCCCGTTTTTATTTCATTTTTGTAGTAATTCACTTGTATTAGCTTTGCTAGCGTGCCGGCCTGCCGTGGATTGGAAACAAAACCCTGGCACGTTAACAACAGGGGGTTTGAGAAGCACACCGCTTGCCATGTAATTACTTTGGTCTGTAATATATGCCGAGTAAAATAAATTCTGAAACACGTGGGCCAAGGGAAGTTTTATATTTTCATTTAATGATAAAAAATAGTGTACTGAGTACCATAATCCTCCTGCCTCTGCCTATTGTGTACTCCCCTGAGAGGCTGGCGCTGCTTCTATTCCCATGTTACAGATGAAAAAAACAATCAACAGAGAAATAAGTTACTTTCCCAAGAAGCCCATTTCCAGAAATTTCACTCTTACCCACCGAACCATCCTGCCTTCTTGCATGGACCCACCCCACCATCAGGCAGTCGGCAGGAAACTTAATAGTATTACTCACGGTCAAAATTTGTCCTTACCGCACAGATTCTTTAGCCAGACGCACTATTTTTCTGAGTAAGCCAAAGCCATTCTTAAAAAACAGTGGCTCACAAGATAGATGATTTTATTGTTTGGCTGGATGTGTTGTTTCCAGATTTGAGCTAGTGCGTTGCCATAAGCCTCTGCTTTTCTGCAGAGATCATATCCTTCCCTCTCTCAGGTACGAGTAATCCCCCGCAGGCTCTCAGGGTCTCTCACCTGCGTCACGAAGGGAGTGTAGCTAACGAGCCTAAGCTCCCGCGAGACGGTGACCAAAGTGTTCCCAGGACGCTGGTCTCGGTGACCCACCGGGGATGAGCGTGCTGGTGCCCGAGGGGTCAGGGCCAGGAATGGTGCAAGATGCTCCCAAGGGACCCAGTCCAGGCTGGTGTCAGGGGGCAGACCTGTGGCCACGCGAGGCTGATGTCTGCTCTTGGCGGCCAGGAAGCAAAACAGCTCCCCGTGCTGCAGAAGCGGCCGAGATCTGTGCAAGCCCACATTGCACCCGTGACAGGAGTCATTGTTCAGCCCAGAAACCCATCAGGGCTTCAAGGCAGGGGCTGTGAGCCGGGAATCTTGTGGAGTCAAACGGCCTTTAGCACAGTAAACACAATCCCTTCCCAATCTGGCCCCCTGTGGAAGAAAGCCTTTATTAGGGCACAGAACTAGTTCTTTCTCCTCCATCAAACCCCTAAGGCGAAGCTGAGGTGAAACTAATAAGTTTGCAGAGCAGAAAAAGCACTAGTGTGGGATCATCAGGCAAGGTGATTTTTTTTTTTTTTTGATGCCTAATAGAGCTCCAATTTCAGAAACACATATTGAAAAATAACGTAGCATATTTTTACCAAAACATATGTTGTAAACTAAATGATTTACCGACATATCAGTCCAGGAATTTCAAGAAATAAGTAGCTGAAGTAAGGCCTAGCTTGCTTTCTCAGCCTCAGACCCGTTGTCATGAATTACGTCTTTTAAGATGGTGGCCAACTCTCAGCGGTTGAAAAATTCTTCAGTGTGATCAAAACCATCCTTATCACATGTATCATTCATATGCTAGGTGTGGTCTTTAAATGTCTGGATAAGAGAGAAGACAGGAGGAGATTTTTTAATCTACATTTTCAGTGTTGGCATACTTGCTCTCTTGGCGTAGACGCGGACTCGAGAGCATCATCACCGAGCAGGGAATTCAGAGGAATGCACATTCCCAAGACACTTTATCCTTGACAAGACCGCTTTAAGGTTTGATTTGTTTTTGTTTAGCTTTTGGGGTTTTCCCAGAAAATAAAATACCACCGATTGGCTTCAGTCTTATTGAAACTAGATCCATGAGATACGCCATGGTTTCTCAGCCCATGTATAGAAAGGCTGTTATTCACCAAATAAGGTGTCTCCCACGCATTGGTTTTTCATCACAAGTTGTATCCATAACAACGTTTAGTGTTGCAAGAAATGAGTCTCATGACCCCAAACTGGGCATTATGAACTGACCGCTTTACAGGTGGTGAGACAGGCATCCTTTCTGTTGGGAAGATTTGGCAGCAAGTCCAAGTTGTGGTCTCGGGAAGTCCTAGATCAATGTTGGCCAAATTGCTACTTGGTCATTCAGCTTCCGTGAACATCTGGAGACGATTTCTCCCAGGGTGACAGAGGACAAGACTATGTGGCTGGGGCCTTGAAACTGATTAACATCCTAAATCCTAACACCCATCTATCATTGAGAAACTATTCCAACTAACTATAATCTGCTTATAAATAGCAAACTATTCCCCAAAGTATAAAATGTAGTAACTATGGTTAACTACCTAATAAATGCTTATGGAATTGTTTTTTTTTTGCACAAAAATGGGGTAATCCCTTGTCCAATTAACTGCGTTTATCTTGATTGTCTATTATTTGTTGTTGACGTGAACAAAGAAAAGTAGACTAAAAGGGAAAGACACAGTTTGCTCGCCAATTAATTCGATATAGCTAGCTTAAAATATCAAGTTCAGGATGTTAGTGGAGGAGAGACAGTTTTCTGAGTCAGGAATTCCGTTGGTATAAACAGTCTTTTTCATCAGGGACACTTTCACTGTTTGAATTACATGAATCTAACAGATTCTGTTAGCAGGGGAAAATGGTGGGATTCAAAAGAAAACACCCCCTCCCCCCCCCCAAAAAAAAGTGGATGGAAACTTGTCATAAATTGCATTTGAGTGCATTTACCTTAAAAAAATAAATAAATAATTAAAAAAATTCAGTCTACCAATGAATGATGGTGAATTGGCCACTGATTGCTGTATAACAAATTTTCCTAAGATTTGGTGGCTTAAAACAACAGCTTTCATTACTTCAGAATGTCTGTGGGTCAGGAATCAGGCGCAGCCTCGCTGTGCGGTGTGGCCCCATGCACCTCCCGAGGCAGCACACAGCACCCGCTGGGCTACAGTCCTGTTGTGGCTTAGCCGGGGAGGGGTCCACGCCATGCTCACCCACATGGTTCCTGGCAAGAATCAGTTCCTTGACGTTTGGTGGGCTGAGGACCCGCTTCTTCACAAACCATTAGCTAGAGGCCTCCCTCATCCTCTTGCCGGGTGGGCCTCTCCACAGGACAGTCACACGTGGCACCCCCTTCACTAGAATGGGCAGGCCAGAGAGGGTGCGATAAGACAGGGTCACCATCCTTTGTCACCTAACCTTAGAAGTGACGTCTTGCCACTTCTCCCAAATGTCATTTTTTAGAAGCACGTAACTCGGTCCAGTCCCCACTCAAGAGGAGGTGAGTGCATGAGTAGGTAAATAAAAGGACGGGAGATCCTGGATTCACATACCAGACCACCCGCGGTGGTTGACTTCCACCTCAGTGGTGGCAAAATGAAAAGTGGAAGATCAAAGATACATTTAAGTCCTCAGATTTTTCCTCCAAAACGTTAAAAATACACAAATCATCTTTCTAGGTAGGACCTAATTCAATATCTATGAGCGTATGCGTCTCCCGAACTGGGCAAGTTAACATTCCCCTTACCATTAGTCATACTTTAAATATGACAGTTTCTTGTTTAAAATGTGCATTAAAAAAAAAAAAAAGAGAGAGAGAGAGAGAGAGATCCAGAACAAGGGAGAGAGAAATCGATTCAGGCAAACAACCGGAACGTTCTACGTTGAAGTCAGCCAGATGTGTCGTGTCCCCGTTCCTCTTTCTAGAGTCAGCTGAAAGAGCTAAGAATACATCGTTTGGAGCTCTGAGTTTTTGCGTGCATGCGTGGACGTGCCTTCATACGTGTGCGCGTGGACGCACACAGTGGGACGGGCCCGTGTCCCAGTGGGTGTCCTTGTGCGTTTACCTCGCTCCCTTCTCACTATGGCAGTAAAACCGGGCACGGGAACTTTTTTTAATTTGGTGAAGCCTAAATTAGTTGTCTCCAGAGGCATCTCCTTTCTCTGAACTATGCTATTTTCCCTTTTCTCCAAAGAGCAGTCCTAGTGGATACGACTTAGCCAATCTCCCCAGTTAGTTTGTCTTCAGACGGAGGCTAATGTCAGCGACCCCTGCTTTGCCCCTTCATCATGCTAGTTTGCGGATGGCCGTCCTGCCAATAGGGCTTTTCGCCCCATAAACCAAGGATCCTCTGCTTCCGTGACTATCCGGGCACAAACAGTGTAGACGGCCAAGGAGAAATCCTCTACTAATAAATTCTGGCAAAACGTTGGGAGCTACGTGTGTGCTCCCATGGGCGTGCGTGCATGTGCGTGTGTGTGCGCTCATGTGTGTGCCTGTGCTCGCAGCACATATTTTCCCAGAGTCGTACCTCACAACCCAATGATTACGCTCCCCTCAGAATGATTTACATGAAGACTTCTTTGCATCGAGCAAGTTCGCCGTGACTCACCTTCAATTAGAAAAGACCAAACCGCACTTTGTTTTGCTCTGGGCTGGACAGAGGAAAGAGGAAAAAAAAAAAAAAAAAAAAAATTCAAGAGACAGACGAATTGCTTTTCCTAAACAAAGACTCGTTGCATTTATAAACGTGGGTCTCCCATAATTTTTAAAAACCGTTTATATGTGGGGATGAGCCTTATAAACAGTACAGCCTCGTCAAGACTATGGTTTTGCCCAATTAAAGGACTGGACCCGACAAGACCACCAATTGTCGTGTTGTGTTTTAGGAGCTTGATCCAAGTTTACATTTCCAGCCAGTGCCTCAGCCCCGCTGCTTCTGACGGCACAGGAGAGCAGGCCCGGGGCTTCTCGGGGGGCTGCTCGGGGAGCAAGTCAGGGCGGGTGCATCGTCGCCGGGGGGAGCGCGTGGGAGCCAAGAGCTGCAGGGAAGCGAAGCAGGGGACGGATGGTCCCTCTTGGCTTCACATTTAAATCCCAAGTTGGACTCTCCTACTTACCAAAAGTGCAAATATTCTCAGTGTTTGGACATGTGTGCAGATGAGCGTCTGAGAAAGAGCGACCACGTCGACCATCTGCGCAGCTGCTGCTGGAGGTGGCTCCAAACCGCCTCGACATCCCTACGGGCCGCGCGCATCGTCAGCCTGGTCGGGGGTGTCTGGGGCACAGCGCGTCCGTGAGCCCCTCGCTCAACACGTTTACTGTGACCTCAGCGCTGCCCGTTGAGATGCCATCGCCGCGACCTGCGTGTGATCGATCGCGCGTGAGCTAGCGTTCCGTGGGAATTGGGGAGCTGCGCGTGCGGGTATTTTGGTGAAGTCCAGAGGATTGACTGTGGGTTAGTGTCTGTGAAATCATTTTAAATACATATGTGCTTTTCCAGGGGACAGGGAAGGAAATGCTGATCTTAAAATAAAAAAAAGTGACTTATTCCAGGATTCTTTGTGCCCTGGCGGCTGCCACGTGCTCCCGCTCTGCTCTGCATCCACTGTTCTTCCGGCACCGGGACGCCTGATGCTGCAGTTAAGGCTGCCCCACGCGGCCTCACAGGGCCCCAGGTCCAGACGTCCCTGAACTCCTGTCCCCCACCCGAGCAGCCTGGCTGCGCAGCCTGAGAGCCCGACTCAGGCCACCCCACAAGGTGCCGTGACAGTGACTGGCGTGTGGCGCGTCGCCATCCGAGAACTTACCAGTAACTGTTTTCTAGAGGATTTCATTTACTTACATATTTGAGAACAAGAGAGAGAGAGAGAGAGAGAGAATGACCCTGGGGCGGGGGGCAGAGGGAGAGCAGGCTCCGCCGGGCAGGAGGGTGCGGGCTCTGGCCGGGCCTGGATCTCGGCCCAGCAGCGGGCGGGCGCCCCACCGACCGGGCCCCCTGGGCACCCCTCAGCTGCCCTGCAGGGGCCGAGGTGCCAGTAACCGTGACCCCCCCGCAGAGTCCACCTCACGGGCCAAGGCATGTGCCTTCTGCAAGCCGCTGAGCTTTTCCGGGGTTTAGTCTTGGCTTGATGACGGTTCCTAAGCACCGAGTTCTTAAGGGAAGGCCCTGGTCGGGTCCGTGGAAACCCGGCAGGAGCCGAGGGCGAGCGGCGTGCCTTCCCCACGTCGGGGGTGCCCGCTGCGGCCTCTGGGCAGGTGTCACCTGCCAAGGCAGTGGTGGACGCGTCCCTCCAGGCCGTGGACGGCAACAGCCCCGGGGGTGGGGGGCCAGTGGCACAGGGAAGGGGCCTCAGTGGGCCTGGAGGCCGTGGCCCCAGGAGACCGTGGTCTGGGAGGCCGTGGTCCAGGAGGCCGTGGTCTGGGAGGCCATGGGCCCGGAGGCTGTGAGCCCAGAGGCCGTGGGCCCGGGAGGCTGTGGCCTGGGAGGCCATGGCCCAGGAGGCTGTGGGTCGGGAGGCCGTGGGCCCAGAGGCGGACTGGCCTTGGCCACCAGCAGCCACAGCCTGTTGTTTCGTTGCTTGGCTCTCAACGTGACGAGCGCCGCCTTCTGCCGTGGGCGAGCACCCCCCCCCCAGGTCCCCCTGTCCCTCCCGCCCCGCCCCCAGGGACCTGCAGAGCCCCGGGGCTGGTGGGGAGAGCGGGGGCCGGGGCAGAAGCGTGGCGCCTGGACGGCTGCAGCCGGGGACACCTGCCCCCAGGGTTTGCCGGGCCCCAAGGCTCCCGCCGGCGGTGTCCCAGCGCCTCCCTTCTCGGGACAGGTGGGAGCTTGGCCACTTGCCCGCACTTAGAAGGCGCCCTGTGCCAGGTAAATAAATCCCCCTGACCCAGGTCCGTGTGGTTTCAGGACTCCCTGGGCGGTTCCAACCGACATCGGACTCTGAGTCGGTGCCCTGCGTTGGCACCTGGGTGCACCTGCCAGCGCATCGCTGGGCGGGATCCCTGCCGTCTCCGGGCCCGTCTGGTCCCTCCTCCCGCAAACACATGGTTATTCGGCAGCTACTTCAAGATCGACACCAGGGCTAAGGTGTGAAAAATCAAACCACAAACAAAGAAACAAAAAATCCAAGCAGGTGCCGAAGTGCCGGTCAATTTAAGAAGTGTGGTGGGGGAGGTGGGCTGTCCCTAACCTGAGGGAGGTTGCTCACAGTGCTGAATTTGTGAGGGACAAAAGTTCTTGGGAATATCAGGCTTCATCCTCTCTTAAGAGCAGGACACCGACGTAACTCAGCCTCGGTACCTTCTAAAACGGCATCCGACACGAGACTCCCAACGAGAGGCTTGGCTCAACCCCCTTACCCTTCAACATGTCAGCTCTGCCTGCTGTAAACAAAGTCGGAAGGAGATCAGAAGTTTACTAACTCTTTTCTCATAATAAATTTGGTGAGGTGACCATGGTTTCAAAAAATAGCATTACTGGAATAGTGATATATCGGGGGAAAAAAAATCTATGCCATTAGAGGGATCTGAGAATTGCTAAAATTATCATCCGTGCAGAGGAGATTCGAGCCGAAATACAGCCAAATGATTCGTAGCATTTTCTCTGCATGATTTCCCCCCTTTTCCTTCTACCGTTGTTGCCGTGACCTACTATCATTTGGATACCTCCGCAGAGTTGGAACAGTTTCCAAGGCCTCCGATGGCCCTGCCCAACCCCTCGCTTCCTAATTCCACCATGTGCATTTAGATACGTCAGAAAAGTAGACTCTTTAAGCGTCTTCAATTTCTTGCTCAGGTCAGAGAGGTGCTGTGACTTGTATTATTATAAGCCTAACTTACGGACCGTAGATTTCCAGTGATTTTACCTTCCATCCTCCCCTGAAGTTCGTCTCCGCCCTGAGCAGAGTGGTTTCCATTGATACTAAGTCACTGCCTCTAATGTTGGAAACCTTGGAGAGAAAGAGAAATCCTAAATATCATTTTCTAGGTCTCAGCATCCATTTTTAAGCAACTGTTTTGTACAAACTGGACTTTGTTAGAAGAGCTGGAAACGTACCAGGAAGCAAAAGAAAGACAAGCCCCTTTGAGCTTACGATCTAGAGGGAGGCCCACAATTTAAAAAATAAATTAATGTATTATGTTGTCGGGTGGCGCCAAGTGCCAAGGAGGCAGGTAAGGTGTGATAAAGGAGCGAGAGCAAGAGGACTTTTGTGTTAAGGAGACAAGGTGGAGGTTTCCCTCAGGAGGTGACCTCTGAGCCGGAACAGATGGCACAAGGAGTAAGTGGATGGACTTAATAAGAGTACGATGTGCACGAGTATACGCAGGACGAAGGCGCAGGGCTGGTGAGCACCCAGGCCCGGCTGCCGTGGGTGCCCTCACCTCTCGTAGCCCAGAAGGGGTGGAGGGTGGGAGTGCTGAGATCACATCCTAGCAAGGGCTGTCGCAAGGAAAGAGGGCTGCTTTACGGAAGAGGGGGTTGCCCCTGCAACAGGGAGGAGCAGCGACAGAGGAGGCCCACCCTCCTCGCCTCCCTCCGCCTACCCTGCCGCCTCTGGCCAGTGCTTCCTGGCTGCAAGCCACGGCACAAGGGAGCCTGGGAGAGGCAGTTCGTAGGGTCAGCATGAGAGCAGGACCCAGAGAGAACGTCAGAGAAGGAGTGAGCCAGCCCCACTCTGGGGACACACCCCAACCAGCAGGGAGCCCCCGGGAGGGCTGTGCTTGGCACATTCTAGGAACAGCAAGGGAGTCTGCGGGGCTGGCACTCCGGGGGTCAAGGGGAGCCTTGTAGACATCTGGGTCACTGGGGCGGATGGAGGGCAGATCACGTGGGACCCTGTGAACTCTACAAAGCCTTGGCTCTCATCTTACATGAGGTGAGGCGAAGGTGATGGGGGGCGTTGTAAGCAGGGGAGGCCGTGGTCACTGTGTGGGAAGCAGGGCTAAGGGGGTAGGATGGACTGCAGCCACCCAGAGCTTAGAGCGGGCGTTCAGATGGGAGAAGACGTTTGTCATCATCTGAAATACGGTGGATGCAGCAAGACTTAGGAGAAGTGTTGAGAAAACCAGGTTTGACCTCTTAGGATTTGTTACCGTCTTACATCTGAACACCTTTCGTGACACTTTCGTTCATTTCGTGGGCATTTACTAAGTAGCCACTGTGTGCAGAGCATGAGTTCAGGGAGTTCTTGAGCTCAAGGACCAGAGGGAGGGAATTCCATTGAGCACTTGTTATGTGCC
Organism: Canis aureus; assembly: GCF_053574225.1. Taxonomy (NCBI): domain Eukaryota; kingdom Metazoa; phylum Chordata; class Mammalia; order Carnivora; family Canidae; genus Canis; species Canis aureus. The sequence continues at coordinate 89,254,108 of NC_135614.1, read as the reverse complement.
AGACTCTTCATGAAGGATTTGACCGAGGCTTACTTATGGTCCATTTCATTTTCATGACACACAATGAGGCAGATACGATTTTCCCCATTTCTCGGATGAAGAATCAACCCTTGTTGATTCAACTCTTAATTCCCCATTTCTCAGATGAAGAATCAAGGTTTAGAGAGTCGAAGGTGTGCAAAGTCTTTCAGCTGGAGGGTGTGGGATGGAAATCAGGTAGTCTGCCCCATGTCAGTGCTCCCACACTAACCACAGTGCCCCCGGCCGGCCAGGGGTGTAAGACACGGACAGATATTGTTTATTGTGTAGCACTTGACAGGCTGTCTTTGAACAGCTCTTGCAAAGAATTATGAAATTATGAAAAAATGGTCAAAGTCAAATCTGTATCCATTATAGGAAGCAGAACTGAGCACTTTGTACATTGGGATGTTACAAATCAGTACTGAGTTCATGCTCACAAAGGGAGGGCTGGTGGGGCCACCATCTAAGCAACTAACTGGAATAGGGCAATTAGTGCACGTCCAAAAGAAGACTACAATGAGCAGACGACCTGTTGATTTTGCGTCAACCTACTGCCTAAAAGCATGGCCTGAATTTAGTGAATTTCTTTTAATCCTGACTGTGCCTTTGTCTACAGGGTCCATTTGAACCATAATGATAGTGGGCATTCTTTTTAATGTTTCTAATGCAGCATTAGGCCAAAATTAGTCAACTGGTTAAAATGGAATTACCCAATCATGATCACAATAATTTAGGTCAAATATTTTACATTAGAAATTATGTTTGAGCACACAGAGCAGTGGGATAAATTATTTATCTCCACTGTACTTTGCCACAAAGAGGCAAACTCAAGCTCAACGCACGCTCTTAGTCGACAGCCATATGGAGGCATGATTAAATTCACATTTCGGGCAAGAGTCCAGTCCATCAGATAGGGCTATAGAGAAAGCATGTCAACATTTGGAAAAGCTAAGTGCTTGGCCTCAGGCTGACAGCTCACTGATACCGGTCGCTGTAACAGATGTGTCAGGTGGACCTCTGGAGTATTTGGTCAGACGTAACACAGCTGAGAGAGAACATTCGCTCGAACAATAAAAATAAGCCTGATAACATGTTCCTTCCAAGGAGAATTGAAATATGCGACTTACATAACCGCCCACTGATAGGAGCACAAACAGTAAATATCAATGACAGACATCACGAATGCTACGACGACGACGGAGAGGTTATCGATTGATTGATAGTAGGGACACGTCTTTACATGAAGAAGTAGATTTTATAATTTAGATGAGATTCTCTCTAAAGCCTGTGGGGGTTTCCATGGATAGGACCCTGCCACGTTTCAGTAGGTGCCTACAGAGCACCCTGCTCTACAACCATACCTCAACTCAGTTCTACCCGAGGACCCAGTTAGGGGCTTACGTGACATTTTCAAAAATTTTTTTTGTATTATATATAGAATTAGACAAGGCGGATAATCATTTTTTAATAGGTGATGGCAAGGTACTTCACGGAAGAGGAGGAAATATGCCTTCTAAACAGTTTAATGGCAAGTTATAAGAATTTGGATTTCACTGTATAACGTTACTGGTATTGAACAATTCATTTCTATAAAATGAATTACCAAACTCTGAAGATCAAAGCATGTATATGTTTGAGAACCAGTTCAAAACTATCACATTCTGGAATATGTTTGTCCTATCTGTTCTACTTGCCATTTTACCTACCTTCCTACCTATACTTAGAAAGACATAAATCAAAATGTTAAATATATTACCTGTCAGTGAAAAGATTATAGATACTCTCTTTGCTCTTGTTGATATTCTATATCTTCTGAATTTTTAGCATGGAGCATATATTACTTGTCTAACTAAATTTCTGTAAAGCTATTTAAACATTTTTTTTAAAGATCTAGTTAATTTTGAAGACAAGAAAAGCAGTATCATGCTTAGCATGGAACATATGGATTGGGGCATAATTGCAACCCTTACAGAAAGCCTTAAAAAAATCATTGAACGTCCTTAAGAGTTTTCCAGGGGAAAAAAAAAATGTGAAATTTAATTGTAACCAAAGAAGATGCTATAAGCTGGATGCATTGCATTTTAGTGGATTTTTCATTTGCAAACATTAAAACGTAGACGTCTCTGATTCTTTAAATTCCATTTGTCTATAGGAACGATCATCTAATTCTGATACTTAGGACATTTGTTTTCATATTTTTTAAGCCCAAGGCCATTTGTAAAGTTGGGACTTAGGGCACTGAACTCAAGGTCAGCTGTGTCAACCACCCTTAAATAATGGAGGCTTGACTTTGACCTCAGATGTTTTGGTCAGAAAGGTGAGAGCACAGGTAGGAGAGGGCACATGATGCCCAAATTGCTGGCCTGTCATCTGTGCCTCACTTCAGAGACCAACTCCACGTGGGTAAACCACCAGTACGTTCTGAGACCCTGGAATGGTCAAAACAGCCTCTAAAGTTACGCATCTCATAGATCCGGAGATGAGATAGAGAATCTCACCTGGTGTGAAGATAATGGCCTTGGAGCCAGTCGGAAAGTCCTAGCTCTGGAGGCTCAAGAACTGAAAGTGCTCCTGACTCTGCACCTGATGGGCCTGCATCTCAGGCTGCTGAGAATTCCTGCCAGTAATTTCCTCCTCTAACCCTTGGAAATGGAGATTACCTGGGCAGCAGATTTAGGCATCTTTTGTTGTTGACAGACATCAGAAGAGCAGTCCTATCCCGAGGCCACTATGTATTGTTTCTCTGTATGCCCTAGTAACTCAGTGTAAAACGGGGGGAGGGAGGGAAACCAACTTGTGTACCTTAATGCGTTCAGTATGAAAGAAGATAATAAAAGTGCTTTATAAGCCATCATGGGCAAATGCAATTTTTCCTAATTCAACACATATTTCTGCAGGGTCTCCTAAATTCAACAAATACATATTAGAGTCTTCTATGCATTCACTCTGCTTGCTGCTGCAGGAGATAAAAAGAAGGACTTCAAGGAGCTAAATCTAAAGCCTTTACTCCTATCATGTATTTCTTTGGCAAATACTTACGGAGTATCTCTCAAGTGTGAGGCACTTTTTTCGATGCTAGCAAAGTAATTGTGAACAAGATAATCAGGCTACTTAATTATCATGGAGCTCACAGACTAGTAAGCCTTATTTAAGATAGAAATGCTGTAGTAGTTTAAAGGAGGCAGATGTCATATGTTGACGGACCTCTGGGATCTCGTGAAGAAGGAAGTACTTGAGTCAACCCTAAAAAGATTCAAAAAACAGCAGCAACATAATTCTACAGGATGGAAGAGGAAGGGGAAACTTTAATTTACATGATGCTCTGGGAAGTAGTGGAGAGTCTAACTTCTAGAGGTTAAGCCACGAGGGAAGCCCTAACAGAAGTTGAAAAAAATGTGTCAAAGCCCCAGCGAGGCCAGCCTTCGGTGAAGAGGCAAGAAGCTGGTTCTGAATTCAGCAGGCGATAGGACAGCGATGCCCGATGTCGACTTAGGGACCGGGTGGGGGGCAGGTGTGCTTTAAGGTGGATCCAGACGTCCGACTATCCACCAAGCCCCCACGGCTCTAGTTTGGTAGGCCTTGGGGATGACGTGTAAAGCCTGCTATGGCGTTCTCCTTCAGCCTCTCAACCTTTGGTGGCTCGGTGTACAGGGAACGCTTACCGCTGACCGCAACTGGAGGAGAGTGACAGGCAGTTTTGCTCCAGGGATGCAACAGTTGTGACCCTTTGCAACAAAGACGAGCAAAGATTGATCCAACCAGAATGGATTAGAGTTTGAAAAGAAAATAAGGTGTGAATCCCATTGGGGGATTATCACTATCATCAACCACCTTCCATCACGTCACTGTGACTCACATAAACAGTAACAGTGAAACACGCTGCATAGCCAGCGTGCAAAGATAACACACTTAGTGGATGTGAGGCAAAAAAATAAATAAAAAGGCTATCATCAACCAGAGATTTACACCCCCGTGGACTTTCTGCCGTATAAATATGCTTTCCAGGGGATCCCTGGGTGGCTCAGTGGTTTCGCACCTGCCTTTGGCCCAGGGCGCTATCCTGGAGTCCTGGGATCGAGTCCCGCGTCGGGCTCCCGGCATAGAGCCTTCTCCCTCTGCCTGTGTCTCTGTCTCTCTCTCTCTCTCTATGTCTATCATAAATAAATAAATAAATCTTAAAAAAAAATATGCTTTCCAAACTAATGAATATGAAGCTCTCTCTTTAGTCTCGTTTTATGTAATTATCACAACTAACGTAGGAGAAACCAGAATTCTAGCCATAGGTGGAGGAAAGACACTCACGTAGTGAATCCCGCCCCAGCCAGGAACCTCACAAGCTAGAACACCTTTCCAGACAGCAGCCAACGATCAGCAACCCCGTTGCTGGCCAAGCAGCCTCTTTGTCTCCAACCACATTGGAAATTCTGTTGATTTACTTGAAAACACAAAGGAGAGGTCATAAGTAACAGTAAACCAGCAACCCAGATGTGGTTTCAGGTAGTAGAGCAGTGCCAGCCAGCGGCTAGATTGATTTATGTGTGGGAGAGACAGAAAGAGGGAGGGAGTGGGGGAGAGAGAGAGAGAGAGATCCTACATATTAGGCAGCAAGAAAAAAAAGAAATGAGTTGTTTGACATGAGCACTCATTATTCTCAAAGGACATTTGTTCATTGATCCCAACAAGATTGTCCTTGGGCGTAGATATGTGGAAAATGTTATTATGATAAAAGTTAGATTTTAGCCTCAAGCTAAAAATATGTGTCAGGATACAGCTTTCTACCTGAAATAGTTTCCATAGACACGTGGATGAAACTCAGTGTTTTCTTAGCTCAGCCAATCCCTTCTGTTACGGGCCTGGTGAATAGCACACGCATTCACAGCGCCGGTTCCCCGTTTACTTTCCCTTTAGGCTGAGAAGTCACTTCGTTACACCTGCTCATCTCCTGCCACGTATTTACTTTTTGGCCAGCTATTCCTGTTTCTTACAGGGGTTCTTTTTCTGGCCTTTCTTTTTGAAGAGGACTGAATAATTCATAGAGCTTTCAAAGCTAAGAATATACATATTTCTTAAGTATATGTATGTATATTTATATATAAATGAAGGATATATATATATTTAAGATTATATAATATATACACATATACACATGCTATCCATCATCATGGTATTTTTGACTCTTTAAATATTCCGAATTCCTCTTCTGTCCCAAGGGCTCTGCTGAATGAAATGATGCCATGCAAGGTCGTTTACACAGTAAAGGAGTCGTCATTGAGATAAACAGATTTGAAAAAGCAACTTTTTATAAGCTTAAAATTTTGGTCTTGAATGACTTGAGAAAATAATTCAAGAAGCCAAAAAAACACAAAGCCCTGGTTTCGTTCCAGCAATTCTTAAGACATGGAGCAGCCATATCAGTGTATAGAGTTAGACAAGCCTGGAAGGGTAATGCCATGCAACCTGGCCCAATTAAGAGCTATTCAGAGACCTGAAAGAGAAACCTGAAGAAGGAAGGAAGGAAGGAAGGAAGGAAGGAAGGAAGGAAGGAAGGAAGGAAGGAAGGAAGGAAAGAGGGAGGCAGGGAGGGAGGGAGGAAGAAATGAGAGCCCATAAGTATCTCCTACAAATGGAACTGGTAAGCGATGGAGCTTTTAATAAGAATGTTGATGACTTAAAGAGGGAGACAAACCATGAGAGACTCCTGGCTCTGGGAAACACAAAAAGGGTTGCAGAAGGAGAGGTGGGGGGGGGGGACGGGGTAACTGGGTGATGGGCACTGAGGAGGGCATGTGATGGGGTGAGCACTGGGTGGTGTTATATGTTGGCAAATTGAATTTAAATAAATTTTTTTTAAGAAAGAAGAATGTTGATAGGGGTGCCTGGGTGGCTCAGTCAGTTAAGCAGCTGCCTTCCGCTCAGGTCATGACCTCGGGGTCCTGGGATCCAGCCCCCGTAGGCTCCCTACTCAATGGAAAGTCTGTTGCTAACCTCTCCCTCTGTCCCTTCCCCAGCTCAGCTCTTTCTCTCACTTGCTCTCTCTGTCTCTCTCTCTCAAATAAACCAAATCTTTTATTAAAATGTTGATGATAATGATCAAAGATAAGAAAACTAATCTTTAATATTAAAGATATATACCTGAGAAATTCATGTCACCAAGAATTTCTCCAGAATCTTTCATATAGAAGCTTTCCCCCGGTACTGAAGATTAGAGAAAATGAAAATATGGTATGTTCACTCAAGGGCCAATTTCCACTGAGGCTGGAAAGATTAATTGGCCATTAAGAGGATTGTCTGGGAGTGATCCTGCTCGGGGTGGCCTCATGTGGTCTACGTCCAAACAAATACAATCAATTTCTTCTTACAATAAATAACTGATTGTTTGTACTTTGCATTCACCTGCTCCCGTTCTAAGATAGCCTCATTGTAACCTGGAACCATTTTAACCTGGAGGATATCTCTAAAGACAAAAATCCATTACTGGGGACACATTAAGGAAGTCATCCTCACCATATTCCTAAACTGTCACAATACGGCTGGCTCTGTACCACCATATTTAAATCTGTACTCAAGGATTACAAAGAAGAAAAATATATTTTTGATGTTCTATAGAGTCCGTTCATGCTGCTACCAGCAACACCAGCCGTGGTGAGAGAGTAACAGGTGGAAATAGTAAGCAAGAAAATCACTTCCTTGGGATTTTTGTTTAGCTACTAAATTATATACTTTATACCTCCCAGCAAACTTATTATTGTGGATTCCCTATTGGAGTCAAAGCAACATACGCAAATAAATAAATGTATAAACTCTAAAATTTTATGAGCAAACATCAGAGTGCACCATAAATACTTCCAATCAAATAACAAGCGAATCAACTAAACCAAAGCCTGTGATGATAGAAATTGAAGCAATATTGACTGAAATGTAATTAATTTGGTTCAAGGAAGAGAAAATTGCTGCTCCTATAACTTCTGATAATATTTATTGGCATTTGCACCTATTGGCTTAAGTAGTAGATTTCCAGCTTTCTTTAGAACAATTTTACTTCACAATTAGGGCTTACTTGACATTTTAAATCTTCGTAGAGTCCTCTGGATTCTTATTGAAACCCACATTCTTCCAGAGTATCAAATAGAAACCTACTTAACTTCAAAGACATATGCAGAAAAACCATAGAAATCAGAAATACATGCTTTAACTGCCTCTCTGGAAGTAGGAACTCCTCGGTGACTACTCGAATTTCTAAAAGCCCTATACTCCCAACACCATAGTTTATTGCATGATGAATGCTGGAAACATCTACCATTCCTTCTCGAATTTTTAAAATTAATAAGTCATAATGGATTTCCCCACAAGATCTTTCCTAAGTGAACCACGGAACATTAAAACAGGCAAGGAACTGGTAAAGCCAGAGTTTGGCCACGTCACCAAGTTTCATACATCGCATTACTCTTTGTGAGTAGAACCAAGGCCCAGACCATTGTCCCACCTCGAGAAGGAATTTTGAATCACACCCAGCCCAACACACTAAATACTCAGGCCTGAGTGTAAAAGACTGGCTTTGCATTCTTAATGACTTTTTCAGCTGGGAGTGATTGCCTGCCTTGCTCTAGGTTCTACAGGTTGATTTTCTCAGATTCCTGTCTTTCATTCTGGAATGCAAGTACTTAGGGAATCGTACTTCATCCTTCCAACTTGTTTCTTGCAGGTGATCAAAGGTGCTATGATTACAGGCTGACCAGGAAACTGCACTGAAATAGGAGCCCAAACCACTCCATCCCCATGATCCTGCGTCTCCATTTCCATCCAGTTTACCAAATGGGAAAGGCCCTGTGCAGCTGCCTCTCATCTCGTCGCTCCTAGCCTTCTCTCTGTGCCTGTGGAGTGCTCAGTGACACTTTTATATTGATTGTCTTGCTTCCACATGGCTGTGCTTTGCTTCCCCCTACACCATATGTTTAATATTTGAGATGGAACAGGATGTTTAAAGTTGGGGACTTATCAGTTTGTTTTCCTTAGAAGGCACAGATGCCCTAACATGCAAAGTCCCAGAGCTCTTAATGTCTTCATAGCACAGAGTGCCCAACATTGCATCTATGTTTACACAATTATTATTATCTAAGTGCTCTAATGTTTTGAGCCAGCACATTTTTGCCATTTGCTGCCATTATGTTGACTGAAAACAATTGAAAAATATACAAGGAAAAACTCAATGCTTTGATTTAAAGAAAAAATATGTCCAGATGATTTGTGGAAGTTGGTCCAATCTAGTTTTCCACATGAGAGACATTTTTTCTGCTCTATAATCCCCAAATATGGCTTAATTAGTGATAGTGGTATTTACCATTTGCCAATATTTGGGTGGAGAGCTTACTTTTTAAATTTTTTTTTAATTTTTTAATTTTTATGATAGTCTCTCTCACACACACACACACACACACACACACACAGAGAGAGAGAGAGAGAGAGAGAGAGAGAGGCAGAGGGAGAAGCAGGCTCCATGCACCGGGAGCCCGACGTGGGATTCGATCCCGGGTCTCCAGGATCGCGCCCCGGGGCCAAAGGCAGGCGCCAAACCGCTGCGCCACCCAGGGATCCCGAGAGCTTACTTTTTAGAAGAGAATTTGCTAGCTTCCTTTTTAGGATCCTTTTTAGGATCCTTCCCCCCGCCCCCCCAGCCCTGCCCCCACACACCGCTCTAGGTTTCAGATTGGCTTGATACAGTTCAGTGGACAGCACGACAGTGCAGTTCCTTCAGCAGATCCCCTAAAGTACGAGGAGTCACAAAGCTGTCCTCAGGACTCCGACACCGTACCACCATTGTCAGTGCTTTGGGGTCAGGTCGGCATCTTGGCCCTCTGGTCTACAGGTGAGCGTGGGATATGGTCTCTCTACAAAGTGGTGATAACAATGGCAATGAAGACTTCACGTCGTAGGTATAGGTCAGAGCAGAGCAAGCCCTGCACGATTGACTTGCTGCCCAAATGTCTAGGCTCATAAGCAAAAGTGCTGCGGAAGAAAGACCAGCAAGCACCAGGTTGATGGTCCCTGGGAGCAACCTGCAAAACCAGAGCGGACGAGGGCCAGGCCGGCCGGGTAAATACAGTGAGGAGGAGAAGCCGTTTCAAAAGCTCTATTAAACTCCACGCCTAACATTTCAGGAATTAAAGAGTGGAAGTGAGACCTATCTAGAAAAGCAAATGTTTCCTAAGAAATCTGCCGTTTAATTCAAGGATCCTGAAAAATGATGCCTATCTGGAGGTCTTTCTCTGGTCCCCACCACCCACTATGCCCCCTTTCGAGTATTGTGTCCACCGGGGACAGACTCTTAATACAGGAATTGGAAGGAGGGGGTTTAGGTGTAAACACCATGAAATCTGATTACTGTTCTCCTCATCCTTCGATACCCTGGCACACTTCCCTCCAGAAGGATTGACAGCTTCTTGGTGTGGTTTTATCTTTTAACAGCCTCTGGCCTCCGTACACACACGAAAACAGACTCTTAGGAGCAACAGTTCTTCTTTCTTACAAAAATAGAGAGAGGCTAGTGAAACCCAGAATTTATTCAGACGTTGGGCCCCTTTTTAAAACATGATTTTAGTTCAAGATTTTGAAAGATAGAAACATGAATAGATATTTTTACAGAAACTTTTATAAAAGAGGTTCTAAAACCTTGCAATGTAACAATGGCCTGATTGGGTGTTTTTTTTTTTTTTTTTTTCCCTATTGTTTGTCTATTTCTTATCCAACTCAGATTTTTAAAAACAAAGAGATTAGAAATCAGCATGCCATTAACTCGTTCAAAGAATTCCAGCACAGGAGCAGGAAAATATACTCACATAGTCTGCTCTTTCACTATCCAGGGACTGGAATTGTGCACAACAGCTTTATCTCCGGGTAAATTGTAGAGAGTACATTTTTACATCCTATAGAAAGAGAAGGGAAGAATTGGAAAAAATCATGGCTGTTTGAGGGATCCAAGGTTAAGATCGACGTCGTGAGATGTAGCACCCTTGGTACATGCGAAGGTGGTTGGCACACTCCAAGGTACAACATATCAGTATCTCTAAATCTTCATAGATACAGTTTTCTGTCGTGTTTACAATTTTAACTTCTATCAGTTAAGTCATAGGACAATTCTAAGCATCGTTTTTCTTGGCTCCTCTAATTTAAAGATGTAGTCTTGTGTTTTGATATATTCTAAGATTTGAGCCAGATTTGTTCAGACAAAGTTATCTGTTAGTCAACTGTAAATTGCAACAGACCGTTTCCTGACATTTTGTATACTCATGCACAGTGTAAACACACAAAACTCGTAACCCCGATGTGAATACACAATGCTTTGTTCCCTATTTTGATTATGCAGCCAGGCCAAGCTCTAAAGAGAGATAATTATAAACCTATTGTGGATTTTTGTGGCAAAAACAGAGGTTCCTTGCTATGATTAAGTATTAGGTAGATTATAGTTGTGATGGGTGGCTTCTACTTTTATTTTAGGTCTTTACACAATTCAAATTGTTTTTCCAGGGACAAAGGACGGCTCTGGTCAAAGTTCAAAATTACTTCCAGGACTGTAAGACACAAAAAAGAAAGAGTTACATTAATAACGACATGTTCAGTATCTCGCACATTAATCTTGGTCAAGATGTTTCTACATTTTTCCCTAAGAAAACAAAATCTTTATTTCATAATCATTTGACTGTATTTATGTGGGTTATTTTTAATAATGGAAAAATAAGTATGCCCTTTACTTAACATCACTGGCCAAAGAAGAATGTTAAGTAAAAATATCTGACCGTTTCTTTGTGGTTTGTGCTACTCTGTGCTCTACTTGTAATAATCAATCACTGGATATTCATTCAGCTGTATTATTTCATAAGGCTCTTGACATGGCCAAAAGAGCCACACTGACCATTTTGCAAAATGCTATTTTAATCTTTTTATTTGCCTGGTGCATGAAGCAACGTGAAGCAATTTTCTAGCTATAAACCATATTTTCTTTGTTGTTTAAAATGACCTAAAATCAGTTCCAAGACAATAAAACATTGCGGTTTATCATCAAAATCTAAAATTAAGGTGCCATTTTCATCTTATTTTCCCTTTTTGAACCATTTTAAAAGATTGGATCTTCTTCCTAACCAAAAAAGGAACTAATTTATTGTTTGGAGGCCAGCCTGCCAATAATCTGACCTAGGATAAGGAATTTCTTTTAAGATAGTTCATATTGAACGAACCAGAACAGTTCCTACCTCAGGGCTTCTATCTGGTCAACCTCTGAAGAATGAATCTGAAAATGTTTTTGTCATCTTTGGTAATCTTTGCTTTGACTAATTCAATAGGTATTTTAAAATAAAATGAACAAATGTAACAACAAAAAAATCTTGAGGGAAAACTCCAGCCACTAGCCTGTAATATAAGGTCAGAGTGTTAACATTTGCTGGTAAAAATATTTTGAAAAAAAATTTTGAGTTCAGATCTGAACTTAACGAAGGTAGGCAAAGTAAAGTGATCCTCCTCTGAGAGCAACACAGATTCTCAGTAAGTGTTGGGGAAGCAAAGGAACGAATGCAGAGGGCAGACCGGGGAGGGGGGG